>NC_083585.1:0-356129 GCF_027579695.1 Neoarius graeffei
AGAAAGTTGTTACATGTCACATATGCTCGAATGCACGCATTTCACTCAAAATCAGTGTTCCTTGTCAAACGTGTGCTTTATGCTCTGAAAAGGCGTTAGAAACAGTTTGAAGGCGCTCCTGCGCTAGGAAAGCCGTTTTCATACACTCGTTGACACAACGTGTGTTTTCTCACTCTGAACAAGTGCATATCACAATACTTTGTTGAAAACTCGCTTCAGACGTGCTTTTACAGTTAAAATAACAAATAGGATGAAAATGTGTTAAAAGCCCGAAATCATGAAAATCCATGCTTAGAAAGTTGTTACATGTCACATATGCTCGAATGCACGCATTTCACTCAAAATCTGTGTTCCTTGTCAAACGTGTGCTTTATGCTCTGAAAAGGCGTTAGAAACAGTTTGAAGGCGCTCCGGCGCTAGGAAAGCTGTTTTCATACACTGGCTGACACAACGTGTGTTTTCCCACTCTGAACAAGTGCATATCACAATACTTTGTTGAAAACTCGCTTCAGACGTGCTTTTACAGTTAAAATGACAAATAGGATGAAAATGTGTTAAAAGCCCTAAATCATGAAAATCCATGCTTAGAAAGTTGTTAGATGTCACTTATGCTCGAATGCACGCATTTCACTCAAAATCAGTGTTCCTTGTCAAACGTGTGCTTTATGCTCTGAAAAGGCGTTAGAAACAGTTTGAAGGCGCTCCTGCGCTAGGAAAGCTGTTTTCATACACTCGCTGACACAACGTGTGTTTTCCCACTCTGAACAAGTGCATATCACAATACTTTGTTGAAAACTCGCTTCAGACGTGCTTTTACAGTTAAAATGACAAATAGGATGAAAATGTGTTAAAAGCCCGAAATCATGAAAATCCACGCTTAGAAAGTTGTTACATGTCACTTATGCTCGAATGCACGCATTTCACTCAAAATCAGTGTTCCTTGTCAAACGTGTGCTTTATGCTCTGAATAGGCGTTAGAAACAGGCTGAAGGCGCTCTTGCGCAAGGAAAGCTGTGTTCATGATCTTGATGACACAAAGTGTGTTTTCCGGCTCTGAACAAGTGCATATCACAATACTATTTTGAAAACTCGTTTCAGCCGTGCTTTTACAGTTAACATGACAAATATGATGAAAATGTGTCAAAAGCTCGAAAACATGAAAATCCATGCTTAGAAAGTTGTTACATGTCACATATGATCGTATGCACTCAAAATCAATGTTGCTAGTCAAACGTGTGCTTTATTCTCTGAAAAGGCGTTAGAAACAGTTTGAAGGCGCTCCTGCGCTAGGAAAGCTGTTTTCATTCACTAATTGACACAACGTGTGTTTTCCCACTCTGAATAAGTGCATATCACAATACTTTGTTGAAAACTCGCTTCAGACGTGCTTTTACAGTTAAAATAACAAATAGGATGAAAATGTGTTAAAAGCCCGAAATCATGAAAATCCACGCTTAGAAAGTTGTTACATGTCACATATGCTCGAATGCACGCATTTCACTCAAAATCAGTGTTCCTTGTCAAACGTGTGCTTTATGCTCTGAAAAGGCGTTAGAAACAGTTTGAAGGCGCTCCTGCGCTAGGAAAGCCGTTTTCATACACTCGTTGACACAACGTGTGTTTTCTCACTCTGAACAAGTGCATATCACAATACTTTGTTGAAAACTCGCTTCAGACGTGCTTTTACAGTTAAAATGACAAATAGGATGAAAATGTGTTAAAAGCCCGAAATCATGAAAATCCACGCTTAGAAAGTTGTTACATGTCACTTATGCTCGAATGCACGCATTTCACTCAAAATCAGTGTTCCTTGTCAAACGTGTGCTTTATGCTCTGAATAGGCGTTAGAAACAGGCTGAAGGCGCTCTTGCGCAAGGAAAGCTGTGTTCATGATCTTGGTGACACAAAGTGTGTTTTCCGGCTCTGAACAAGTGCATATCACAATACTATTTTGAAAACTCGTTTCAGCCGTGCTTTTACAGTTAACATGACAAATATGATGAAAATGTGTCAAAAGCTCGAAAACATGAAAATCCATGCTTAGAAAGTTGTTACATGTCACATATGATCGTATGCACTCAAAATCAATGTTGCTTGTCAAACGTGTGCTTTATTCTCTGAAAAGGCGTTAGAAACAGTTTGAAGGCGCTCCTGCGCTAGGAAAGCTGTTTTCATTCACTAATTGACACAACGTGTGTTTTCCCACTCTGAATAAGTGCATATCACAATACTTTGTTGAAAACTCGCTTCAGACGTGCTTTTACAGTTAAAATAACAAATAGGATGAAAATGTATTAAAAGCCCGAAATCATGAAAATCCACGCTTAGAAAGTTGTTACATGTCACATATGCTCGAATGCACGCATTTCACTCAAAATCAGTGTTCCTTGTCAAACGTGTGCTTTATGCTCTGAAAAGGCGTTAGAAACAGTTTGAAGGCGCTCCTGCGCTAGGAAAGCCGTTTTCATACACTCGTTGACACAACGTGTGTTTTCTCACTCTGAACAAGTGCATATCACAATACTTTGTTGAAAACTCGCTTCAGACGTGCTTTTACAGTTAAAATAACAAATAGGATGAAAATGTGTTAAAAGCCCGAAATCATGAAAATCCATGCTTAGAAAGTTGTTACATGTCACATATGCTCGAATGCACGCATTTCACTCAAAATCTGTGTTCCTTGTCAAACGTGTGCTTTATGCTCTGAAAAGGCGTTAGAAACAGTTTGAAGGCGCTCCGGCGCTAGGAAAGCTGTTTTCATACACTGGCTGACACAACGTGTGTTTTCCCACTCTGAACAAGTGCATATCACAATACTTTGTTGAAAACTCGCTTCAGACGTGCTTTTACAGTTAAAATGACAAATAGGATGAAAATGTGTTAAAAGCCCTAAATCATGAAAATCCATGCTTAGAAAGTTGTTAGATGTCACTTATGCTCGAATGCACGCATTTCACTCAAAATCAGTGTTCCTTGTCAAACGTGTGCTTTATGCTCTGAAAAGGCGTTAGAAACAGTTTGAAGGCGCTCCTGCGCTAGGAAAGCTGTTTTCATACACTCGCTGACACAACGTGTGTTTTCCCACTCTGAACAAGTGCATATCACAATACTTTGTTGAAAACTCGCTTCAGACGTGCTTTTACAGTTAAAATGACAAATAGGATGAAAATGTGTTAAAAGCCCGAAATCATGAAAATCCACGCTTAGAAAGTTGTTACATGTCACTTATGCTCGAATGCACGCATTTCACTCAAAATCAGTGTTCCTTGTCAAACGTGTGCTTTATGCTCTGAATAGGCGTTAGAAACAGGCTGAAGGCGCTCTTGCGCAAGGAAAGCTGTGTTCATGATCTTGATGACACAAAGTGTGTTTTCCGGCTCTGAACAAGTGCATATCACAATACTATTTTGAAAACTCGTTTCAGCCGTGCTTTTACAGTTAACATGACAAATATGATGAAAATGTGTCAAAAGCTCGAAAACATGAAAATCCATGCTTAGAAAGTTGTTACATGTCACATATGATCGTATGCACTCAAAATCAATGTTGCTAGTCAAACGTGTGCTTTATTCTCTGAAAAGGCGTTAGAAACAGTTTGAAGGCGCTCCTGCGCTAGGAAAGCTGTTTTCATTCACTAATTGACACAACGTGTGTTTTCCCACTCTGAATAAGTGCATATCACAATACTTTGTTGAAAACTCGCTTCAGACGTGCTTTTACAGTTAAAATAACAAATAGGATGAAAATGTGTTAAAAGCCCGAAATCATGAAAATCCACGCTTAGAAAGTTGTTACATGTCACATATGCTCGAATGCACGCATTTCACTCAAAATCTGTGTTCCTTGTCAAACGTGTGCTTTATGCTCTGAAAAGGCGTTAGAAACAGTTTGAAGGCGCTCCTGCGCTAGGAAAGCTGTTTTCATACACTCGCTGACACAACGTGTGTTTTCCCACTCTGAACAAGTGCATATCACAATACTTTGTTGAAAACTCGCTTCAGACGTGCTTTTGCAGTTAAAATGACAAATAGGATGAAAATGTGTTAAAAGCCCGAAATCATGAAAATCCATGCTTAGAAAGTTGTTACATGTCACATATGCTCGAATGCACGCATTTCACTCAAAATCTGTGTTCCTTGTCAAACGTGTGCTTTATGCTCTGAAAAGGCGTTAGAAACAGTTTGAAGGCGCTCCGGCGCTAGGAAAGCTGTTTTCATACACTGGCTGACACAACGTGTGTTTTCCCACTCTGAACAAGTGCATATCACAATACTTTGTTGAAAACTCGCTTCAGACGTGCTTTTACAGTTAAAATGACAAATAGGATGAAAATGTGTTAAAAGCCCTAAATCATGAAAATCCATGCTTAGAAAGTTGTTAGATGTCACTTATGCTCGAATGCACGCATTTCACTCAAAATCAGTGTTCCTTGTCAAACGTGTGCTTTATGCTCTGAAAAGGCGTTAGAAACAGTTTGAAGGCGCTCCTGCGCTAGGAAAGCTGTTTTCATACACTCGTTGACACAACGTGTGTTTTCTCACTCTGAACAAGTGCATATCACAATACTTTGTTGAAAACTCGCTTCAGACGTGCTTTTACAGTTAAAATGACAAATAGGATGAAAATGTGTTAAAAGCCCGAAATCATGAAAATCCACGCTCAGAAAGTTGTTACATGTCACATATGCTCGAATGCACACATTTCACTCAAAATCAATGTTCCTTGTCAAACGTGTGCTTTATTCTCTGAAAAGGCGTTAGAAACAGTTTGAAGGCGCTCCTGCGCTAGGAAAGCTGTTTTCATTCACTAGTTGACACAAAGCGCTTTTTCCCACTCTGAACAACTGCATATCACAATACTTTGTTGAAAACTCGCTTCAGACGTTCTTTTACAGTTAAAATGACAAATAGGATGAAAATGTGTTAAAAGCCCGAAATCATGAAAATCCATGCTTAGAACGTTGTTACATGTCACATATGCTCGAATGCACTCATAATCAGTGTTCCTTGTCAAACGTGTGCTTTATGCTCTGAAAAAGGCGTTAGAAACAGTTTGAAGGCGCTCCTGCGCTAGGAAAGCCGTTTTCATACACTCGTTGACACAACGTGTGTTTTCCCAATCTGAACAAGTGCATATCACAATACTTTGTTGAAAACTCGCTTCAGACGTGCTTTTACAGTTAAAATAACAAATAGGATGAAAATGTGTTAAAAGCCCGAAATCATGAAAATCCATGCTTAGAAAGTTGTTACATGTCACATATGCTCGAATGCACGCATTTCACTCAAAATCAGTGTTCCTTGTCAAACGTGTGCTTTATGCTCTGAAAAGGCGTTAGAAACAGTTTGAAGGCGCTCCTGCGCTAGGAAAGCTGTTTTCATACACTCGCTGACACAACGTGTGTTTTCTCACTCTGAACAAGTGCATATCACAATACTTTGTTGAAAACTCGCTTCAGACGTGCTTTTACAGTTAAAATGACAAATAGGATGAAAATGTGTTAAAAGCCCGAAATCATGAAAATCCATGCTTAGAAAGTTGTTACATGTCACATATGCTCGAATGCACGCATTTCACTCAAAATCAGTGTTCCTTGTCAAACGTGTGCTTTATGCTCTGAAAAGGCGTTAGAAACAGTTTGAAGGCGCTCCTGCGCTAGGAAAGCTGTTTTCATACACTCGCTGACACAACGTGTGTTTTCCCACTCTGAACAAGTGCATATCACAATACTTTGTTGAAAACTCGCTTCAGACGTGCTTTTGCAGTTAAAATGACAAATAGGATGAAAATGTGTTAAAAGCCCGAAATCATGAAAATCCATGCTTAGAAAGTTGTTACATGTCACATATGCTCGAATGCACGCATTTCACTCAAAATCTGTGTTCCTTGTCAAACGTGTGCTTTATGCTCTGAAAAGGCGTTAGAAACAGTTTGAAGGCGCTCCGGCGCTAGGAAAGCTGTTTTCATACACTGGCTGACACAACGTGTGTTTTCCCACTCTGAACAAGTGCATATCACAATACTTTGTTGAAAACTCGCTTCAGACGTGCTTTTACAGTTAAAATGACAAATAGGATGAAAATGTGTTAAAAGCCCTAAATCATGAAAATCCATGCTTAGAAAGTTGTTAGATGTCACTTATGCTCGAATGCACGCATTTCACTCAAAATCAGTGTTCCTTGTCAAACGTGTGCTTTATGCTCTGAAAAGGCGTTAGAAACAGTTTGAAGGCGCTCCTGCGCTAGGAAAGCTGTTTTCATACACTCGCTGACACAACGTGTGTTTTCCCACTCTGAACAAGTGCATATCACAATACTTTGTTGAAAACTCGCTTCAGACGTGCTTTTACAGTTAAAATGACAAATAGGATGAAAATGTGTTAAAAGCCCGAAATCATGAAAATCCACGCTTAGAAAGTTGTTACATGTCACTTATGCTCGAATGCACGCATTTCACTCAAAATCAGTGTTCCTTGTCAAACGTGTGCTTTATGCTCTGAATAGGCGTTAGAAACAGGCTGAAGGCGCTCTTGCGCAAGGAAAGCTGTGTTCATGATCTTGATGACACAAAGTGTGTTTTCCGGCTCTGAACAAGTGCATATCACAATACTATTTTGAAAACTCGTTTCAGCCGTGCTTTTACAGTTAACATGACAAATATGATGAAAATGTGTCAAAAGCTCGAAAACATGAAAATCCATGCTTAGAAAGTTGTTACATGTCACATATGATCGTATGCACTCAAAATCAATGTTGCTAGTCAAACGTGTGCTTTATTCTCTGAAAAGGCGTTAGAAACAGTTTGAAGGCGCTCCTGCGCTAGGAAAGCTGTTTTCATTCACTAATTGACACAACGTGTGTTTTCCCACTCTGAATAAGTGCATATCACAATACTTTGTTGAAAACTCGCTTCAGACGTGCTTTTACAGTTAAAATAACAAATAGGATGAAAATGTGTTAAAAGCCCGAAATCATGAAAATCCACGCTTAGAAAGTTGTTACATGTCACATATGCTCGAATGCACGCATTTCACTCAAAATCAGTGTTCCTTGTCAAACGTGTGCTTTATGCTCTGAAAAGGCGTTAGAAACAGTTTGAAGGCGCTCCTGCGCTAGGAAAGCCGTTTTCATACACTCGTTGACACAACGTGTGTTTTCTCACTCTGAACAAGTGCATATCACAATACTTTGTTGAAAACTCGCTTCAGACGTGCTTTTACAGTTAAAATAACAAATAGGATGAAAATGTGTTAAAAGCCCGAAATCATGAAAATCCATGCTTAGAAAGTTGTTACATGTCACATATGCTCGAATGCACGCATTTCACTCAAAATCAGTGTTCCTTGTCAAACGTGTGCTTTATGCTCTGAAAAGGCGTTAGAAACAGTTTGAAGGCGCTCCTGCGCTAGGAAAGCTGTTTTCATACACTCGCTGACACAACGTGTGTTTTCCCACTCTGAACAAGTGCATATCACAATACTTTGTTGAAAACTCGCTTCAGACGTGCTTTTACAGTTAAAATGACAAATAGGATGAAAATGTGTTAAAAGCCCGAAATCATGAAAATCCACGCTTAGAAAGTTGTTACATGTCACTTATGCTCGAATGCACGCATTTCACTCAAAATCAGTGTTCCTTGTCAAACGTGTGCTTTATGCTCTGAATAGGCGTTAGAAACAGGCTGAAGGCGCTCTTGCGCAAGGAAAGCTGTGTTCATGATCTTGGTGACACAAAGTGTGTTTTCCGGCTCTGAACAAGTGCATATCACAATACTATTTTGAAAACTCGTTTCAGCCGTGCTTTTACAGTTAACATGACAAATATGATGAAAATGTGTCAAAAGCTCGAAAACATGAAAATCCATGCTTAGAAAGTTGTTACATGTCACATATGATCGTATGCACTCAAAATCAATGTTGCTTGTCAAACGTGTGCTTTATTCTCTGAAAAGGCGTTAGAAACAGTTTGAAGGCGCTCCTGCGCTAGGAAAGCTGTTTTCATTCACTAATTGACACAACGTGTGTTTTCCCACTCTGAATAAGTGCATATCACAATACTTTGTTGAAAACTCGCTTCAGACGTGCTTTTACAGTTAAAATAACAAATAGGATGAAAATGTATTAAAAGCCCGAAATCATGAAAATCCACGCTTAGAAAGTTGTTACATGTCACATATGCTCGAATGCACGCATTTCACTCAAAATCAGTGTTCCTTGTCAAACGTGTGCTTTATGCTCTGAAAAGGCGTTAGAAACAGTTTGAAGGCGCTCCTGCGCTAGGAAAGCCGTTTTCATACACTCGTTGACACAACGTGTGTTTTCTCACTCTGAACAAGTGCATATCACAATACTTTGTTGAAAACTCGCTTCAGACGTGCTTTTACAGTTAAAATAACAAATAGGATGAAAATGTGTTAAAAGCCCGAAATCATGAAAATCCATGCTTAGAAAGTTGTTACATGTCACATATGCTCGAATGCACGCATTTCACTCAAAATCTGTGTTCCTTGTCAAACGTGTGCTTTATGCTCTGAAAAGGCGTTAGAAACAGTTTGAAGGCGCTCCGGCGCTAGGAAAGCTGTTTTCATACACTGGCTGACACAACGTGTGTTTTCCCACTCTGAACAAGTGCATATCACAATACTTTGTTGAAAACTCGCTTCAGACGTGCTTTTACAGTTAAAATGACAAATAGGATGAAAATGTGTTAAAAGCCCGAAATCATGAAAATCCACGCTTAGAAAGTTGTTACATGTCACTTATGCTCGAATGCACGCATTTCACTCAAAATCAGTGTTCCTTGTCAAACGTGTGCTTTATGCTCTGAATAGGCGTTAGAAACAGGCTGAAGGCGCTCTTGCGCAAGGAAAGCTGTGTTCATGATCTTGATGACACAAAGTGTGTTTTCCGGCTCTGAACAAGTGCATATCACAATACTATTTTGAAAACTCGTTTCAGCCGTGCTTTTACAGTTAACATGACAAATATGATGAAAATGTGTCAAAAGCTCGAAAACATGAAAATCCATGCTTAGAAAGTTGTTACATGTCACATATGATCGTATGCACTCAAAATCAATGTTGCTAGTCAAACGTGTGCTTTATTCTCTGAAAAGGCGTTAGAAACAGTTTGAAGGCGCTCCTGCGCTAGGAAAGCTGTTTTCATTCACTAATTGACACAACGTGTGTTTTCCCACTCTGAATAAGTGCATATCACAATACTTTGTTGAAAACTCGCTTCAGACGTGCTTTTACAGTTAAAATAACAAATAGGATGAAAATGTGTTAAAAGCCCGAAATCATGAAAATCCACGCTTAGAAAGTTGTTACATGTCACATATGCTCGAATGCACGCATTTCACTCAAAATCTGTGTTCCTTGTCAAACGTGTGCTTTATGCTCTGAAAAGGCGTTAGAAACAGTTTGAAGGCGCTCCTGCGCTAGGAAAGCTGTTTTCATACACTCGCTGACACAACGTGTGTTTTCCCACTCTGAACAAGTGCATATCACAATACTTTGTTGAAAACTCGCTTCAGACGTGCTTTTGCAGTTAAAATGACAAATAGGATGAAAATGTGTTAAAAGCCCGAAATCATGAAAATCCATGCTTAGAAAGTTGTTACATGTCACATATGCTCGAATGCACGCATTTCACTCAAAATCTGTGTTCCTTGTCAAACGTGTGCTTTATGCTCTGAAAAGGCGTTAGAAACAGTTTGAAGGCGCTCCGGCGCTAGGAAAGCTGTTTTCATACACTGGCTGACACAACGTGTGTTTTCCCACTCTGAACAAGTGCATATCACAATACTTTGTTGAAAACTCGCTTCAGACGTGCTTTTACAGTTAAAATGACAAATAGGATGAAAATGTGTTAAAAGCCCTAAATCATGAAAATCCATGCTTAGAAAGTTGTTAGATGTCACTTATGCTCGAATGCACGCATTTCACTCAAAATCAGTGTTCCTTGTCAAACGTGTGCTTTATGCTCTGAAAAGGCGTTAGAAACAGTTTGAAGGCGCTCCTGCGCTAGGAAAGCCGTTTTCATACACTCGTTGACACAACGTGTGTTTTCTCACTCTGAACAAGTGCATATCACAATACTTTGTTGAAAACTCGCTTCAGACGTGCTTTTACAGTTAAAATAACAAATAGGATGAAAATGTGTTAAAAGCCCGAAATCATGAAAATCCATGCTTAGAAAGTTGTTACATGTCACATATGCTCGAATGCACGCATTTCACTCAAAATCAGTGTTCCTTGTCAAACGTGTGCTTTATGCTCTGAAAAGGCGTTAGAAACAGTTTGAAGGCGCTCCTGCGCTAGGAAAGCTGTTTTCATACACTCGCTGACACAACGTGTGTTTTCCCACTCTGAACAAGTGCATATCACAATACTTTGTTGAAAACTCGCTTCAGACGTGCTTTTGCAGTTAAAATGACAAATAGGATGAAAATGTGTTAAAAGCCCGAAATCATGAAAATCCATGCTTAGAAAGTTGTTACATGTCACATATGCTCGAATGCACGCATTTCACTCAAAATCTGTGTTCCTTGTCAAACGTGTGCTTTATGCTCTGAAAAGGCGTTAGAAACAGTTTGAAGGCGCTCCGGCGCTAGGAAAGCTGTTTTCATACACTGGCTGACACAACGTGTGTTTTCCCACTCTGAACAAGTGCATATCACAATACTTTGTTGAAAACTCGCTTCAGACGTGCTTTTACAGTTAAAATGACAAATAGGATGAAAATGTGTTAAAAGCCCTAAATCATGAAAATCCATGCTTAGAAAGTTGTTAGATGTCACTTATGCTCGAATGCACGCATTTCACTCAAAATCAGTGTTCCTTGTCAAACGTGTGCTTTATGCTCTGAAAAGGCGTTAGAAACAGTTTGAAGGCGCTCCTGCGCTAGGAAAGCTGTTTTCATACACTCGTTGACACAACGTGTGTTTTCTCACTCTGAACAAGTGCATATCACAATACTTTGTTGAAAACTCGCTTCAGACGTGCTTTTACAGTTAAAATGACAAATAGGATGAAAATGTGTTAAAAGCCCGAAATCATGAAAATCCACGCTCAGAAAGTTGTTACATGTCACATATGCTCGAATGCACACATTTCACTCAAAATCAATGTTCCTTGTCAAACGTGTGCTTTATTCTCTGAAAAGGCGTTAGAAACAGTTTGAAGGCGCTCCTGCGCTAGGAAAGCTGTTTTCATTCACTAGTTGACACAAAGCGCTTTTTCCCACTCTGAACAACTGCATATCACAATACTTTGTTGAAAACTCGCTTCAGACGTTCTTTTACAGTTAAAATGACAAATAGGATGAAAATGTGTTAAAAGCCCGAAATCATGAAAATCCATGCTTAGAACGTTGTTACATGTCACATATGCTCGAATGCACTCATAATCAGTGTTCCTTGTCAAACGTGTGCTTTATGCTCTGAAAAAGGCGTTAGAAACAGTTTGAAGGCGCTCCTGCGCTAGGAAAGCCGTTTTCATACACTCGTTGACACAACGTGTGTTTTCCCAATCTGAACAAGTGCATATCACAATACTTTGTTGAAAACTCGCTTCAGACGTGCTTTTACAGTTAAAATAACAAATAGGATGAAAATGTGTTAAAAGCCCGAAATCATGAAAATCCATGCTTAGAAAGTTGTTACATGTCACATATGCTCGAATGCACGCATTTCACTCAAAATCAGTGTTCCTTGTCAAACGTGTGCTTTATGCTCTGAAAAGGCGTTAGAAACAGTTTGAAGGCGCTCCTGCGCTAGGAAAGCTGTTTTCATACACTCGCTGACACAACGTGTGTTTTCTCACTCTGAACAAGTGCATATCACAATACTTTGTTGAAAACTCGCTTCAGACGTGCTTTTACAGTTAAAATGACAAATAGGATGAAAATGTGTTAAAAGCCCGAAATCATGAAAATCCATGCTTAGAAAGTTGTTACATGTCACATATGCTCGAATGCACGCATTTCACTCAAAATCAGTGTTCCTTGTCAAACGTGTGCTTTATGCTCTGAAAAGGCGTTAGAAACAGTTTGAAGGCGCTCCTGCGCTAGGAAAGCTGTTTTCATACACTCGCTGACACAACGTGTGTTTTCCCACTCTGAACAAGTGCATATCACAATACTTTGTTGAAAACTCGCTTCAGACGTGCTTTTGCAGTTAAAATGACAAATAGGATGAAAATGTGTTAAAAGCCCGAAATCATGAAAATCCATGCTTAGAAAGTTGTTACATGTCACATATGCTCGAATGCACGCATTTCACTCAAAATCAGTGTTCCTTGTCAAACGTGTGCTTTATGCTCTGAAAAGGCGTTAGAAACAGTTTGAAGGCGCTCCTGCGCTAGGAAAGCCGTTTTCATACACTCGTTGACACAACGTGTGTTTTCTCACTCTGAACAAGTGCATATCACAATACTTTGTTGAAAACTCGCTTCAGACGTGCTTTTACAGTTAAAATAACAAATAGGATGAAAATGTGTTAAAAGCCCGAAATCATGAAAATCCATGCTTAGAAAGTTGTTACATGTCACATATGCTCGAATGCACGCATTTCACTCAAAATCAGTGTTCCTTGTCAAACGTGTGCTTTATGCTCTGAAAAGGCGTTAGAAACAGTTTGAAGGCGCTCCTGCGCTAGGAAAGCTGTTTTCATACACTCGCTGACACAACGTGTGTTTTCCCACTCTGAACAAGTGCATATCACAATACTTTGTTGAAAACTCGCTTCAGACGTGCTTTTACAGTTAAAATGACAAATAGGATGAAAATGTGTTAAAAGCCCGAAATCATGAAAATCCACGCTTAGAAAGTTGTTACATGTCACTTATGCTCGAATGCACGCATTTCACTCAAAATCAGTGTTCCTTGTCAAACGTGTGCTTTATGCTCTGAATAGGCGTTAGAAACAGGCTGAAGGCGCTCTTGCGCAAGGAAAGCTGTGTTCATGATCTTGGTGACACAAAGTGTGTTTTCCGGCTCTGAACAAGTGCATATCACAATACTATTTTGAAAACTCGTTTCAGCCGTGCTTTTACAGTTAACATGACAAATATGATGAAAATGTGTCAAAAGCTCGAAAACATGAAAATCCATGCTTAGAAAGTTGTTACATGTCACATATGATCGTATGCACTCAAAATCAATGTTGCTAGTCAAACGTGTGCTTTATTCTCTGAAAAGGCGTTAGAAACAGTTTGAAGGCGCTCCTGCGCTAGGAAAGCTGTTTTCATTCACTAATTGACACAACGTGTGTTTTCCCACTCTGAATAAGTGCATATCACAATACTTTGTTGAAAACTCGCTTCAGACGTGCTTTTACAGTTAAAATAACAAATAGGATGAAAATGTGTTAAAAGCCCGAAATCATGAAAATCCACGCTTAGAAAGTTGTTACATGTCACATATGCTCGAATGCACGCATTTCACTCAAAATCAGTGTTCCTTGTCAAACGTGTGCTTTATGCTCTGAAAAGGCGTTAGAAACAGTTTGAAGGCGCTCCTGCGCTAGGAAAGCCGTTTTCATACACTCGTTGACACAACGTGTGTTTTCTCACTCTGAACAAGTGCATATCACAATACTTTGTTGAAAACTCGCTTCAGACGTGCTTTTACAGTTAAAATGACAAATAGGATGAAAATGTGTTAAAAGCCCGAAATCATGAAAATCCATGCTTAGAAAGTTGTTACATGTCACATATGCTCGAATGCACGCATTTCACTCAAAATCAGTGTTCCTTGTCAAACGTGTGCTTTATGCTCTGAAAAGGCGTTAGAAACAGTTTGAAGGCGCTCCTGCGCTAGGAAAGCTGTTTTCATACACTCGCTGACACAACGTGTGTTTTCCCACTCTGAACAAGTGCATATCACAATACTTTGTTGAAAACTCGCTTCAGACGTGCTTTTGCAGTTAAAATGACAAATAGGATGAAAATGTGTTAAAAGCCCGAAATCATGAAAATCCATGCTTAGAAAGTTGTTACATGTCACATATGCTCGAATGCACGCATTTCACTCAAAATCTGTGTTCCTTGTCAAACGTGTGCTTTATGCTCTGAAAAGGCGTTAGAAACAGTTTGAAGGCGCTCCGGCGCTAGGAAAGCTGTTTTCATACACTGGCTGACACAACGTGTGTTTTCCCACTCTGAACAAGTGCATATCACAATACTTTGTTGAAAACTCGCTTCAGACGTGCTTTTACAGTTAAAATGACAAATAGGATGAAAATGTGTTAAAAGCCCTAAATCATGAAAATCCATGCTTAGAAAGTTGTTAGATGTCACTTATGCTCGAATGCACGCATTTCACTCAAAATCAGTGTTCCTTGTCAAACGTGTGCTTTATGCTCTGAAAAGGCGTTAGAAACAGTTTGAAGGCGCTCCTGCGCTAGGAAAGCCGTTTTCATACACTCGTTGACACAACGTGTGTTTTCTCACTCTGAACAAGTGCATATCACAATACTTTGTTGAAAACTCGCTTCAGACGTGCTTTTACAGTTAAAATAACAAATAGGATGAAAATGTGTTAAAAGCCCGAAATCATGAAAATCCATGCTTAGAAAGTTGTTACATGTCACATATGCTCGAATGCACGCATTTCACTCAAAATCAGTGTTCCTTGTCAAACGTGTGCTTTATGCTCTGAAAAGGCGTTAGAAACAGTTTGAAGGCGCTCCTGCGCTAGGAAAGCTGTTTTCATACACTCGCTGACACAACGTGTGTTTTCCCACTCTGAACAAGTGCATATCACAATACTTTGTTGAAAACTCGCTTCAGACGTGCTTTTGCAGTTAAAATGACAAATAGGATGAAAATGTGTTAAAAGCCCGAAATCATGAAAATCCATGCTTAGAAAGTTGTTACATGTCACATATGCTCGAATGCACGCATTTCACTCAAAATCTGTGTTCCTTGTCAAACGTGTGCTTTATGCTCTGAAAAGGCGTTAGAAACAGTTTGAAGGCGCTCCGGCGCTAGGAAAGCTGTTTTCATACACTGGCTGACACAACGTGTGTTTTCCCACTCTGAACAAGTGCATATCACAATACTTTGTTGAAAACTCGCTTCAGACGTGCTTTTACAGTTAAAATGACAAATAGGATGAAAATGTGTTAAAAGCCCTAAATCATGAAAATCCATGCTTAGAAAGTTGTTAGATGTCACTTATGCTCGAATGCACGCATTTCACTCAAAATCAGTGTTCCTTGTCAAACGTGTGCTTTATGCTCTGAAAAGGCGTTAGAAACAGTTTGAAGGCGCTCCTGCGCTAGGAAAGCTGTTTTCATACACTCGTTGACACAACGTGTGTTTTCTCACTCTGAACAAGTGCATATCACAATACTTTGTTGAAAACTCGCTTCAGACGTGCTTTTACAGTTAAAATGACAAATAGGATGAAAATGTGTTAAAAGCCCGAAATCATGAAAATCCACGCTCAGAAAGTTGTTACATGTCACATATGCTCGAATGCACACATTTCACTCAAAATCAATGTTCCTTGTCAAACGTGTGCTTTATTCTCTGAAAAGGCGTTAGAAACAGTTTGAAGGCGCTCCTGCGCTAGGAAAGCTGTTTTCATTCACTAGTTGACACAAAGCGCTTTTTCCCACTCTGAACAACTGCATATCACAATACTTTGTTGAAAACTCGCTTCAGACGTTCTTTTACAGTTAAAATGACAAATAGGATGAAAATGTGTTAAAAGCCCGAAATCATGAAAATCCATGCTTAGAACGTTGTTACATGTCACATATGCTCGAATGCACTCATAATCAGTGTTCCTTGTCAAACGTGTGCTTTATGCTCTGAAAAAGGCGTTAGAAACAGTTTGAAGGCGCTCCTGCGCTAGGAAAGCCGTTTTCATACACTCGTTGACACAACGTGTGTTTTCCCAATCTGAACAAGTGCATATCACAATACTTTGTTGAAAACTCGCTTCAGACGTGCTTTTACAGTTAAAATAACAAATAGGATGAAAATGTGTTAAAAGCCCGAAATCATGAAAATCCATGCTTAGAAAGTTGTTACATGTCACATATGCTCGAATGCACGCATTTCACTCAAAATCAGTGTTCCTTGTCAAACGTGTGCTTTATGCTCTGAAAAGGCGTTAGAAACAGTTTGAAGGCGCTCCTGCGCTAGGAAAGCTGTTTTCATACACTCGCTGACACAACGTGTGTTTTCTCACTCTGAACAAGTGCATATCACAATACTTTGTTGAAAACTCGCTTCAGACGTGCTTTTACAGTTAAAATGACAAATAGGATGAAAATGTGTTAAAAGCCCGAAATCATGAAAATCCATGCTTAGAAAGTTGTTACATGTCACATATGCTCGAATGCACGCATTTCACTCAAAATCAGTGTTCCTTGTCAAACGTGTGCTTTATGCTCTGAAAAGGCGTTAGAAACAGTTTGAAGGCGCTCCTGCGCTAGGAAAGCTGTTTTCATACACTCGCTGACACAACGTGTGTTTTCCCACTCTGAACAAGTGCATATCACAATACTTTGTTGAAAACTCGCTTCAGACGTGCTTTTGCAGTTAAAATGACAAATAGGATGAAAATGTGTTAAAAGCCCGAAATCATGAAAATCCATGCTTAGAAAGTTGTTACATGTCACATATGCTCGAATGCACGCATTTCACTCAAAATCAGTGTTCCTTGTCAAACGTGTGCTTTATGCTCTGAAAAGGCGTTAGAAACAGTTTGAAGGCGCTCCTGCGCTAGGAAAGCCGTTTTCATACACTCGTTGACACAACGTGTGTTTTCTCACTCTGAACAAGTGCATATCACAATACTTTGTTGAAAACTCGCTTCAGACGTGCTTTTACAGTTAAAATAACAAATAGGATGAAAATGTGTTAAAAGCCCGAAATCATGAAAATCCATGCTTAGAAAGTTGTTACATGTCACATATGCTCGAATGCACGCATTTCACTCAAAATCAGTGTTCCTTGTCAAACGTGTGCTTTATGCTCTGAAAAGGCGTTAGAAACAGTTTGAAGGCGCTCCTGCGCTAGGAAAGCTGTTTTCATACACTCGCTGACACAACGTGTGTTTTCCCACTCTGAACAAGTGCATATCACAATACTTTGTTGAAAACTCGCTTCAGACGTGCTTTTACAGTTAAAATGACAAATAGGATGAAAATGTGTTAAAAGCCCGAAATCATGAAAATCCACGCTTAGAAAGTTGTTACATGTCACTTATGCTCGAATGCACGCATTTCACTCAAAATCAGTGTTCCTTGTCAAACGTGTGCTTTATGCTCTGAATAGGCGTTAGAAACAGGCTGAAGGCGCTCTTGCGCAAGGAAAGCTGTGTTCATGATCTTGGTGACACAAAGTGTGTTTTCCGGCTCTGAACAAGTGCATATCACAATACTATTTTGAAAACTCGTTTCAGCCGTGCTTTTACAGTTAACATGACAAATATGATGAAAATGTGTCAAAAGCTCGAAAACATGAAAATCCATGCTTAGAAAGTTGTTACATGTCACATATGATCGTATGCACTCAAAATCAATGTTGCTAGTCAAACGTGTGCTTTATTCTCTGAAAAGGCGTTAGAAACAGTTTGAAGGCGCTCCTGCGCTAGGAAAGCTGTTTTCATTCACTAATTGACACAACGTGTGTTTTCCCACTCTGAATAAGTGCATATCACAATACTTTGTTGAAAACTCGCTTCAGACGTGCTTTTACAGTTAAAATAACAAATAGGATGAAAATGTGTTAAAAGCCCGAAATCATGAAAATCCACGCTTAGAAAGTTGTTACATGTCACATATGCTCGAATGCACGCATTTCACTCAAAATCAGTGTTCCTTGTCAAACGTGTGCTTTATGCTCTGAAAAGGCGTTAGAAACAGTTTGAAGGCGCTCCTGCGCTAGGAAAGCCGTTTTCATACACTCGTTGACACAACGTGTGTTTTCTCACTCTGAACAAGTGCATATCACAATACTTTGTTGAAAACTCGCTTCAGACGTGCTTTTACAGTTAAAATAACAAATAGGATGAAAATGTGTTAAAAGCCCGAAATCATGAAAATCCATGCTTAGAAAGTTGTTACATGTCACATATGCTCGAATGCACGCATTTCACTCAAAATCAGTGTTCCTTGTCAAACGTGTGCTTTATGCTCTGAAAAGGCGTTAGAAACAGTTTGAAGGCGCTCCTGCGCTAGGAAAGCTGTTTTCATACACTCGCTGACACAACGTGTGTTTTCCCACTCTGAACAAGTGCATATCACAATACTTTGTTGAAAACTCGCTTCAGACGTGCTTTTACAGTTAAAATGACAAATAGGATGAAAATGTGTTAAAAGCCCGAAATCATGAAAATCCACGCTTAGAAAGTTGTTACATGTCACTTATGCTCGAATGCACGCATTTCACTCAAAATCAGTGTTCCTTGTCAAACGTGTGCTTTATGCTCTGAATAGGCGTTAGAAACAGGCTGAAGGCGCTCTTGCGCAAGGAAAGCTGTGTTCATGATCTTGGTGACACAAAGTGTGTTTTCCGGCTCTGAACAAGTGCATATC
The DNA here is from genome assembly GCF_027579695.1 of Neoarius graeffei. Classification (NCBI taxonomy): domain Eukaryota; kingdom Metazoa; phylum Chordata; class Actinopteri; order Siluriformes; family Ariidae; genus Neoarius; species Neoarius graeffei. The sequence continues at coordinate 18,555 of NC_083585.1, forward strand.
ACAATACTATTTTGAAAACTCGTTTCAGCCGTGCTTTTACAGTTAACATGACAAATATGATGAAAATGTGTCAAAAGCTCGAAAACATGAAAATCCATGCTTAGAAAGTTGTTACATGTCACATATGATCGTATGCACTCAAAATCAATGTTGCTTGTCAAACGTGTGCTTTATTCTCTGAAAAGGCGTTAGAAACAGTTTGAAGGCGCTCCTGCGCTAGGAAAGCTGTTTTCATTCACTAATTGACACAACGTGTGTTTTCCCACTCTGAATAAGTGCATATCACAATACTTTGTTGAAAACTCGCTTCAGACGTGCTTTTACAGTTAAAATAACAAATAGGATGAAAATGTATTAAAAGCCCGAAATCATGAAAATCCACGCTTAGAAAGTTGTTACATGTCACATATGCTCGAATGCACGCATTTCACTCAAAATCAGTGTTCCTTGTCAAACGTGTGCTTTATGCTCTGAAAAGGCGTTAGAAACAGTTTGAAGGCGCTCCTGCGCTAGGAAAGCCGTTTTCATACACTCGTTGACACAACGTGTGTTTTCTCACTCTGAACAAGTGCATATCACAATACTTTGTTGAAAACTCGCTTCAGACGTGCTTTTACAGTTAAAATAACAAATAGGATGAAAATGTGTTAAAAGCCCGAAATCATGAAAATCCATGCTTAGAAAGTTGTTACATGTCACATATGCTCGAATGCACGCATTTCACTCAAAATCAGTGTTCCTTGTCAAACGTGTGCTTTATGCTCTGAAAAGGCGTTAGAAACAGTTTGAAGGCGCTCCTGCGCTAGGAAAGCTGTTTTCATACACTCGCTGACACAACGTGTGTTTTCCCACTCTGAACAAGTGCATATCACAATACTTTGTTGAAAACTCGCTTCAGACGTGCTTTTGCAGTTAAAATGACAAATAGGATGAAAATGTGTTAAAAGCCCGAAATCATGAAAATCCATGCTTAGAAAGTTGTTACATGTCACATATGCTCGAATGCACGCATTTCACTCAAAATCTGTGTTCCTTGTCAAACGTGTGCTTTATGCTCTGAAAAGGCGTTAGAAACAGTTTGAAGGCGCTCCGGCTTAGGAAAGCTGTTTTCATACACTGGCTGACACAACGTGTGTTTTCCCACTCTGAACAAGTGCATATCACAATACTTTGTTGAAAACTCGCTTCAGACGTGCTTTTACAGTTAAAATGACAAATAGGATGAAAATGTGTTAAAAGCCCTAAATCATGAAAATCCATGCTTAGAAAGTTGTTAGATGTCACTTATGCTCGAATGCACGCATTTCACTCAAAATCAGTGTTCCTTGTCAAACGTGTGCTTTATGCTCTGAAAAGGCGTTAGAAACAGTTTGAAGGCGCTCCTGCGCTAGGAAAGCTGTTTTCATACACTCGCTGACACAATGTGTGTTTTCCCACTCTGAACAAGTGCATATCACAATACTTTGTTGAAAACTCGCTTCAGACGTGCTTTTACAGTTAAAATGACAAATAGGATGAAAATGTGTTAAAAGCCCGAAATCATGAAAATCCACGCTTAGAAAGTTGTTACATGTCACTTATGCTCGAATGCACGCATTTCACTCAAAATCAGTGTTCCTTGTCAAACGTGTGCTTTATGCTCTGAATAGGCGTTAGAAACAGGCTGAAGGCGCTCTTGCGCAAGGAAAGCTGTGTTCATGATCTTGGTGACACAAAGTGTGTTTTCCGGCTCTGAACAAGTGCATATCACAATACTATTTTGAAAACTCGTTTCAGCCGTGCTTTTACAGTTAACATGACAAATATGATGAAAATGTGTCAAAAGCTCGAAAACATGAAAATCCATGCTTAGAAAGTTGTTACATGTCACATATGATCGTATGCACTCAAAATCAATGTTGCTAGTCAAACGTGTGCTTTATTCTCTGAAAAGGCGTTAGAAACAGTTTGAAGGCGCTCCTGCGCTAGGAAAGCTGTTTTCATTCACTAATTGACACAACGTGTGTTTTCCCACTCTGAATAAGTGCATATCACAATACTTTGTTGAAAACTCGCTTCAGACGTGCTTTTACAGTTAAAATAACAAATAGGATGAAAATGTGTTAAAAGCCCGAAATCATGAAAATCCACGCTTAGAAAGTTGTTACATGTCACATATGCTCGAATGCACGCATTTCACTCAAAATCAGTGTTCCTTGTCAAACGTGTGCTTTATGCTCTGAAAAGGCGTTAGAAACAGTTTGAAGGCGCTCCTGCGCTAGGAAAGCCGTTTTCATACACTCGTTGACACAACGTGTGTTTTCTCACTCTGAACAAGTGCATATCACAATACTTTGTTGAAAACTCGCTTCAGACGTGCTTTTACAGTTAAAATAACAAATAGGATGAAAATGTGTTAAAAGCCCGAAATCATGAAAATCCATGCTTAGAAAGTTGTTACATGTCACATATGCTCGAATGCACGCATTTCACTCAAAATCAGTGTTCCTTGTCAAACGTGTGCTTTATGCTCTGAAAAGGCGTTAGAAACAGTTTGAAGGCGCTCCTGCGCTAGGAAAGCTGTTTTCATACACTCGCTGACACAATGTGTGTTTTCCCACTCTGAACAAGTGCATATCACAATACTTTGTTGAAAACTCGCTTCAGACGTGCTTTTACAGTTAAAATGACAAATAGGATGAAAATGTGTTAAAAGCCCGAAATCATGAAAATCCACGCTTAGAAAGTTGTTACATGTCACTTATGCTCGAATGCACGCATTTCACTCAAAATCAGTGTTCCTTGTCAAACGTGTGCTTTATGCTCTGAATAGGCGTTAGAAACAGGCTGAAGGCGCTCTTGCGCAAGGAAAGCTGTGTTCATGATCTTGGTGACACAAAGTGTGTTTTCCGGCTCTGAACAAGTGCATATCACAATACTATTTTGAAAACTCGTTTCAGCCGTGCTTTTACAGTTAACATGACAAATATGATGAAAATGTGTCAAAAGCTCGAAAACATGAAAATCCATGCTTAGAAAGTTGTTACATGTCACATATGATCGTATGCACTCAAAATCAATGTTGCTAGTCAAACGTGTGCTTTATTCTCTGAAAAGGCGTTAGAAACAGTTTGAAGGCGCTCCTGCGCTAGGAAAGCTGTTTTCATTCACTAATTGACACAACGTGTGTTTTCCCACTCTGAATAAGTGCATATCACAATACTTTGTTGAAAACTCGCTTCAGACGTGCTTTTACAGTTAAAATAACAAATAGGATGAAAATGTGTTAAAAGCCCGAAATCATGAAAATCCACGCTTAGAAAGTTGTTACATGTCACATATGCTCGAATGCACGCATTTCACTCAAAATCAGTGTTCCTTGTCAAACGTGTGCTTTATGCTCTGAAAAGGCGTTAGAAACAGTTTGAAGGCGCTCCTGCGCTAGGAAAGCCGTTTTCATACACTCGTTGACACAACGTGTGTTTTCTCACTCTGAACAAGTGCATATCACAATACTTTGTTGAAAACTCGCTTCAGACGTGCTTTTACAGTTAAAATAACAAATAGGATGAAAATGTGTTAAAAGCCCGAAATCATGAAAATCCATGCTTAGAAAGTTGTTACATGTCACATATGCTCGAATGCACGCATTTCACTCAAAATCAGTGTTCCTTGTCAAACGTGTGCTTTATGCTCTGAAAAGGCGTTAGAAACAGTTTGAAGGCGCTCCTGCGCTAGGAAAGCTGTTTTCATACACTCGCTGACACAACGTGTGTTTTCCCACTCTGAACAAGTGCATATCACAATACTTTGTTGAAAACTCGCTTCAGACGTGCTTTTACAGTTAAAATGACAAATAGGATGAAAATGTGTTAAAAGCCCGAAATCATGAAAATCCACGCTTAGAAAGTTGTTACATGTCACTTATGCTCGAATGCACGCATTTCACTCAAAATCAGTGTTCCTTGTCAAACGTGTGCTTTATGCTCTGAATAGGCGTTAGAAACAGGCTGAAGGCGCTCTTGCGCAAGGAAAGCTGTGTTCATGATCTTGGTGACACAAAGTGTGTTTTCCGGCTCTGAACAAGTGCATATCACAATACTATTTTGAAAACTCGTTTCAGCCGTGCTTTTACAGTTAACATGACAAATATGATGAAAATGTGTCAAAAGCTCGAAAACATGAAAATCCATGCTTAGAAAGTTGTTACATGTCACATATGATCGTATGCACTCAAAATCAATGTTGCTTGTCAAACGTGTGCTTTATTCTCTGAAAAGGCGTTAGAAACAGTTTGAAGGCGCTCCTGCGCTAGGAAAGCTGTTTTCATTCACTAATTGACACAACGTGTGTTTTCCCACTCTGAATAAGTGCATATCACAATACTTTGTTGAAAACTCGCTTCAGACGTGCTTTTACAGTTAAAATAACAAATAGGATGAAAATGTATTAAAAGCCCGAAATCATGAAAATCCACGCTTAGAAAGTTGTTACATGTCACATATGCTCGAATGCACGCATTTCACTCAAAATCAGTGTTCCTTGTCAAACGTGTGCTTTATGCTCTGAAAAGGCGTTAGAAACAGTTTGAAGGCGCTCCTGCGCTAGGAAAGCTGTTTTCATACACTCGTTGACACAACGTGTGTTTTCTCACTCTGAACAAGTGCATATCACAATACTTTGTTGAAAACTCGCTTCAGACGTGCTTTTACAGTTAAAATAACAAATAGGATGAAAATGTGTTAAAAGCCCGAAATCATGAAAATCCATGCTTAGAAAGTTGTTACATGTCACATATGCTCGAATGCACGCATTTCACTCAAAATCAGTGTTCCTTGTCAAACGTGTGCTTTATGCTCTGAAAAGGCGTTAGAAACAGTTTGAAGGCGCTCCTGCGCTAGGAAAGCTGTTTTCATACACTCGCTGACACAACGTGTGTTTTCCCACTCTGAACAAGTGCATATCACAATACTTTGTTGAAAACTCGCTTCAGACGTGCTTTTGCAGTTAAAATGACAAATAGGATGAAAATGTGTTAAAAGCCCGAAATCATGAAAATCCATGCTTAGAAAGTTGTTACATGTCACATATGCTCGAATGCACGCATTTCACTCAAAATCTGTGTTCCTTGTCAAACGTGTGCTTTATGCTCTGAAAAGGCGTTAGAAACAGTTTGAAGGCGCTCCGGCGCTAGGAAAGCTGTTTTCATACACTGGCTGACACAACGTGTGTTTTCCCACTCTGAACAAGTGCATATCACAATACTTTGTTGAAAACTCGCTTCAGACGTGCTTTTACAGTTAAAATGACAAATAGGATGAAAATGTGTTAAAAGCCCTAAATCATGAAAATCCATGCTTAGAAAGTTGTTAGATGTCACTTATGCTCGAATGCACGCATTTCACTCAAAATCAGTGTTCCTTGTCAAACGTGTGCTTTATGCTCTGAAAAGGCGTTAGAAACAGTTTGAAGGCGCTCCTGCGCTAGGAAAGCTGTTTTCATACACTCGTTGACACAACGTGTGTTTTCTCACTCTGAACAAGTGCATATCACAATACTTTGTTGAAAACTCGCTTCAGACGTGCTTTTACAGTTAAAATGACAAATAGGATGAAAATGTGTTAAAAGCCCGAAATCATGAAAATCCACGCTCAGAAAGTTGTTACATGTCACATATGCTCGAATGCACACATTTCACTCAAAATCAATGTTCCTTGTCAAACGTGTGCTTTATTCTCTGAAAAGGCGTTAGAAACAGTTTGAAGGCGCTCCTGCGCTAGGAAAGCTGTTTTCATTCACTAGTTGACACAAAGCGCTTTTTCCCACTCTGAACAACTGCATATCACAATACTTTGTTGAAAACTCGCTTCAGACGTTCTTTTACAGTTAAAATGACAAATAGGATGAAAATGTGTTAAAAGCCCGAAATCATGAAAATCCATGCTTAGAACGTTGTTACATGTCACATATGCTCGAATGCACTCATAATCAGTGTTCCTTGTCAAACGTGTGCTTTATGCTCTGAAAAAGGCGTTAGAAACAGTTTGAAGGCGCTCCTGCGCTAGGAAAGCCGTTTTCATACACTCGTTGACACAACGTGTGTTTTCCCAATCTGAACAAGTGCATATCACAATACTTTGTTGAAAACTCGCTTCAGACGTGCTTTTACAGTTAAAATAACAAATAGGATGAAAATGTGTTAAAAGCCCGAAATCATGAAAATCCATGCTTAGAAAGTTGTTACATGTCACATATGCTCGAATGCACGCATTTCACTCAAAATCAGTGTTCCTTGTCAAACGTGTGCTTTATGCTCTGAAAAGGCGTTAGAAACAGTTTGAAGGCGCTCCTGCGCTAGGAAAGCTGTTTTCATACACTCGCTGACACAACGTGTGTTTTCTCACTCTGAACAAGTGCATATCACAATACTTTGTTGAAAACTCGCTTCAGACGTGCTTTTACAGTTAAAATGACAAATAGGATGAAAATGTGTTAAAAGCCCGAAATCATGAAAATCCATGCTTAGAAAGTTGTTACATGTCACATATGCTCGAATGCACGCATTTCACTCAAAATCAGTGTTCCTTGTCAAACGTGTGCTTTATGCTCTGAAAAGGCGTTAGAAACAGTTTGAAGGCGCTCCTGCGCTAGGAAAGCTGTTTTCATACACTCGCTGACACAACGTGTGTTTTCCCACTCTGAACAAGTGCATATCACAATACTTTGTTGAAAACTCGCTTCAGACGTGCTTTTACAGTTAAAATGACAAATAGGATGAAAATGTGTTAAAAGCCCGAAATCATGAAAATCCATGCTCAGAAAGTTGTTACATGTCACATATGCTCGAATGCACGCATTTCACTCAAAATCAGTGTTCCTTGTCAAACGTGTGCTTTATGCTCTGAATAGGCGTTAGAAACAGGCTGAAGGCGCTCTTGCGCAAGGAAAGCTGTGTTCATGATCTTGGTGACACAAAGTGTGTTTTCCGGCTCTGAACAAGTGCATATCACAATACTATTTTGAAAACTCGTTTCAGCCGTGCTTTTACAGTTAACATGACAAATATGATGAAAATGTGTCAAAAGCTCGAAAACATGAAAATCCATGCTTAGAAAGTTGTTACATGTCACATATGATCGTATGCACTCAAAATCAATGTTGCTTGTCAAACGTGTGCTTTATTCTCTGAAAAGGCGTTAGAAACAGTTTGAAGGCGCTCCTGCGCTAGGAAAGCTGTTTTCATTCACTAATTGACACAACGTGTGTTTTCCCACTCTGAATAAGTGCATATCACAATACTTTGTTGAAAACTCGCTTCAGACGTGCTTTTACAGTTAAAATAACAAATAGGATGAAAATGTATTAAAAGCCCGAAATCATGAAAATCCACGCTTAGAAAGTTGTTACATGTCACATATGCTCGAATGCACGCATTTCACTCAAAATCAGTGTTCCTTGTCAAACGTGTGCTTTATGCTCTGAAAAGGCGTTAGAAACAGTTTGAAGGCGCTCCTGCGCTAGGAAAGCCGTTTTCATACACTCGTTGACACAACGTGTGTTTTCTCAATCTGAACAAGTGCATATCACAATACTTTGTTGAAAACTCGCTTCAGACGTGCTTTTACAGTTAAAATAACAAATAGGATGAAAATGTGTTAAAAGCCCGAAATCATGAAAATCCATGCTTAGAAAGTTGTTACATGTCACATATGCTCGAATGCACGCATTTCACTCAAAATCAGTGTTCCTTGTCAAACGTGTGCTTTATGCTCTGAAAAGGCGTTAGAAACAGTTTGAAGGCGCTCCTGCGCTAGGAAAGCTGTTTTCATACACTCGCTGACACAACGTGTGTTTTCCCACTCTGAACAAGTGCATATCACAATACTTTGTTGAAAACTCGCTTCAGACGTGCTTTTACAGTTAAAATGACAAATAGGATGAAAATGTGTTAAAAGCCCGAAATCATGAAAATCCACGCTCAGAAAGTTGTTACATGTCACATATGCTCGAATGCACACATTTCACTCAAAATCAATGTTCCTTGTCAAACGTGTGCTTTATTCTCTGAAAAGGCGTTAGAAACAGTTTGAAGGCGCTCCTGCGCTAGGAAAGCTGTTTTCATTCACTAGTTGACACAAAGCGCTTTTTCCCACTCTGAACAACTGCATATCACAATACTTTGTTGAAAACTCGCTTCAGACGTTCTTTTACAGTTAAAATGACAAATAGGATGAAAATGTGTTAAAAGCCCGAAATCATGAAAATCCATGCTTAGAACGTTGTTACATGTCACATATGCTCGAATGCACTCATAATCAGTGTTCCTTGTCAAACGTGTGCTTTATGCTCTGAAAAAGGCGTTAGAAACAGTTTGAAGGCGCTCCTGCGCTAGGAAAGCCGTTTTCATACACTCGTTGACACAACGTGTGTTTTCCCAATCTGAACAAGTGCATATCACAATACTTTGTTGAAAACTCGCTTCAGACGTGCTTTTACAGTTAAAATAACAAATAGGATGAAAATGTGTTAAAAGCCCGAAATCATGAAAATCCATGCTTAGAAAGTTGTTACATGTCACATATGCTCGAATGCACGCATTTCACTCAAAATCAGTGTTCCTTGTCAAACGTGTGCTTTATGCTCTGAAAAGGCGTTAGAAACAGTTTGAAGGCGCTCCTGCGCTAGGAAAGCTGTTTTCATACACTCGCTGACACAACGTGTGTTTTCTCACTCTGAACAAGTGCATATCACAATACTTTGTTGAAAACTCGCTTCAGACGTGCTTTTACAGTTAAAATGACAAATAGGATGAAAATGTGTTAAAAGCCCGAAATCATGAAAATCCATGCTTAGAAAGTTGTTACATGTCACATATGCTCGAATGCACGCATTTCACTCAAAATCAGTGTTCCTTGTCAAACGTGTGCTTTATGCTCTGAAAAGGCGTTAGAAACAGTTTGAAGGCGCTCCTGCGCTAGGAAAGCTGTTTTCATACACTCGCTGACACAACGTGTGTTTTCCCACTCTGAACAAGTGCATATCACAATACTTTGTTGAAAACTCGCTTCAGACGTGCTTTTACAGTTAAAATGACAAATAGGATGAAAATGTGTTAAAAGCCCGAAATCATGAAAATCCATGCTCAGAAAGTTGTTACATGTCACATATGCTCGAATGCACACATTTCACTCAAAATCAATGTTCCTTGTCAAACGTGTGCTTTATTCTCTGAAAAGGCGTTAGAAACAGTTTGAAGGCGCTCCTGCGCTAGGAAAGCTGTTTTCATTCACTAGTTGACACAAAGCGCTTTTTCCCACTCTGAACAACTGCATATCACAATACTTTGTTGAAAACTCGCTTCAGACGTTCTTTTACAGTTAAAATGACAAATAGGATGAAAATGTGTTAAAAGCCCGAAATCATGAAAATCCATGCTTAGAACGTTGTTACATGTCACATATGCTCGAATGCACTCATAATCAGTGTTCCTTGTCAAACGTGTGCTTTATGCTCTGAAAAAGGCGTTAGAAACAGTTTGAAGGCGCTCCTGCGCTAGGAAAGCCGTTTTCATACACTCGTTGACACAACGTGTGTTTTCCCAATCTGAACAAGTGCATATCACAATACTTTGTTGAAAACTCGCTTCAGACGTGCTTTTACAGTTAAAATAACAAATTGGATGAAAATGTGTTAAAAGCCCGAAATCATGAAAATCCATGCTTAGAAAGTTGTTACATGTCACATATGATCGAATGCACGCATTTCACTCAAAATCTGTGTTCCTTGTCAAACGTGTGCTTTATGCTCTGAAAAGGCGTTAGAAACAGTTTGAAGGCGCTCCGGCGCTAGGAAAGCTGTTTTCATACACTGGCTGACACAACGTGTGTTTTCCCACTCTGAACAAGTGCATATCACAATACTTTGTTGAAAACTCGCTTCAGACGTGCTTTTACAGTTAAAATGACAAATAGGATGAAAATGTGTTAAAAGCCCTAAATCATGAAAATCCATGCTTAGAAAGTTGTTAGATGTCACTTATGCTCGAATGCACGCATTTCACTCAAAATCAGTGTTCCTTGTCAAACGTGTGCTTTATGCTCTTAAAAGGCGTTAGAAACAGTTTGAAGGCGCTCCTGCGCTAGGAAAGCTGTTTTCATACACTCGTTGACACAACGTGTGTTTTCTCACTCTGAACAAGTGCATATCACAATACTTTGTTGAAAACTCGCTTCAGACGTGCTTTTACAGTTAAAATAACAAATAGGATGAAAATGTGTTAAAAGCCCGAAATCATGAAAATCCATGCTTAGAAAGTTGTTACATGTCACATATGCTCGAATGCACGCATTTCACTCAAAATCAGTGTTCCTTGTCAAACGTGTGCTTTATGCTCTGAAAAGGCGTTAGAAACAGTTTGAAGGCGCTCCTGCGCTAGGAAAGCTGTTTTCATACACTCGCTGACACAACGTGTGTTTTCTCACTCTGAACAAGTGCATATCACAATACTTTGTTGAAAACTCGCTTCAGACGTGCTTTTACAGTTAAAATGACAAATAGGATGAAAATGTGTTAAAAGCCCGAAATCATGAAAATCCATGCTTAGAAAGTTGTTACATGTCACATATGCTCGAATGCACGCATTTCACTCAAAATCAGTGTTCCTTGTCAAACGTGTGCTTTATGCTCTGAAAAGGCGTTAGAAACAGTTTGAAGGCGCTCCTGCGCTAGGAAAGCTGTTTTCATACACTCGCTGACACAACGTGTGTTTTCCCACTCTGAACAAGTGCATATCACAATACTTTGTTGAAAACTCGCTTCAGACGTGCTTTTACAGTTAAAATGACAAATAGGATGAAAATGTGTTAAAAGCCCGAAATCATGAAAATCCATGCTCAGAAAGTTGTTACATGTCACATATGCTCGAATGCACACATTTCACTCAAAATCAATGTTCCTTGTCAAACGTGTGCTTTATTCTCTGAAAAGGCGTTAGAAACAGTTTGAAGGCGCTCCTGCGCTAGGAAAGCTGTTTTCATTCACTAGTTGACACAAAGCGCTTTTTCCCACTCTGAACAACTGCATATCACAATACTTTGTTGAAAACTCGCTTCAGACGTTCTTTTACAGTTAAAATGACAAATAGGATGAAAATGTGTTAAAAGCCCGAAATCATGAAAATCCATGCTTAGAACGTTGTTACATGTCACATATGCTCGAATGCACTCATAATCAGTGTTCCTTGTCAAACGTGTGCTTTATGCTCTGAAAAAGGCGTTAGAAACAGTTTGAAGGCGCTCCTGCGCTAGGAAAGCCGTTTTCATACACTCGTTGACACAACGTGTGTTTTCCCAATCTGAACAAGTGCATATCACAATACTTTGTTGAAAACTCGCTTCAGACGTGCTTTTACAGTTAAAATAACAAATAGGATGAAAATGTGTTAAAAGCCCGAAATCATGAAAATCCATGCTTAGAAAGTTGTTACATGTCACATATGCTCGAATGCACGCATTTCACTCAAAATCTGTGTTCCTTGTCAAACGTGTGCTTTATGCTCTGAAAAGGCGTTAGAAACAGTTTGAAGGCGCTCCGGCGCTAGGAAAGCTGTTTTCATACACTGGCTGACACAACGTGTGTTTTCCCACTCTGAACAAGTGCATATCACAATACTTTGTTGAAAACTCGCTTCAGACGTGCTTTTACAGTTAAAATGACAAATAGGATGAAAATGTGTTAAAAGCCCTAAATCATGAAAATCCATGCTTAGAAAGTTGTTAGATGTCACTTATGCTCGAATGCACGCATTTCACTCAAAATCAGTGTTCCTTGTCAAACGTGTGCTTTATGCTCTTAAAAGGCGTTAGAAACAGTTTGAAGGCGCTCCTGCGCTAGGAAAGCTGTTTTCATACACTCGTTGACACAACGTGTGTTTTCTCACTCTGAACAAGTGCATATCACAATACTTTGTTGAAAACTCGCTTCAGACGTGCTTTTACAGTTAAAATAACAAATAGGATGAAAATGTGTTAAAAGCCCGAAATCATGAAAATCCATGCTTAGAAAGTTGTTACATGTCACATATGCTCGAATGCACGCATTTCACTCAAAATCAGTGTTCCTTGTCAAACGTGTGCTTTATGCTCTGAAAAGGCGTTAGAAACAGTTTGAAGGCGCTCCTGCGCTAGGAAAGCTGTTTTCATACACTCGCTGACACAACGTGTGTTTTCCCACTCTGAACAAGTGCATATCACAATACTTTGTTGAAAACTCGCTTCAGACGTGCTTTTACAGTTAAAATGACAAATAGGATGAAAATGTGTTAAAAGCCCGAAATCATGAAAATCCATGCTCAGAAAGTTGTTACATGTCACATATGCTCGAATGCACACATTTCACTCAAAATCAATGTTCCTTGTCAAACGTGTGCTTTATTCTCTGAAAAGGCGTTAGAAACAGTTTGAAGGCGCTCCTGCGCTAGGAAAGCTGTTTTCATTCACTAGTTGACACAAAGCGCTTTTTCCCACTCTGAACAACTGCATATCACAATACTTTGTTGAAAACTCGCTTCAGACGTTCTTTTACAGTTAAAATGACAAATAGGATGAAAATGTGTTAAAAGCCCGAAATCATGAAAATCCATGCTTAGAACGTTGTTACATGTCACATATGCTCGAATGCACTCATAATCAGTGTTCCTTGTCAAACGTGTGCTTTATGCTCTGAAAAAGGCGTTAGAAACAGTTTGAAGGCGCTCCTGCGCTAGGAAAGCCGTTTTCATACACTCGTTGACACAACGTGTGTTTTCCCAATCTGAACAAGTGCATATCACAATACTTTGTTGAAAACTCGCTTCAGACGTGCTTTTACAGTTAAAATAACAAATAGGATGAAAATGTGTTAAAAGCCCGAAATCATGAAAATCCATGCTTAGAAAGTTGTTACATGTCACATATGCTCGAATGCACGCATTTCACTCAAAATCAGTGTTCCTTGTCAAACGTGTGCTTTATGCTCTGAAAAGGCGTTAGAAACAGTTTGAAGGCGCTCCTGCGCTAGGAAAGCTGTTTTCATACACTCGCTGACACAACGTGTGTTTTCTCACTCTGAACAAGTGCATATCACAATACTTTGTTGAAAACTCGCTTCAGACGTGCTTTTACAGTTAAAATAACAAATAGGATGAAAATGTGTTAAAAGCCCGAAATCATGAAAATCCATGCTTAGAAAGTTGTTACATGTCACATATGCTCGAATGCACGCATTTCACTCAAAATCAGTGTTCCTTGTCAAACGTGTGCTTTATGCTCTGAAAAGGCGTTAGAAACAGTTTGAAGGCGCTCCTGCGCTAGGAAAGCTGTTTTCATACACTCGCTGACACAACGTGTGTTTTCCCACTCTGAACAAGTGCATATCACAATACTTTGTTGAAAACTCGCTTCAGACGTGCTTTTACAGTTAAAATGACAAATAGGATGAAAATGTGTTAAAAGCCCGAAATCATGAAAATCCACGCTTAGAAAGTTGTTACATGTCACTTATGCTCGAATGCACGCATTTCACTCAAAATCAGTGTTCCTTGTCAAACGTGTGCTTTATGCTCTGAATAGGCGTTAGAAACAGGCTGAAGGCGCTCTTGCGCAAGGAAAGCTGTGTTCATGATCTTGGTGACACAAAGTGTGTTTTCCGGCTCTGAACAAGTGCATATCACAATACTATTTTGAAAACTCGTTTCAGCCGTGCTTTTACAGTTAACATGACAAATATGATGAAAATGTGTCAAAAGCTCGAAAACATGAAAATCCATGCTTAGAAAGTTGTTACATGTCACATATGATCGTATGCACTCAAAATCAATGTTGCTTGTCAAACGTGTGCTTTATTCTCTGAAAAGGCGTTAGAAACAGTTTGAAGGCGCTCCTGCGCTAGGAAAGCTGTTTTCATTCACTAATTGACACAACGTGTGTTTTCCCACTCTGAATAAGTGCATATCACAATACTTTGTTGAAAACTCGCTTCAGACGTGCTTTTACAGTTAAAATAACAAATAGGATGAAAATGTATTAAAAGCCCGAAATCATGAAAATCCACGCTTAGAAAGTTGTTACATGTCACATATGCTCGAATGCACGCATTTCACTCAAAATCAGTGTTCCTTGTCAAACGTGTGCTTTATGCTCTGAAAAGGCGTTAGAAACAGTTTGAAGGCGCTCCTGCGCTAGGAAAGCCGTTTTCATACACTCGTTGACACAACGTGTGTTTTCTCACTCTGAACAAGTGCATATCACAATACTTTGTTGAAAACTCGCTTCAGACGTGCTTTTACAGTTAAAATAACAAATAGGATGAAAATGTGTTAAAAGCCCGAAATCATGAAAATCCATGCTTAGAAAGTTGTTACATGTCACATATGCTCGAATGCACGCATTTCACTCAAAATCAGTGTTCCTTGTCAAACGTGTGCTTTATGCTCTGAAAAGGCGTTAGAAACAGTTTGAAGGCGCTCCTGCGCTAGGAAAGCTGTTTTCATACACTCGCTGACACAACGTGTGTTTTCCCACTCTGAACAAGTGCATATCACAATACTTTGTTGAAAACTCGCTTCAGACGTGCTTTTACAGTTAAAATGACAAATAGGATGAAAATGTGTTAAAAGCCCGAAATCATGAAAATCCACGCTTAGAAAGTTGTTACATGTCACTTATGCTCGAATGCACGCATTTCACTCAAAATCAGTGTTCCTTGTCAAACGTGTGCTTTATGCTCTGAATAGGCGTTAGAAACAGGCTGAAGGCGCTCTTGCGCAAGGAAAGCTGTGTTCATGATCTTGATGACACAAAGTGTGTTTTCCGGCTCTGAACAAGTGCATATCACAATACTATTTTGAAAACTCGTTTCAGCCGTGCTTTTACAGTTAACATGACAAATATGATGAAAATGTGTCAAAAGCTCGAAAACATGAAAATCCATGCTTAGAAAGTTGTTACATGTCACATATGATCGTATGCACTCAAAATCAATGTTGCTAGTCAAACGTGTGCTTTATTCTCTGAAAAGGCGTTAGAAACAGTTTGAAGGCGCTCCTGCGCTAGGAAAGCTGTTTTCATTCACTAATTGACACAACGTGTGTTTTCCCACTCTGAATAAGTGCATATCACAATACTTTGTTGAAAACTCGCTTCAGACGTGCTTTTACAGTTAAAATAACAAATAGGATGAAAATGTGTTAAAAGCCCGAAATCATGAAAATCCACGCTTAGAAAGTTGTTACATGTCACATATGCTCGAATGCACGCATTTCACTCAAAATCAGTGTTCCTTGTCAAACGTGTGCTTTATGCTCTGAAAAGGCGTTAGAAACAGTTTGAAGGCGCTCCTGCGCTAGGAAAGCCGTTTTCATACACTCGTTGACACAACGTGTGTTTTCTCACTCTGAACAAGTGCATATCACAATACTTTGTTGAAAACTCGCTTCAGACGTGCTTTTACAGTTAAAATAACAAATAGGATGAAAATGTGTTAAAAGCCCGAAATCATGAAAATCCATGCTTAGAAAGTTGTTACATGTCACATATGCTCGAATGCACGCATTTCACTCAAAATCAGTGTTCCTTGTCAAACGTGTGCTTTATGCTCTGAAAAGGCGTTAGAAACAGTTTGAAGGCGCTCCTGCGCTAGGAAAGCTGTTTTCATACACTCGCTGACACAACGTGTGTTTTCCCACTCTGAACAAGTGCATATCACAATACTTTGTTGAAAACTCGCTTCAGACGTGCTTTTACAGTTAAAATGACAAATAGGATGAAAATGTGTTAAAAGCCCGAAATCATGAAAATCCACGCTTAGAAAGTTGTTACATGTCACTTATGCTCGAATGCACGCATTTCACTCAAAATCAGTGTTCCTTGTCAAACGTGTGCTTTATGCTCTGAATAGGCGTTAGAAACAGGCTGAAGGCGCTCTTGCGCAAGGAAAGCTGTGTTCATGATCTTGGTGACACAAAGTGTGTTTTCCGGCTCTGAACAAGTGCATATCACAATACTATTTTGAAAACTCGTTTCAGCCGTGCTTTTACAGTTAACATGACAAATATGATGAAAATGTGTCAAAAGCTCGAAAACATGAAAATCCATGCTTAGAAAGTTGTTACATGTCACATATGATCGTATGCACTCAAAATCAATGTTGCTAGTCAAACGTGTGCTTTATTCTCTGAAAAGGCGTTAGAAACAGTTTGAAGGCGCTCCTGCGCTAGGAAAGCTGTTTTCATTCACTAATTGACACAACGTGTGTTTTCCCACTCTGAATAAGTGCATATCACAATACTTTGTTGAAAACTCGCTTCAGACGTGCTTTTACAGTTAAAATAACAAATAGGATGAAAATGTGTTAAAAGCCCGAAATCATGAAAATCCACGCTTAGAAAGTTGTTACATGTCACATATGCTCGAATGCACGCATTTCACTCAAAATCAGTGTTCCTTGTCAAACGTGTGCTTTATGCTCTGAAAAGGCGTTAGAAACAGTTTGAAGGCGCTCCTGCGCTAGGAAAGCCGTTTTCATACACTCGTTGACACAACGTGTGTTTTCTCACTCTGAACAAGTGCATATCACAATACTTTGTTGAAAACTCGCTTCAGACGTGCTTTTACAGTTAAAATAACAAATAGGATGAAAATGTGTTAAAAGCCCGAAATCATGAAAATCCATGCTTAGAAAGTTGTTACATGTCACATATGCTCGAATGCACGCATTTCACTCAAAATCAGTGTTCCTTGTCAAACGTGTGCTTTATGCTCTGAAAAGGCGTTAGAAACAGTTTGAAGGCGCTCCTGCGCTAGGAAAGCTGTTTTCATACACTCGCTGACACAACGTGTGTTTTCCCACTCTGAACAAGTGCATATCACAATACTTTGTTGAAAACTCGCTTCAGACGTGCTTTTACAGTTAAAATGACAAATAGGATGAAAATGTGTTAAAAGCCCGAAATCATGAAAATCCACGCTTAGAAAGTTGTTACATGTCACTTATGCTCGAATGCACGCATTTCACTCAAAATCAGTGTTCCTTGTCAAACGTGTGCTTTATGCTCTGAATAGGCGTTAGAAACAGGCTGAAGGCGCTCTTGCGCAAGGAAAGCTGTGTTCATGATCTTGGTGACACAAAGTGTGTTTTCCGGCTCTGAACAAGTGCATATCACAATACTATTTTGAAAACTCGTTTCAGCCGTGCTTTTACAGTTAACATGACAAATATGATGAAAATGTGTCAAAAGCTCGAAAACATGAAAATCCATGCTTAGAAAGTTGTTACATGTCACATATGATCGTATGCACTCAAAATCAATGTTGCTTGTCAAACGTGTGCTTTATTCTCTGAAAAGGCGTTAGAAACAGTTTGAAGGCGCTCCTGCGCTAGGAAAGCTGTTTTCATTCACTAATTGACACAACGTGTGTTTTCCCACTCTGAATAAGTGCATATCACAATACTTTGTTGAAAACTCGCTTCAGACGTGCTTTTACAGTTAAAATAACAAATAGGATGAAAATGTATTAAAAGCCCGAAATCATGAAAATCCACGCTTAGAAAGTTGTTACATGTCACATATGCTCGAATGCACGCATTTCACTCAAAATCAGTGTTCCTTGTCAAACGTGTGCTTTATGCTCTGAAAAGGCGTTAGAAACAGTTTGAAGGCGCTCCTGCGCTAGGAAAGCCGTTTTCATACACTCGTTGACACAACGTGTGTTTTCTCACTCTGAACAAGTGCATATCACAATACTTTGTTGAAAACTCGCTTCAGACGTGCTTTTACAGTTAAAATAACAAATAGGATGAAAATGTGTTAAAAGCCCGAAATCATGAAAATCCATGCTTAGAAAGTTGTTACATGTCACATATGCTCGAATGCACGCATTTCACTCAAAATCAGTGTTCCTTGTCAAACGTGTGCTTTATGCTCTGAAAAGGCGTTAGAAACAGTTTGAAGGCGCTCCTGCGCTAGGAAAGCTGTTTTCATACACTCGCTGACACAACGTGTGTTTTCCCACTCTGAACAAGTGCATATCACAATACTTTGTTGAAAACTCGCTTCAGACGTGCTTTTACAGTTAAAATGACAAATAGGATGAAAATGTGTTAAAAGCCCGAAATCATGAAAATCCACGCTTAGAAAGTTGTTACATGTCACTTATGCTCGAATGCACGCATTTCACTCAAAATCAGTGTTCCTTGTCAAACGTGTGCTTTATGCTCTGAATAGGCGTTAGAAACAGGCTGAAGGCGCTCTTGCGCAAGGAAAGCTGTGTTCATGATCTTGATGACACAAAGTGTGTTTTCCGGCTCTGAACAAGTGCATATCACAATACTATTTTGAAAACTCGTTTCAGCCGTGCTTTTACAGTTAACATGACAAATATGATGAAAATGTGTCAAAAGCTCGAAAACATGAAAATCCATGCTTAGAAAGTTGTTACATGTCACATATGATCGTATGCACTCAAAATCAATGTTGCTAGTCAAACGTGTGCTTTATTC
This sequence comes from Neoarius graeffei, assembly GCF_027579695.1. Lineage (NCBI taxonomy): Eukaryota > Metazoa > Chordata > Actinopteri > Siluriformes > Ariidae > Neoarius > Neoarius graeffei. Next base: position 37,068 of record NC_083585.1, read on the forward strand.
TCTGAAAAGGCGTTAGAAACAGTTTGAAGGCGCTCCTGCGCTAGGAAAGCTGTTTTCATTCACTAATTGACACAACGTGTGTTTTCCCACTCTGAATAAGTGCATATCACAATACTTTGTTGAAAACTCGCTTCAGACGTGCTTTTACAGTTAAAATAACAAATAGGATGAAAATGTGTTAAAAGCCCGAAATCATGAAAATCCACGCTTAGAAAGTTGTTACATGTCACATATGCTCGAATGCACGCATTTCACTCAAAATCAGTGTTCCTTGTCAAACGTGTGCTTTATGCTCTGAAAAGGCGTTAGAAACAGTTTGAAGGCGCTCCTGCGCTAGGAAAGCCGTTTTCATACACTCGTTGACACAACGTGTGTTTTCTCACTCTGAACAAGTGCATATCACAATACTTTGTTGAAAACTCGCTTCAGACGTGCTTTTACAGTTAAAATAACAAATAGGATGAAAATGTGTTAAAAGCCCGAAATCATGAAAATCCATGCTTAGAAAGTTGTTACATGTCACATATGCTCGAATGCACGCATTTCACTCAAAATCAGTGTTCCTTGTCAAACGTGTGCTTTATGCTCTGAAAAGGCGTTAGAAACAGTTTGAAGGCGCTCCTGCGCTAGGAAAGCTGTTTTCATACACTCGCTGACACAACGTGTGTTTTCCCACTCTGAACAAGTGCATATCACAATACTTTGTTGAAAACTCGCTTCAGACGTGCTTTTACAGTTAAAATGACAAATAGGATGAAAATGTGTTAAAAGCCCGAAATCATGAAAATCCACGCTTAGAAAGTTGTTACATGTCACTTATGCTCGAATGCACGCATTTCACTCAAAATCAGTGTTCCTTGTCAAACGTGTGCTTTATGCTCTGAATAGGCGTTAGAAACAGGCTGAAGGCGCTCTTGCGCAAGGAAAGCTGTGTTCATGATCTTGGTGACACAAAGTGTGTTTTCCGGCTCTGAACAAGTGCATATCACAATACTATTTTGAAAACTCGTTTCAGCCGTGCTTTTACAGTTAACATGACAAATATGATGAAAATGTGTCAAAAGCTCGAAAACATGAAAATCCATGCTTAGAAAGTTGTTACATGTCACATATGATCGTATGCACTCAAAATCAATGTTGCTAGTCAAACGTGTGCTTTATTCTCTGAAAAGGCGTTAGAAACAGTTTGAAGGCGCTCCTGCGCTAGGAAAGCTGTTTTCATTCACTAATTGACACAACGTGTGTTTTCCCACTCTGAATAAGGGCATATCACAATACTTTGTTGAAAACTCGCTTCAGACGTGCTTTTACAGTTAAAATAACAAATAGGATGAAAATGTGTTAAAAGCCCGAAATCATGAAAATCCACGCTTAGAAAGTTGTTACATGTCACATATGCTCGAATGCACGCATTTCACTCAAAATCAGTGTTCCTTGTCAAACGTGTGCTTTATGCTCTGAAAAGGCGTTAGAAACAGTTTGAAGGCGCTCCTGCGCTAGGAAAGCCGTTTTCATACACTCGTTGACACAACGTGTGTTTTCTCACTCTGAACAAGTGCATATCACAATACTTTGTTGAAAACTCGCTTCAGACGTGCTTTTACAGTTAAAATAACAAATAGGATGAAAATGTGTTAAAAGCCCGAAATCATGAAAATCCATGCTTAGAAAGTTGTTACATGTCACATATGCTCGAATGCACGCATTTCACTCAAAATCAGTGTTCCTTGTCAAACGTGTGCTTTATGCTCTGAAAAGGCGTTAGAAACAGTTTGAAGGCGCTCCTGCGCTAGGAAAGCTGTTTTCATACACTCGCTGACACAACGTGTGTTTTCCCACTCTGAACAAGTGCATATCACAATACTTTGTTGAAAACTCGCTTCAGACGTGCTTTTACAGTTAAAATGACAAATAGGATGAAAATGTGTTAAAAGCCCGAAATCATGAAAATCCACGCTTAGAAAGTTGTTACATGTCACTTATGCTCGAATGCACGCATTTCACTCAAAATCAGTGTTCCTTGTCAAACGTGTGCTTTATGCTCTGAATAGGCGTTAGAAACAGGCTGAAGGCGCTCTTGCGCAAGGAAAGCTGTGTTCATGATCTTGGTGACACAAAGTGTGTTTTCCGGCTCTGAACAAGTGCATATCACAATACTATTTTGAAAACTCGTTTCAGCCGTGCTTTTACAGTTAACATGACAAATATGATGAAAATGTGTCAAAAGCTCGAAAACATGAAAATCCATGCTTAGAAAGTTGTTACATGTCACATATGATCGTATGCACTCAAAATCAATGTTGCTAGTCAAACGTGTGCTTTATTCTCTGAAAAGGCGTTAGAAACAGTTTGAAGGCGCTCCTGCGCTAGGAAAGCTGTTTTCATTCACTAATTGACACAACGTGTGTTTTCCCACTCTGAATAAGGGCATATCACAATACTTTGTTGAAAACTCGCTTCAGACGTGCTTTTACAGTTAAAATAACAAATAGGATGAAAATGTGTTAAAAGCCCGAAATCATGAAAATCCACGCTTAGAAAGTTGTTACATGTCACATATGCTCGAATGCACGCATTTCACTCAAAATCAGTGTTCCTTGTCAAACGTGTGCTTTATGCTCTGAAAAGGCGTTAGAAACAGTTTGAAGGCGCTCCTGCGCTAGGAAAGCCGTTTTCATACACTCGTTGACACAACGTGTGTTTTCTCACTCTGAACAAGTGCATATCACAATACTTTGTTGAAAACTCGCTTCAGACGTGCTTTTACAGTTAAAATAACAAATAGGATGAAAATGTGTTAAAAGCCCGAAATCATGAAAATCCATGCTTAGAAAGTTGTTACATGTCACATATGCTCGAATGCACGCATTTCACTCAAAATCAGTGTTCCTTGTCAAACGTGTGCTTTATGCTCTGAAAAGGCGTTAGAAACAGTTTGAAGGCGCTCCTGCGCTAGGAAAGCTGTTTTCATACACTCGCTGACACAACGTGTGTTTTCCCACTCTGAACAAGTGCATATCACAATACTTTGTTGAAAACTCGCTTCAGACGTGCTTTTACAGTTAAAATGACAAATAGGATGAAAATGTGTTAAAAGCCCGAAATCATGAAAATCCACGCTTAGAAAGTTGTTACATGTCACTTATGCTCGAATGCACGCATTTCACTCAAAATCAGTGTTCCTTGTCAAACGTGTGCTTTATGCTCTGAATAGGCGTTAGAAACAGGCTGAAGGCGCTCTTGCGCAAGGAAAGCTGTGTTCATGATCTTGGTGACACAAAGTGTGTTTTCCGGCTCTGAACAAGTGCATATCACAATACTATTTTGAAAACTCGTTTCAGCCGTGCTTTTACAGTTAACATGACAAATATGATGAAAATGTGTCAAAAGCTCGAAAACATGAAAATCCATGCTTAGAAAGTTGTTACATGTCACATATGATCGTATGCACTCAAAATCAATGTTGCTTGTCAAACGTGTGCTTTATTCTCTGAAAAGGCGTTAGAAACAGTTTGAAGGCGCTCCTGCGCTAGGAAAGCTGTTTTCATTCACTAATTGACACAACGTGTGTTTTCCCACTCTGAATAAGTGCATATCACAATACTTTGTTGAAAACTCGCTTCAGACGTGCTTTTACAGTTAAAATAACAAATAGGATGAAAATGTATTAAAAGCCCGAAATCATGAAAATCCACGCTTAGAAAGTTGTTACATGTCACATATGCTCGAATGCACGCATTTCACTCAAAATCAGTGTTCCTTGTCAAACGTGTGCTTTATGCTCTGAAAAGGCGTTAGAAACAGTTTGAAGGCGCTCCTGCGCTAGGAAAGCCGTTTTCATACACTCGTTGACACAACGTGTGTTTTCTCACTCTGAACAAGTGCATATCACAATACTTTGTTGAAAACTCGCTTCAGACGTGCTTTTACAGTTAAAATAACAAATAGGATGAAAATGTGTTAAAAGCCCGAAATCATGAAAATCCATGCTTAGAAAGTTGTTACATGTCACATATGCTCGAATGCACGCATTTCACTCAAAATCAGTGTTCCTTGTCAAACGTGTGCTTTATGCTCTGAAAAGGCGTTAGAAACAGTTTGAAGGCGCTCCTGCGCTAGGAAAGCTGTTTTCATACACTCGCTGACACAACGTGTGTTTTCCCACTCTGAACAAGTGCATATCACAATACTTTGTTGAAAACTCGCTTCAGACGTGCTTTTACAGTTAAAATGACAAATAGGATGAAAATGTGTTAAAAGCCCGAAATCATGAAAATCCACGCTTAGAAAGTTGTTACATGTCACTTATGCTCGAATGCACGCATTTCACTCAAAATCAGTGTTCCTTGTCAAACGTGTGCTTTATGCTCTGAATAGGCGTTAGAAACAGGCTGAAGGCGCTCTTGCGCAAGGAAAGCTGTGTTCATGATCTTGATGACACAAAGTGTGTTTTCCGGCTCTGAACAAGTGCATATCACAATACTATTTTGAAAACTCGTTTCAGCCGTGCTTTTACAGTTAACATGACAAATATGATGAAAATGTGTCAAAAGCTCGAAAACATGAAAATCCATGCTTAGAAAGTTGTTACATGTCACATATGATCGTATGCACTCAAAATCAATGTTGCTAGTCAAACGTGTGCTTTATTCTCTGAAAAGGCGTTAGAAACAGTTTGAAGGCGCTCCTGCGCTAGGAAAGCTGTTTTCATTCACTAATTGACACAACGTGTGTTTTCCCACTCTGAATAAGTGCATATCACAATACTTTGTTGAAAACTCGCTTCAGACGTGCTTTTACAGTTAAAATAACAAATAGGATGAAAATGTGTTAAAAGCCCGAAATCATGAAAATCCACGCTTAGAAAGTTGTTACATGTCACATATGCTCGAATGCACGCATTTCACTCAAAATCAGTGTTCCTTGTCAAACGTGTGCTTTATGCTCTGAAAAGGCGTTAGAAACAGTTTGAAGGCGCTCCTGCGCTAGGAAAGCCGTTTTCATACACTCGTTGACACAACGTGTGTTTTCTCACTCTGAACAAGTGCATATCACAATACTTTGTTGAAAACTCGCTTCAGACGTGCTTTTACAGTTAAAATAACAAATAGGATGAAAATGTGTTAAAAGCCCGAAATCATGAAAATCCATGCTTAGAAAGTTGTTACATGTCACATATGCTCGAATGCACGCATTTCACTCAAAATCAGTGTTCCTTGTCAAACGTGTGCTTTATGCTCTGAAAAGGCGTTAGAAACAGTTTGAAGGCGCTCCTGCGCTAGGAAAGCTGTTTTCATACACTCGCTGACACAACGTGTGTTTTCCCACTCTGAACAAGTGCATATCACAATACTTTGTTGAAAACTCGCTTCAGACGTGCTTTTACAGTTAAAATGACAAATAGGATGAAAATGTGTTAAAAGCCCGAAATCATGAAAATCCACGCTTAGAAAGTTGTTACATGTCACTTATGCTCGAATGCACGCATTTCACTCAAAATCAGTGTTCCTTGTCAAACGTGTGCTTTATGCTCTGAATAGGCGTTAGAAACAGGCTGAAGGCGCTCTTGCGCAAGGAAAGCTGTGTTCATGATCTTGGTGACACAAAGTGTGTTTTCCGGCTCTGAACAAGTGCATATCACAATACTATTTTGAAAACTCGTTTCAGCCGTGCTTTTACAGTTAACATGACAAATATGATGAAAATGTGTCAAAAGCTCGAAAACATGAAAATCCATGCTTAGAAAGTTGTTACATGTCACATATGATCGTATGCACTCAAAATCAATGTTGCTAGTCAAACGTGTGCTTTATTCTCTGAAAAGGCGTTAGAAACAGTTTGAAGGCGCTCCTGCGCTAGGAAAGCTGTTTTCATTCACTAATTGACACAACGTGTGTTTTCCCACTCTGAATAAGTGCATATCACAATACTTTGTTGAAAACTCGCTTCAGACGTGCTTTTACAGTTAAAATAACAAATAGGATGAAAATGTGTTAAAAGCCCGAAATCATGAAAATCCACGCTTAGAAAGTTGTTACATGTCACATATGCTCGAATGCACGCATTTCACTCAAAATCAGTGTTCCTTGTCAAACGTGTGCTTTATGCTCTGAAAAGGCGTTAGAAACAGTTTGAAGGCGCTCCTGCGCTAGGAAAGCCGTTTTCATACACTCGTTGACACAACGTGTGTTTTCTCACTCTGAACAAGTGCATATCACAATACTTTGTTGAAAACTCGCTTCAGACGTGCTTTTACAGTTAAAATAACAAATAGGATGAAAATGTGTTAAAAGCCCGAAATCATGAAAATCCATGCTTAGAAAGTTGTTACATGTCACATATGCTCGAATGCACGCATTTCACTCAAAATCAGTGTTCCTTGTCAAACGTGTGCTTTATGCTCTGAAAAGGCGTTAGAAACAGTTTGAAGGCGCTCCTGCGCTAGGAAAGCTGTTTTCATACACTCGCTGACACAACGTGTGTTTTCCCACTCTGAACAAGTGCATATCACAATACTTTGTTGAAAACTCGCTTCAGACGTGCTTTTACAGTTAAAATGACAAATAGGATGAAAATGTGTTAAAAGCCCGAAATCATGAAAATCCACGCTTAGAAAGTTGTTACATGTCACTTATGCTCGAATGCACGCATTTCACTCAAAATCAGTGTTCCTTGTCAAACGTGTGCTTTATGCTCTGAATAGGCGTTAGAAACAGGCTGAAGGCGCTCTTGCGCAAGGAAAGCTGTGTTCATGATCTTGGTGACACAAAGTGTGTTTTCCGGCTCTGAACAAGTGCATATCACAATACTATTTTGAAAACTCGTTTCAGCCGTGCTTTTACAGTTAACATGACAAATATGATGAAAATGTGTCAAAAGCTCGAAAACATGAAAATCCATGCTTAGAAAGTTGTTACATGTCACATATGATCGTATGCACTCAAAATCAATGTTGCTTGTCAAACGTGTGCTTTATTCTCTGAAAAGGCGTTAGAAACAGTTTGAAGGCGCTCCTGCGCTAGGAAAGCTGTTTTCATTCACTAATTGACACAACGTGTGTTTTCCCACTCTGAATAAGTGCATATCACAATACTTTGTTGAAAACTCGCTTCAGACGTGCTTTTACAGTTAAAATAACAAATAGGATGAAAATGTATTAAAAGCCCGAAATCATGAAAATCCACGCTTAGAAAGTTGTTACATGTCACATATGCTCGAATGCACGCATTTCACTCAAAATCAGTGTTCCTTGTCAAACGTGTGCTTTATGCTCTGAAAAGGCGTTAGAAACAGTTTGAAGGCGCTCCTGCGCTAGGAAAGCCGTTTTCATACACTCGTTGACACAACGTGTGTTTTCTCACTCTGAACAAGTGCATATCACAATACTTTGTTGAAAACTCGCTTCAGACGTGCTTTTACAGTTAAAATAACAAATAGGATGAAAATGTGTTAAAAGCCCGAAATCATGAAAATCCATGCTTAGAAAGTTGTTACATGTCACATATGCTCGAATGCACGCATTTCACTCAAAATCAGTGTTCCTTGTCAAACGTGTGCTTTATGCTCTGAAAAGGCGTTAGAAACAGTTTGAAGGCGCTCCTGCGCTAGGAAAGCTGTTTTCATACACTCGCTGACACAACGTGTGTTTTCCCACTCTGAACAAGTGCATATCACAATACTTTGTTGAAAACTCGCTTCAGACGTGCTTTTACAGTTAAAATGACAAATAGGATGAAAATGTGTTAAAAGCCCGAAATCATGAAAATCCACGCTTAGAAAGTTGTTACATGTCACTTATGCTCGAATGCACGCATTTCACTCAAAATCAGTGTTCCTTGTCAAACGTGTGCTTTATGCTCTGAATAGGCGTTAGAAACAGGCTGAAGGCGCTCTTGCGCAAGGAAAGCTGTGTTCATGATCTTGATGACACAAAGTGTGTTTTCCGGCTCTGAACAAGTGCATATCACAATACTATTTTGAAAACTCGTTTCAGCCGTGCTTTTACAGTTAACATGACAAATATGATGAAAATGTGTCAAAAGCTCGAAAACATGAAAATCCATGCTTAGAAAGTTGTTACATGTCACATATGATCGTATGCACTCAAAATCAATGTTGCTAGTCAAACGTGTGCTTTATTCTCTGAAAAGGCGTTAGAAACAGTTTGAAGGCGCTCCTGCGCTAGGAAAGCTGTTTTCATTCACTAATTGACACAACGTGTGTTTTCCCACTCTGAATAAGTGCATATCACAATACTTTGTTGAAAACTCGCTTCAGACGTGCTTTTACAGTTAAAATAACAAATAGGATGAAAATGTGTTAAAAGCCCGAAATCATGAAAATCCACGCTTAGAAAGTTGTTACATGTCACATATGCTCGAATGCACGCATTTCACTCAAAATCAGTGTTCCTTGTCAAACGTGTGCTTTATGCTCTGAAAAGGCGTTAGAAACAGTTTGAAGGCGCTCCTGCGCTAGGAAAGCCGTTTTCATACACTCGTTGACACAACGTGTGTTTTCTCACTCTGAACAAGTGCATATCACAATACTTTGTTGAAAACTCGCTTCAGACGTGCTTTTACAGTTAAAATAACAAATAGGATGAAAATGTGTTAAAAGCCCGAAATCATGAAAATCCATGCTTAGAAAGTTGTTACATGTCACATATGCTCGAATGCACGCATTTCACTCAAAATCAGTGTTCCTTGTCAAACGTGTGCTTTATGCTCTGAAAAGGCGTTAGAAACAGTTTGAAGGCGCTCCTGCGCTAGGAAAGCTGTTTTCATACACTCGCTGACACAACGTGTGTTTTCCCACTCTGAACAAGTGCATATCACAATACTTTGTTGAAAACTCGCTTCAGACGTGCTTTTACAGTTAAAATGACAAATAGGATGAAAATGTGTTAAAAGCCCGAAATCATGAAAATCCACGCTTAGAAAGTTGTTACATGTCACTTATGCTCGAATGCACGCATTTCACTCAAAATCAGTGTTCCTTGTCAAACGTGTGCTTTATGCTCTGAATAGGCGTTAGAAACAGGCTGAAGGCGCTCTTGCGCAAGGAAAGCTGTGTTCATGATCTTGGTGACACAAAGTGTGTTTTCCGGCTCTGAACAAGTGCATATCACAATACTATTTTGAAAACTCGTTTCAGCCGTGCTTTTACAGTTAACATGACAAATATGATGAAAATGTGTCAAAAGCTCGAAAACATGAAAATCCATGCTTAGAAAGTTGTTACATGTCACATATGATCGTATGCACTCAAAATCAATGTTGCTAGTCAAACGTGTGCTTTATTCTCTGAAAAGGCGTTAGAAACAGTTTGAAGGCGCTCCTGCGCTAGGAAAGCTGTTTTCATTCACTAATTGACACAACGTGTGTTTTCCCACTCTGAATAAGGGCATATCACAATACTTTGTTGAAAACTCGCTTCAGACGTGCTTTTACAGTTAAAATAACAAATAGGATGAAAATGTGTTAAAAGCCCGAAATCATGAAAATCCACGCTTAGAAAGTTGTTACATGTCACATATGCTCGAATGCACGCATTTCACTCAAAATCAGTGTTCCTTGTCAAACGTGTGCTTTATGCTCTGAAAAGGCGTTAGAAACAGTTTGAAGGCGCTCCTGCGCTAGGAAAGCCGTTTTCATACACTCGTTGACACAACGTGTGTTTTCTCACTCTGAACAAGTGCATATCACAATACTTTGTTGAAAACTCGCTTCAGACGTGCTTTTACAGTTAAAATAACAAATAGGATGAAAATGTGTTAAAAGCCCGAAATCATGAAAATCCATGCTTAGAAAGTTGTTACATGTCACATATGCTCGAATGCACGCATTTCACTCAAAATCAGTGTTCCTTGTCAAACGTGTGCTTTATGCTCTGAAAAGGCGTTAGAAACAGTTTGAAGGCGCTCCTGCGCTAGGAAAGCTGTTTTCATACACTCGCTGACACAACGTGTGTTTTCCCACTCTGAACAAGTGCATATCACAATACTTTGTTGAAAACTCGCTTCAGACGTGCTTTTACAGTTAAAATGACAAATAGGATGAAAATGTGTTAAAAGCCCGAAATCATGAAAATCCACGCTTAGAAAGTTGTTACATGTCACTTATGCTCGAATGCACGCATTTCACTCAAAATCAGTGTTCCTTGTCAAACGTGTGCTTTATGCTCTGAATAGGCGTTAGAAACAGGCTGAAGGCGCTCTTGCGCAAGGAAAGCTGTGTTCATGAGCTTGGTGACACAAAGTGTGTTTTCCGGCTCTGAACAAGTGCATATCACAATACTATTTTGAAAACTCGTTTCAGCCGTGCTTTTACAGTTAACATGACAAATATGATGAAAATGTGTCAAAAGCTCGAAAACATGAAAATCCATGCTTAGAAAGTTGTTACATGTCACATATGATCGTATGCACTCAAAATCAATGTTGCTTGTCAAACGTGTGCTTTATTCTCTGAAAAGGCGTTAGAAACAGTTTGAAGGCGCTCCTGCGCTAGGAAAGCTGTTTTCATTCACTAATTGACACAACGTGTGTTTTCCCACTCTGAATAAGTGCATATCACAATACTTTGTTGAAAACTCGCTTCAGACGTGCTTTTACAGTTAAAATAACAAATAGGATGAAAATGTATTAAAAGCCCGAAATCATGAAAATCCACGCTTAGAAAGTTGTTACATGTCACATATGCTCGAATGCACGCATTTCACTCAAAATCAGTGTTCCTTGTCAAACGTGTGCTTTATGCTCTGAAAAGGCGTTAGAAACAGTTTGAAGGCGCTCCTGCGCTAGGAAAGCCGTTTTCATACACTCGTTGACACAACGTGTGTTTTCTCACTCTGAACAAGTGCATATCACAATACTTTGTTGAAAACTCGCTTCAGACGTGCTTTTACAGTTAAAATAACAAATAGGATGAAAATGTGTTAAAAGCCCGAAATCATGAAAATCCATGCTTAGAAAGTTGTTACATGTCACATATGCTCGAATGCACGCATTTCACTCAAAATCAGTGTTCCTTGTCAAACGTGTGCTTTATGCTCTGAAAAGGCGTTAGAAACAGTTTGAAGGCGCTCCTGCGCTAGGAAAGCTGTTTTCATACACTCGCTGACACAACGTGTGTTTTCCCACTCTGAACAAGTGCATATCACAATACTTTGTTGAAAACTCGCTTCAGACGTGCTTTTACAGTTAAAATGACAAATAGGATGAAAATGTGTTAAAAGCCCGAAATCATGAAAATCCACGCTTAGAAAGTTGTTACATGTCACTTATGCTCGAATGCACGCATTTCACTCAAAATCAGTGTTCCTTGTCAAACGTGTGCTTTATGCTCTGAATAGGCGTTAGAAACAGGCTGAAGGCGCTCTTGCGCAAGGAAAGCTGTGTTCATGATCTTGGTGACACAAAGTGTGTTTTCCGGCTCTGAACAAGTGCATATCACAATACTATTTTGAAAACTCGTTTCAGCCGTGCTTTTACAGTTAACATGACAAATATGATGAAAATGTGTCAAAAGCTCGAAAACATGAAAATCCATGCTTAGAAAGTTGTTACATGTCACATATGATCGTATGCACTCAAAATCAATGTTGCTAGTCAAACGTGTGCTTTATTCTCTGAAAAGGCGTTAGAAACAGTTTGAAGGCGCTCCTGCGCTAGGAAAGCTGTTTTCATTCACTAATTGACACAACGTGTGTTTTCCCACTCTGAATAAGTGCATATCACAATACTTTGTTGAAAACTCGCTTCAGACGTGCTTTTACAGTTAAAATAACAAATAGGATGAAAATGTGTTAAAAGCCCGAAATCATGAAAATCCACGCTTAGAAAGTTGTTACATGTCACATATGCTCGAATGCACGCATTTCACTCAAAATCAGTGTTCCTTGTCAAACGTGTGCTTTATGCTCTGAAAAGGCGTTAGAAACAGTTTGAAGGCGCTCCTGCGCTAGGAAAGCCGTTTTCATACACTCGTTGACACAACGTGTGTTTTCTCACTCTGAACAAGTGCATATCACAATACTTTGTTGAAAACTCGCTTCAGACGTGCTTTTACAGTTAAAATAACAAATAGGATGAAAATGTGTTAAAAGCCCGAAATCATGAAAATCCATGCTTAGAAAGTTGTTACATGTCACATATGCTCGAATGCACGCATTTCACTCAAAATCAGTGTTCCTTGTCAAACGTGTGCTTTATGCTCTGAAAAGGCGTTAGAAACAGTTTGAAGGCGCTCCTGCGCTAGGAAAGCTGTTTTCATACACTCGCTGACACAACGTGTGTTTTCCCACTCTGAACAAGTGCATATCACAATACTTTGTTGAAAACTCGCTTCAGACGTGCTTTTACAGTTAAAATGACAAATAGGATGAAAATGTGTTAAAAGCCCGAAATCATGAAAATCCACGCTTAGAAAGTTGTTACATGTCACTTATGCTCGAATGCACGCATTTCACTCAAAATCAGTGTTCCTTGTCAAACGTGTGCTTTATGCTCTGAATAGGCGTTAGAAACAGGCTGAAGGCGCTCTTGCGCAAGGAAAGCTGTGTTCATGATCTTGGTGACACAAAGTGTGTTTTCCGGCTCTGAACAAGTGCATATCACAATACTATTTTGAAAACTCGTTTCAGCCGTGCTTTTACAGTTAACATGACAAATATGATGAAAATGTGTCAAAAGCTCGAAAACATGAAAATCCATGCTTAGAAAGTTGTTACATGTCACATATGATCGTATGCACTCAAAATCAATGTTGCTTGTCAAACGTGTGCTTTATTCTCTGAAAAGGCGTTAGAAACAGTTTGAAGGCGCTCCTGCGCTAGGAAAGCTGTTTTCATTCACTAATTGACACAACGTGTGTTTTCCCACTCTGAATAAGTGCATATCACAATACTTTGTTGAAAACTCGCTTCAGACGTGCTTTTACAGTTAAAATAACAAATAGGATGAAAATGTATTAAAAGCCCGAAATCATGAAAATCCACGCTTAGAAAGTTGTTACATGTCACATATGCTCGAATGCACGCATTTCACTCAAAATCAGTGTTCCTTGTCAAACGTGTGCTTTATGCTCTGAAAAGGCGTTAGAAACAGTTTGAAGGCGCTCCTGCGCTAGGAAAGCCGTTTTCATACACTCGTTGACACAACGTGTGTTTTCTCACTCTGAACAAGTGCATATCACAATACTTTGTTGAAAACTCGCTTCAGACGTGCTTTTACAGTTAAAATAACAAATAGGATGAAAATGTGTTAAAAGCCCGAAATCATGAAAATCCATGCTTAGAAAGTTGTTACATGTCACATATGCTCGAATGCACGCATTTCACTCAAAATCAGTGTTCCTTGTCAAACGTGTGCTTTATGCTCTGAAAAGGCGTTAGAAACAGTTTGAAGGCGCTCCTGCGCTAGGAAAGCTGTTTTCATACACTCGCTGACACAACGTGTGTTTTCCCACTCTGAACAAGTGCATATCACAATACTTTGTTGAAAACTCGCTTCAGACGTGCTTTTACAGTTAAAATGACAAATAGGATGAAAATGTGTTAAAAGCCCGAAATCATGAAAATCCACGCTTAGAAAGTTGTTACATGTCACTTATGCTCGAATGCACGCATTTCACTCAAAATCAGTGTTCCTTGTCAAACGTGTGCTTTATGCTCTGAATAGGCGTTAGAAACAGGCTGAAGGCGCTCTTGCGCAAGGAAAGCTGTGTTCATGATCTTGATGACACAAAGTGTGTTTTCCGGCTCTGAACAAGTGCATATCACAATACTATTTTGAAAACTCGTTTCAGCCGTGCTTTTACAGTTAACATGACAAATATGATGAAAATGTGTCAAAAGCTCGAAAACATGAAAATCCATGCTTAGAAAGTTGTTACATGTCACATATGATCGTATGCACTCAAAATCAATGTTGCTAGTCAAACGTGTGCTTTATTCTCTGAAAAGGCGTTAGAAACAGTTTGAAGGCGCTCCTGCGCTAGGAAAGCTGTTTTCATTCACTAATTGACACAACGTGTGTTTTCCCACTCTGAATAAGTGCATATCACAATACTTTGTTGAAAACTCGCTTCAGACGTGCTTTTACAGTTAAAATAACAAATAGGATGAAAATGTGTTAAAAGCCCGAAATCATGAAAATCCACGCTTAGAAAGTTGTTACATGTCACATATGCTCGAATGCACGCATTTCACTCAAAATCAGTGTTCCTTGTCAAACGTGTGCTTTATGCTCTGAAAAGGCGTTAGAAACAGTTTGAAGGCGCTCCTGCGCTAGGAAAGCCGTTTTCATACACTCGTTGACACAACGTGTGTTTTCTCACTCTGAACAAGTGCATATCACAATACTTTGTTGAAAACTCGCTTCAGACGTGCTTTTACAGTTAAAATAACAAATAGGATGAAAATGTGTTAAAAGCCCGAAATCATGAAAATCCATGCTTAGAAAGTTGTTACATGTCACATATGCTCGAATGCACGCATTTCACTCAAAATCAGTGTTCCTTGTCAAACGTGTGCTTTATGCTCTGAAAAGGCGTTAGAAACAGTTTGAAGGCGCTCCTGCGCTAGGAAAGCTGTTTTCATACACTCGTTGACACAACGTGTGTTTTCTCACTCTGAACAAGTGCATATCACAATACTTTGTTGAAAACTCGCTTCAGACGTGCTTTTACAGTTAAAATAACAAATAGGATGAAAATGTGTTAAAAGCCCGAAATCATGAAAATCCATGCTTAGAAAGTTGTTACATGTCACATATGCTCGAATGCACGCATTTCACTCAAAATCAGTGTTCCTTGTCAAACGTGTGCTTTATGCTCTGAAAAGGCGTTAGAAACAGTTTGAAGGCGCTCCTGCGCTAGGAAAGCTGTTTTCATACACTCGCTGACACAACGTGTGTTTTCCCACTCTGAACAAGTGCATATCACAATACTTTGTTGAAAACTCGCTTCAGACGTGCTTTTACAGTTAAAATGACAAATAGGATGAAAATGTGTTAAAAGCCCGAAATCATGAAAATCCATGCTCAGAAAGTTGTTACATGTCACATATGCTCGAATGCACACATTTCACTCAAAATCAATGTTCCTTGTCAAACGTGTGCTTTATTCTCTGAAAAGGCGTTAGAAACAGTTTGAAGGCGCTCCTGCGCTAGGAAAGCTGTTTTCATTCACTAGTTGACACAAAGCGCTTTTTCCCACTCTGAACAACTGCATATCACAATACTTTGTTGAAAACTCGCTTCAGACGTTCTTTTACAGTTAAAATGACAAATAGGATGAAAATGTGTTAAAAGCCCGAAATCATGAAAATCCATGCTTAGAACGTTGTTACATGTCACATATGCTCGAATGCACTCATAATCAGTGTTCCTTGTCAAACGTGTGCTTTATGCTCTGAAAAAGGCGTTAGAAACAGTTTGAAGGCGCTCCTGCGCTAGGAAAGCCGTTTTCATACACTCGTTGACACAACGTGTGTTTTCCCAATCTGAACAAGTGCATATCACAATACTTTGTTGAAAACTCGCTTCAGACGTGCTTTTACAGTTAAAATAACAAATAGGATGAAAATGTGTTAAAAGCCCGAAATCATGAAAATCCATGCTTAGAAAGTTGTTACATGTCACATATGCTCGAATGCACGCATTTCACTCAAAATCAGTGTTCCTTGTCAAACGTGTGCTTTATGCTCTGAAAAGGCGTTAGAAACAGTTTGAAGGCGCTCCTGCGCTAGGAAAGCTGTTTTCATACACTCGCTGACACAACGTGTGTTTTCCCACTCTGAACAAGTGCATATCACAATACTTTGTTGAAAACTCGCTTCAGACGTGCTTTTACAGTTAAAATGACAAATAGGATGAAAATGTGTTAAAAGCCCGAAATCATGAAAATCCACGCTTAGAAAGTTGTTACATGTCACTTATGCTCGAATGCACGCATTTCACTCAAAATCAGTGTTCCTTGTCAAACGTGTGCTTTATGCTCTGAATAGGCGTTAGAAACAGGCTGAAGGCGCTCTTGCGCAAGGAAAGCTGTGTTCATGATCTTGGTGACACAAAGTGTGTTTTCCGGCTCTGAACAAGTGCATATCACAATACTATTTTGAAAACTCGTTTCAGCCGTGCTTTTACAGTTAACATGACAAATATGATGAAAATGTGTCAAAAGCTCGAAAACATGAAAATCCATGCTTAGAAAGTTGTTACATGTCACATATGATCGTATGCACTCAAAATCAATGTTGCTTGTCAAACGTGTGCTTTATTCTCTGAAAAGGCGTTAGAAACAGTTTGAAGGCGCTCCTGCGCTAGGAAAGCTGTTTTCATTCACTAATTGACACAACGTGTGTTTTCCCACTCTGAATAAGTGCATATCACAATACTTTGTTGAAAACTCGCTTCAGACGTGCTTTTACAGTTAAAATAACAAATAGGATGAAAATGTATTAAAAGCCCGAAATCATGAAAATCCACGCTTAGAAAGTTGTTACATGTCACATATGCTCGAATGCACGCATTTCACTCAAAATCAGTGTTCCTTGTCAAACGTGTGCTTTATGCTCTGAAAAGGCGTTAGAAACAGTTTGAAGGCGCTCCTGCGCTAGGAAAGCCGTTTTCATACACTCGTTGACACAACGTGTGTTTTCTCACTCTGAACAAGTGCATATCACAATACTTTGTTGAAAACTCGCTTCAGACGTGCTTTTACAGTTAAAATAACAAATAGGATGAAAATGTGTTAAAAGCCCGAAATCATGAAAATCCATGCTTAGAAAGTTGTTACATGTCACATATGCTCGAATGCACGCATTTCACTCAAAATCAGTGTTCCTTGTCAAACGTGTGCTTTATGCTCTGAAAAGGCGTTAGAAACAGTTTGAAGGCGCTCCTGCGCTAGGAAAGCTGTTTTCATACACTCGCTGACACAACGTGTGTTTTCCCACTCTGAACAAGTGCATATCACAATACTTTGTTGAAAACTCGCTTCAGACGTGCTTTTACAGTTAAAATGACAAATAGGATGAAAATGTGTTAAAAGCCCGAAATCATGAAAATCCACGCTTAGAAAGTTGTTACATGTCACTTATGCTCGAATGCACGCATTTCACTCAAAATCAGTGTTCCTTGTCAAACGTGTGCTTTATGCTCTGAATAGGCGTTAGAAACAGGCTGAAGGCGCTCTTGCGCAAGGAAAGCTGTGTTCATGATCTTGATGACACAAAGTGTGTTTTCCGGCTCTGAACAAGTGCATATCACAATACTATTTTGAAAACTCGTTTCAGCCGTGCTTTTACAGTTAACATGACAAATATGATGAAAATGTGTCAAAAGCTCGAAAACATGAAAATCCATGCTTAGAAAGTTGTTACATGTCACATATGATCGTATGCACTCAAAATCAATGTTGCTAGTCAAACGTGTGCTTTATTCTCTGAAAAGGCGTTAGAAACAGTTTGAAGGCGCTCCTGCGCTAGGAAAGCTGTTTTCATTCACTAATTGACACAACGTGTGTTTTCCCACTCTGAATAAGTGCATATCACAATACTTTGTTGAAAACTCGCTTCAGACGTGCTTTTACAGTTAAAATAACAAATAGGATGAAAATGTGTTAAAAGCCCGAAATCATGAAAATCCACGCTTAGAAAGTTGTTACATGTCACATATGCTCGAATGCACGCATTTCACTCAAAATCAGTGTTCCTTGTCAAACGTGTGCTTTATGCTCTGAAAAGGCGTTAGAAACAGTTTGAAGGCGCTCCTGCGCTAGGAAAGCCGTTTTCATACACTCGTTGACACAACGTGTGTTTTCTCACTCTGAACAAGTGCATATCACAATACTTTGATGAAAACTCGCTTCAGACGTGCTTTTACAGTTAAAATAACAAATAGGATGAAAATGTGTTAAAAGCCCGAAATCATGAAAATCCATGCTTAGAAAGTTGTTACATGTCACATATGCTCGAATGCACGCATTTCACTCAAAATCAGTGTTCCTTGTCAAACGTGTGCTTTATGCTCTGAAAAGGCGTTAGAAACAGTTTGAAGGCGCTCCTGCGCTAGGAAAGCTGTTTTCATACACTCGCTGACACAACGTGTGTTTTCCCACTCTGAACAAGTGCATATCACAATACTTTGTTGAAAACTCGCTTCAGACGTGCTTTTACAGTTAAAATGACAAATAGGATGAAAATGTGTTAAAAGCCCGAAATCATGAAAATCCACGCTTAGAAAGTTGTTACATGTCACTTATGCTCGAATGCGCGCATTTCACTCAAAATCAGTGTTCCTTGTCAAACGTGTGCTTTATGCTCTGAATAGGCGTTAGAAACAGGCTGAAGGCGCTCTTGCGCAAGGAAAGCTGTGTTCATGATCTTGGTGACACAAAGTGTGTTTTCCGGCTCTGAACAAGTGCATATCACAATACTATTTTGAAAACTCGTTTCAGCCGTGCTTTTACAGTTAACATGACAAATATGATGAAAATGTGTCAAAAGCTCGAAAACATGAAAATCCATGCTTAGAAAGTTGTTACATGTCACATATGATCGTATGCACTCAAAATCAATGTTGCTTGTCAAACGTGTGCTTTATTCTCTGAAAAGGCGTTAGAAACAGTTTGAAGGCGCTCCTGCGCTAGGAAAGCTGTTTTCATTCACTAATTGACACAACGTGTGTTTTCCCACTCTGAATAAGTGCATATCACAATACTTTGTTGAAAACTCGCTTCAGACGTGCTTTTACAGTTAAAATAACAAATAGGATGAAAATGTATTAAAAGCCCGAAATCATGAAAATCCACGCTTAGAAAGTTGTTACATGTCACATATGCTCGAATGCACGCATTTCACTCAAAATCAGTGTTCCTTGTCAAACGTGTGCTTTATGCTCTGAAAAGGCGTTAGAAACAGTTTGAAGGCGCTCCTGCGCTAGGAAAGCCGTTTTCATACACTCGTTGACACAACGTGTGTTTTCTCACTCTGAACAAGTGCATATCACAATACTTTGTTGAAAACTCGCTTCAGACGTGCTTTTACAGTTAAAATAACAAATAGGATGAAAATGTGTTAAAAGCCCGAAATCATGAAAATCCATGCTTAGAAAGTTGTTACATGTCACATATGCTCGAATGCACGCATTTCACTCAAAATCAGTGTTCCTTGTCAAACGTGTGCTTTATGCTCTGAAAAGGCGTTAGAAACAGTTTGAAGGCGCTCCTGCGCTAGGAAAGCTGTTTTCATACACTCGCTGACACAACGTGTGTTTTCCCACTCTGAACAAGTGCATATCACAATACTTTGTTGAAAACTCGCTTCAGACGTGCTTTTACAGTTAAAATGACAAATAGGATGAAAATGTGTTAAAAGCCCGAAATCATGAAAATCCATGCTCAGAAAGTTGTTACATGTCACATATGCTCGAATGCACACATTTCACTCAAAATCAATGTTCCTTGTCAAACGTGTGCTTTATGCTCTGAAAAGGCGTTAGAAACAGTTTGAAGGCGCTCCTGCGCTAGGAAAGCCGTTTTCATACACTCGTTGACACAACGTGTGTTTTCTCACTCTGAACAAGTGCATATCACAATACTTTGTTGAAAACTCGCTTCAGACGTGCTTTTACAGTTAAAATAACAAATAGGATGAAAATGTGTTAAAAGCCCGAAATCATGAAAATCCATGCTTAGAAAGTTGTTACATGTCACATATGCTCGAATGCACGCATTTCACTCAAAATCAGTGTTCCTTGTCAAACGTGTGCTTTATGCTCTGAAAAGGCGTTAGAAACAGTTTGAAGGCGCTCCTGCGCTAGGAAAGCTGTTTTCATACACTCGCTGACACAACGTGTGTTTTCCCACTCTGAACAAGTGCATATCACAATACTTTGTTGAAAACTCGCTTCAGACGTGCTTTTACAGTTAAAATGACAAATAGGATGAAAATGTGTTAAAAGCCCGAAATCATGAAAATCCATGCTCAGAAAGTTGTTACATGTCACATATGCTCGAATGCACACATTTCACTCAAAATCAATGTTCCTTGTCAAACGTGTGCTTTATTCTCTGAAAAGGCGTTAGAAACAGTTTGAAGGCGCTCCTGCGCTAGGAAAGCTGTTTTCATTCACTAGTTGACACAAAGCGCTTTTTCCCACTCTGAACAACTGAATATCACAATACTTTGTTGAAAACTCGCTTCAGACGTTCTTTTACAGTTAAAATGACAAATAGGATGAAAATGTGTTAAAAGCCCGAAATCATGAAAATCCATGCTTAGAACGTTGTTACATGTCACATATGCTCGAATGCACTCATAATCAGTGTTCCTTGTCAAACGTGTGCTTTATGCTCTGAAAAAGGCGTTAGAAACAGTTTGAAGGCGCTCCTGCGCTAGGAAAGCCGTTTTCATACACTCGTTGACACAACGTGTGTTTTCCCAATCTGAACAAGTGCATATCACAATACTTTGTTGAAAACTCGCTTCAGACGTGCTTTTACAGTTAAAATAACAAATAGGATGAAAATGTGTTAAAAGCCCGAAATCATGAAAATCCATGCTTAGAAAGTTGTTACATGTCACATATGCTCGAATGCACGCATTTCACTCAAAATCAGTGTTCCTTGTCAAACGTGTGCTTTATGCTCTGAAAAGGCGTTAGAAACAGTTTGAAGGCGCTCCTGCGCTAGGAAAGCTGTTTTCATACACTCGCTGACACAACGTGTGTTTTCCCACTCTGAACAAGTGCATATCACAATACTTTGTTGAAAACTCGCTTCAGACGTGCTTTTACAGTTAAAATGACAAATAGGATGAAAATGTGTTAAAAGCCCGAAATCATGAAAATCCACGCTTAGAAAGTTGTTACATGTCACTTATGCTCGAATGCACGCATTTCACTAAAAATCAGTGTTCCTTGTCAAACGTGTGCTTTATGCTCTGAATAGGCGTTAGAAACAGGCTGAAGGCGCTCTTGCGCAAGGAAAGCTGTGTTCATGATCTTGGTGACACAAAGTGTGTTTTCCGGCTCTGAACAAGTGCATATCACAATACTATTTTGAAAACTCGTTTCAGCCGTGCTTTTACAGTTAACATGACAAATATGATGAAAATGTGTCAAAAGCTCGAAAACATGAAAATCCATGCTTAGAAAGTTGTTACATGTCACATATGATCGTATGCACTCAAAATCAATGTTGCTTGTCAAACGTGTGCTTTATTCTCTGAAAAGGCGTTAGAAACAGTTTGAAGGCGCTCCTGCGCTAGGAAAGCTGTTTTCATTCACTAATTGACACAACGTGTGTTTTCCCACTCTGAATAAGTGCATATCACAATACTTTGTTGAAAACTCGCTTCAGACGTGCTTTTACAGTTAAAATAACAAATAGGATGAAAATGTATTAAAAGCCCGAAATCATGAAAATCCACGCTTAGAAAGTTGTTACATGTCACATATGCTCGAATGCACGCATTTCACTCAAAATCAGTGTTCCTTGTCAAACGTGTGCTTTATGCTCTGAAAAGGCGTTAGAAACAGTTTGAAGGCGCTCCTGCGCTAGGAAAGCCGTTTTCATACACTCGTTGACACAACGTGTGTTTTCTCACTCTGAACAAGTGCATATCACAATACTTTGTTGAAAACTCGCTTCAGACGTGCTTTTACAGTTAAAATAACAAATAGGATGAAAATGTGTTAAAAGCCCGAAATCATGAAAATCCATGCTTAGAAAGTTGTTACATGTCACATATGCTCGAATGCACGCATTTCACTCAAAATCAGTGTTCCTTGTCAAACGTGTGCTTTATGCTCTGAAAAGGCGTTAGAAACAGTTTGAAGGCGCTCCTGCGCTAGGAAAGCTGTTTTCATACACTCGCTGACACAACGTGTGTTTTCCCACTCTGAACAAGTGCATATCACAATACTTTGTTGAAAACTCGCTTCAGACGTGCTTTTACAGTTAAAATGACAAATAGGATGAAAATGTGTTAAAAGCCCGAAATCATGAAAATCCATGCTCAGAAAGTTGTTACATGTCACATATGCTCGAATGCACACATTTCACTCAAAATCAATGTTCCTTGTCAAACGTGTGCTTTATTCTCTGAAAAGGCGTTAGAAACAGTTTGAAGGCGCTCCTGCGCTAGGAAAGCTGTTTTCATTCACTAGTTGACACAAAGCGCTTTTTCCCACTCTGAACAACTGCATATCACAATACTTTGTTGAAAACTCGCTTCAGACGTTCTTTTACAGTTAAAATGACAAATAGGATGAAAATGTGTTAAAAGCCCGAAATCATGAAAATCCATGCTTAGAACGTTGTTACATGTCACATATGCTCGAATGCACTCATAATCAGTGTTCCTTGTCAAACGTGTGCTTTATGCTCTGAAAAAGGCGTTAGAAACAGTTTGAAGGCGCTCCTGCGCTAGGAAAGCCGTTTTCATACACTCGTTGACACAACGTGTGTTTTCCCAATCTGAACAAGTGCATATCACAATACTTTGTTGAAAACTCGCTTCAGACGTGCTTTTACAGTTAAAATAACAAATAGGATGAAAATGTGTTAAAAGCCCGAAATCATGAAAATCCATGCTTAGAAAGTTGTTACATGTCACATATGCTCGAATGCACGCATTTCACTCAAAATCAGTGTTCCTTGTCAAACGTGTGCTTTATGCTCTGAAAAGGCGTTAGAAACAGTTTGAAGGCGCTCCTGCGCTAGGAAAGCTGTTTTCATACACTCGCTGACACAACGTGTGTTTTCCCACTCTGAACAAGTGCATATCACAATACTTTGTTGAAAACTCGCTTCAGACGTGCTTTTACAGTTAAAATGACAAATAGGATGAAAATGTGTTAAAAGCCCGAAATCATGAAAATCCACGCTTAGAAAGTTGTTACATGTCACTTATGCTCGAATGCACGCATTTCACTCAAAATCAGTGTTCCTTGTCAAACGTGTGCTTTATGCTCTGAATAGGCGTTAGAAACAGGCTGAAGGCGCTCTTGCGCAAGGAAAGCTGTGTTCATGATCTTGGTGACACAAAGTGTGTTTTCCGGCTCTGAACAAGTGCATATCACAATACTATTTTGAAAACTCGTTTCAGCCGTGCTTTTACAGTTAACATGACAAATATGATGAAAATGTGTCAAAAGCTCGAAAACATGAAAATCCATGCTTAGAAAGTTGTTACATGTCACATATGATCGTATGCACTCAAAATCAATGTTGCTTGTCAAACGTGTGCTTTATTCTCTGAAAAGGCGTTAGAAACAGTTTGAAGGCGCTCCTGCGCTAGGAAAGCTGTTTTCATTCACTAATTGACACAACGTGTGTTTTCCCACTCTGAATAAGTGCATATCACAATACTTTGTTGAAAACTCGCTTCAGACGTGCTTTTACAGTTAAAATAACAAATAGGATGAAAATGTATTAAAAGCCCGAAATCATGAAAATCCACGCTTAGAAAGTTGTTACATGTCACATATGCTCGAATGCACGCATTTCACTCAAAATCAGTGTTCCTTGTCAAACGTGTGCTTTATGCTCTGAAAAGGCGTTAGAAACAGTTTGAAGGCGCTCCTGCGCTAGGAAAGCCGTTTTCATACACTCGTTGACACAACGTGTGTTTTCTCACTCTGAACAAGTGCATATCACAATACTTTGTTGAAAACTCGCTTCAGACGTGCTTTTACAGTTAAAATAACAAATAGGATGAAAATGTGTTAAAAGCCCGAAATCATGAAAATCCATGCTTAGAAAGTTGTTACATGTCACATATGCTCGAATGCACGCATTTCACTCAAAATCAGTGTTCCTTGTCAAACGTGTGCTTTATGCTCTGAAAAGGCGTTAGAAACAGTTTGAAGGCGCTCCTGCGTTAGGAAAGCTGTTTTCATACACTCGCTGACACAACGTGTGTTTTCCCACTCTGAACAAGTGCATATCACAATACTTTGTTGAAAACTCGCTTCAGACGTGCTTTTACAGTTAAAATGACAAATAGGATGAAAATGTGTTAAAAGCCCGAAATCATGAAAATCCATGCTCAGAAAGTTGTTACATGTCACATATGCTCGAATGCACACATTTCACTCAAAATCAATGTTCCTTGTCAAACGTGTGCTTTATTCTCTGAAAAGGCGTTAGAAACAGTTTGAAGGCGCTCCTGCGCTAGGAAAGCTGTTTTCATTCACTAGTTGACACAAAGCGCTTTTTCCCACTCTGAACAACTGCATATCACAATACTTTGTTGAAAACTCGCTTCAGACGTTCTTTTACAGTTAAAATGACAAATAGGATGAAAATGTGTTAAAAGCCCGAAATCATGAAAATCCATGCTTAGAACGTTGTTACATGTCACATATGCTCGAATGCACTCATAATCAGTGTTCCTTGTCAAACGTGTGCTTTATGCTCTGAAAAAGGCGTTAGAAACAGTTTGAAGGCGCTCCTGCGCTAGGAAAGCCGTTTTCATACACTCGTTGACACAACGTGTGTTTTCCCAATCTGAACAAGTGCATATCACAATACTTTGTTGAAAACTCGCTTCAGACGTGCTTTTACAGTTAAAATAACAAATAGGATGAAAATGTGTTAAAAGCCCGAAATCATGAAAATCCATGCTTAGAAAGTTGTTACATGTCACATATGCTCGAATGCACGCATTTCACTCAAAATCAGTGTTCCTTGTCAAACGTGTGCTTTATGCTCTGAAAAGGCGTTAGAAACAGTTTGAAGGCGCTCCTGCGCTAGGAAAGCTGTTTTCATACACTCGCTGACACAACGTGTGTTTTCCCACTCTGAACAAGTGCATATCACAATACTTTGTTGAAAACTCGCTTCAGACGTGCTTTTACAGTTAAAATGACAAATAGGATGAAAATGTGTTAAAAGCCCGAAATCATGAAAATCCACGCTTAGAAAGTTGTTACATGTCACTTATGCTCGAATGCACGCATTTCACTCAAAATCAGTGTTCCTTGTCAAACGTGTGCTTTATGCTCTGAATAGGCGTTAGAAACAGGCTGAAGGCGCTCTTGCGCAAGGAAAGCTGTGTTCATGATCTTGATGACACAAAGTCTGTTTTCCGGCTCTGAACAAGTGCATATCACAATACTATTTTGAAAACTCGTTTCAGCCGTGCTTTTACAGTTAACATGACAAATATGATGAAAATGTGTCAAAAGCTCGAAAACATGAAAATCCATGCTTAGAAAGTTGTTACATGTCAAATATGATCGTATGCACTCAAAATCAATGTTGCTAGTCAAACGTGTGCTTTATTCTCTGAAAAGGCGTTAGAAACAGTTTGAAGGCGCTCCTGCGCTAGGAAAGCTGTTTTCATTCACTAATTGACACAACGTGTGTTTTCCCACTCTGAATAAGTGCATATCACAATACTTTGTTGAAAACTCGCTTCAGACGTGCTTTTACAGTTAAAATAACAAATAGGATGAAAATGTGTTAAAAGCCCGAAATCATGAAAATCCACGCTTAGAAAGTTGTTACATGTCACATATGCTCGAATGCACGCATTTCACTCAAAATCAGTGTTCCTTGTCAAACGTGTGCTTTATGCTCTGAAAAGGCGTTAGAAACAGTTTGAAGGCGCTCCTGCGCTAGGAAAGCCGTTTTCATACACTCGTTGACACAACGTGTGTTTTCTCACTCTGAACAAGTGCATATCACAATACTTTGTTGAAAACTCGCTTCAGACGTGCTTTTACAGTTAAAATAACAAATAGGATGAAAATGTGTTAAAAGCCCGAAATCATGAAAATCCATGCTTAGAAAGTTGTTACATGTCACATATGCTCGAATGCACGCATTTCACTCAAAATCAGTGTTCCTTGTCAAACGTGTGCTTTATGCTCTGAAAAGGCGTTAGAAACAGTTTGAAGGCGCTCCTGCGCTAGGAAAGCTGTTTTCATACACTCGCTGACACAACGTGTGTTTTCCCACTCTGAACAAGTGCATATCACAATACTTTGTTGAAAACTCGCTTCAGACGTGCTTTTACAGTTAAAATGACAAATAGGATGAAAATGTGTTAAAAGCCCGAAATCATGAAAATCCACGCTTAGAAAGTTGTTACATGTCACTTATGCTCGAATGCACGCATTTCACTCAAAATCAGTGTTCCTTGTCAAACGTGTGCTTTATGCTCTGAATAGGCGTTAGAAACAGGCTGAAGGCGCTCTTGCGCAAGGAAAGCTGTGTTCATGATCTTGGTGACACAACGTGTGTTTTCCGGCTCTGAACAAGTGCATATCACAATACTATTTTGAAAACTCGTTTCAGCCGTGCTTTTACAGTTAACATGACAAATATGATGAAAATGTGTCAAAAGCTCGAAAACATGAAAATCCATGCTTAGAAAGTTGTTACATGTCACATATGATCGTATGCACTCAAAATCAATGTTGCTTGTCAAACGTGTGCTTTATTCTCTGAAAAGGCGTTAGAAACAGTTTGAAGGCGCTCCTGCGCTAGGAAAGCTGTTTTCATTCACTAATTGACACAACGTGTGTTTTCCCACTCTGAATAAGTGCATATCACAATACTTTGTTGAAAACTCGCTTCAGACGTGCTTTTACAGTTAAAATAACAAATAGGATGAAAATGTATTAAAAGCCCGAAATCATGAAAATCCACGCTTAGAAAGTTGTTACATGTCACATATGCTCGAATGCACGCATTTCACTCAAAATCAGTGTTCCTTGTCAAACGTGTGCTTTATGCTCTGAAAAGGCGTTAGAAACAGTTTGAAGGCGCTCCTGCGCTAGGAAAGCCGTTTTCATACACTCGTTGACACAACGTGTGTTTTCTCACTCTGAACAAGTGCATATCACAATACTTTGTTGAAAACTCGCTTCAGACGTGCTTTTACAGTTAAAATAACAAATAGGATGAAAATGTGTTAAAAGCCCGAAATCATGAAAATCCATGCTTAGAAAGTTGTTACATGTCACATATGCTCGAATGCACGCATTTCACTCAAAATCAGTGTTCCTTGTCAAACGTGTGCTTTATGCTCTGAAAAGGCGTTAGAAACAGTTTGAAGGCGCTCCTGCGCTAGGAAAGCTGTTTTCATACACTCGCTGACACAACGTGTGTTTTCCCACTCTGAACAAGTGCATATCACAATACTTTGTTGAAAACTCGCTTCAGACGTGCTTTTACAGTTAAAATGACAAATAGGATGAAAATGTGTTAAAAGCCCGAAATCATGAAAATCCATGCTCAGAAAGTTGTTACATGTCACATATGCTCGAATGCACACATTTCACTCAAAATCAATGTTCCTTGTCAAACGTGTGCTTTATTCTCTGAAAAGGCGTTAGAAACAGTTTGAAGGCGCTCCTGCGCTAGGAAAGCTGTTTTCATTCACTAGTTGACACAAAGCGCTTTTTCCCACTCTGAACAACTGCATATCACAATACTTTGTTGAAAACTCGCTTCAGACGTTCTTTTACAGTTAAAATGACAAATAGGATGAAAATGTGTTAAAAGCCCGAAATCATGAAAATCCATGCTTAGAACGTTGTTACATGTCACATATGCTCGAATGCACTCATAATCAGTGTTCCTTGTCAAACGTGTGCTTTATGCTCTGAAAAAGGCGTTAGAAACAGTTTGAAGGCGCTCCTGCGCTAGGAAAGCCGTTTTCATACACTCGTTGACACAACGTGTGTTTTCCCAATCTGAACAAGTGCATATCACAATACTTTGTTGAAAACTCGCTTCAGACGTGCTTTTACAGTTAAAATAACAAATAGGATGAAAATGTGTTAAAAGCCCGAAATCATGAAAATCCATGCTTAGAAAGTTGTTACATGTCACATATGCTCGAATGCACGCATTTCACTCAAAATCAGTGTTCCTTGTCAAACGTGTGCTTTATGCTCTGAAAAGGCGTTAGAAACAGTTTGAAGGCGCTCCTGCGCTAGGAAAGCTGTTTTCATACACTCGCTGACACAACGTGTGTTTTCCCACTCTGAACAAGTGCATATCACAATACTTTGTTGAAAACTCGCTTCAGACGTGCTTTTACAGTTAAAATGACAAATAGGATGAAAATGTGTTAAAAGCCCGAAATCATGAAAATCCACGCTTAGAAAGTTGTTACATGTCACTTATGCTCGAATGCACGCATTTCACTCAAAATCAGTGTTCCTTGTCAAACGTGTGCTTTATGCTCTGAATAGGCGTTAGAAACAGGCTGAAGGCGCTCTTGCGCAAGGAAAGCTGTGTTCATGATCTTGGTGACACAAAGTGTGTTTTCCGGCTCTGAACAAGTGCATATCACAATACTATTTTGAAAACTCGTTTCAGCCGTGCTTTTACAGTTAACATGACAAATATGATGAAAATGTGTCAAAAGCTCGAAAACATGAAAATCCATGCTTAGAAAGTTGTTACATGTCACATATGATCGTATGCACTCAAAATCAATGTTGCTTGTCAAACGTGTGCTTTATTCTCTGAAAAGGCGTTAGAAACAGTTTGAAGGCGCTCCTGCGCTAGGAAAGCTGTTTTCATTCACTAATTGACACAACGTGTGTTTTCCCACTCTGAATAAGTGCATATCACAATACTTTGTTGAAAACTCGCTTCAGACGTGCTTTTACAGTTAAAATAACAAATAGGATGAAAATGTATTAAAAGCCCGAAATCATGAAAATCCACGCTTAGAAAGTTGTTACATGTCACATATGCTCGAATGCACGCATTTCACTCAAAATCAGTGTTCCTTGTCAAACGTGTGCTTTATGCTCTGAAAAGGCGTTAGAAACAGTTTGAAGGCGCTCCTGCGCTAGGAAAGCCGTTTTCATACACTCGTTGACACAACGTGTGTTTTCTCACTCTGAACAAGTGCATATCACAATACTTTGTTGAAAACTCGCTTCAGACGTGCTTTTACAGTTAAAATAACAAATAGGATGAAAATGTGTTAAAAGCCCGAAATCATGAAAATCCATGCTTAGAAAGTTGTTACATGTCACATATGCTCGAATGCACGCATTTCACTCAAAATCAGTGTTCCTTGTCAAACGTGTGCTTTATGCTCTGAAAAGGCGTTAGAAACAGTTTGAAGGCGCTCCTGCGCTAGGAAAGCTGTTTTCATACACTCGCTGACACAACGTGTGTTTTCCCACTCTGAACAAGTGCATATCACAATACTTTGTTGAAAACTCGCTTCAGACGTGCTTTTACAGTTAAAATGACAAATAGGATGAAAATGTGTTAAAAGCCCGAAATCATGAAAATCCATGCTCAGAAAGTTGTTACATGTCACATATGCTCGAATGCACACATTTCACTCAAAATCAATGTTCCTTGTCAAACGTGTGCTTTATTCTCTGAAAAGGCGTTAGAAACAGTTTGAAGGCGCTCCTGCGCTAGGAAAGCTGTTTTCATTCACTAGTTGACACAAAGCGCTTTTTCCCACTCTGA
The DNA here is from genome assembly GCF_027579695.1 of Neoarius graeffei. Lineage (NCBI taxonomy): Eukaryota > Metazoa > Chordata > Actinopteri > Siluriformes > Ariidae > Neoarius > Neoarius graeffei. The sequence goes on from NC_083585.1 coordinate 66,536, forward strand.
ACAACTGCATATCACAATACTTTGTTGAAAACTCGCTTCAGACGTTCTTTTACAGTTAAAATGACAAATAGGATGAAAATGTGTTAAAAGCCCGAAATCATGAAAATCCATGCTTAGAACGTTGTTACATGTCACATATGCTCGAATGCACTCATAATCAGTGTTCCTTGTCAAACGTGTGCTTTATGCTCTGAAAAAGGCGTTAGAAACAGTTTGAAGGCGCTCCTGCGCTAGGAAAGCCGTTTTCATACACTCGTTGACACAACGTGTGTTTTCCCAATCTGAACAAGTGCATATCACAATACTTTGTTGAAAACTCGCTTCAGACGTGCTTTTACAGTTAAAATAACAAATAGGATGAAAATGTGTTAAAAGCCCGAAATCATGAAAATCCATGCTTAGAAAGTTGTTACATGTCACATATGCTCGAATGCACGCATTTCACTCAAAATCAGTGTTCCTTGTCAAACGTGTGCTTTATGCTCTGAAAAGGCGTTAGAAACAGTTTGAAGGCGCTCCTGCGCTAGGAAAGCTGTTTTCATACACTCGCTGACACAACGTGTGTTTTCCCACTCTGAACAAGTGCATATCACAATACTTTGTTGAAAACTCGCTTCAGACGTGCTTTTACAGTTAAAATGACAAATAGGATGAAAATGTGTTAAAAGCCCGAAATCATGAAAATCCACGCTTAGAAAGTTGTTACATGTCACTTATGCTCGAATGCACGCATTTCACTCAAAATCAGTGTTCCTTGTCAAACGTGTGCTTTATGCTCTGAATAGGCGTTAGAAACAGGCTGAAGGCGCTCTTGCGCAAGGAAAGCTGTGTTCATGATCTTGGTGACACAACGTGTGTTTTCCGGCTCTGAACAAGTGCATATCACAATACTATTTTGAAAACTCGTTTCAGCCGTGCTTTTACAGTTAACATGACAAATATGATGAAAATGTGTCAAAAGCTCGAAAACATGAAAATCCATGCTTAGAAAGTTGTTACATGTCACATATGATCGTATGCACTCAAAATCAATGTTGCTTGTCAAACGTGTGCTTTATTCTCTGAAAAGGCGTTAGAAACAGTTTGAAGGCGCTCCTGCGCTAGGAAAGCTGTTTTCATTCACTAATTGACACAACGTGTGTTTTCCCACTCTGAATAAGTGCATATCACAATACTTTGTTGAAAACTCGCTTCAGACGTGCTTTTACAGTTAAAATAACAAATAGGATGAAAATGTATTAAAAGCCCGAAATCATGAAAATCCACGCTTAGAAAGTTGTTACATGTCACATATGCTCGAATGCACGCATTTCACTCAAAATCAGTGTTCCTTGTCAAACGTGTGCTTTATGCTCTGAAAAGGCGTTAGAAACAGTTTGAAGGCGCTCCTGCGCTAGGAAAGCCGTTTTCATACACTCGTTGACACAACGTGTGTTTTCTCACTCTGAACAAGTGCATATCACAATACTTTGTTGAAAACTCGCTTCAGACGTGCTTTTACAGTTAAAATAACAAATAGGATGAAAATGTGTTAAAAGCCCGAAATCATGAAAATCCATGCTTAGAAAGTTGTTACATGTCACATATGCTCGAATGCACGCATTTCACTCAAAATCAGTGTTCCTTGTCAAACGTGTGCTTTATGCTCTGAAAACGCGTTAGAAACAGTTTGAAGGCGCTCCTGCGCTAGGAAAGCTGTTTTCATACACTCGCTGACACAACGTGTGTTTTCCCACTCTGAACAAGTGCATATCACAATACTTTGTTGAAAACTCGCTTCAGACGTGCTTTTACAGTTAAAATGACAAATAGGATGAAAATGTGTTAAAAGCCCGAAATCATGAAAATCCATGCTCAGAAAGTTGTTACATGTCACATATGCTCGAATGCACACATTTCACTCAAAATCAATGTTCCTTGTCAAACGTGTGCTTTATTCTCTGAAAAGGCGTTAGAAACAGTTTGAAGGCGCTCCTGCGCTAGGAAAGCTGTTTTCATTCACTAGTTGACACAAAGCGCTTTTTCCCACTCTGAACAACTGCATATCACAATACTTTGTTGAAAACTCGCTTCAGACGTTCTTTTACAGTTAAAATGACAAATAGGATGAAAATGTGTTAAAAGCCCGAAATCATGAAAATCCATGCTTAGAACGTTGTTACATGTCACATATGCTCGAATGCACTCATAATCAGTGTTCCTTGTCAAACGTGTGCTTTATGCTCTGAAAAAGGCGTTAGAAACAGTTTGAAGGCGCTCCTGCGCTAGGAAAGCCGTTTTCATACACTCGTTGACACAACGTGTGTTTTCCCAATCTGAACAAGTGCATATCACAATACTTTGTTGAAAACTCGCTTCAGACGTGCTTTTACAGTTAAAATAACAAATAGGATGAAAATGTGTTAAAAGCCCGAAATCATGAAAATCCATGCTTAGAAAGTTGTTACATGTCACATATGCTCGAATGCACGCATTTCACTCAAAATCAGTGTTCCTTGTCAAACGTGTGCTTTATGCTCTGAAAAGGCGTTAGAAACAGTTTGAAGGCGCTCCTGCGCTAGGAAAGCTGTTTTCATACACTCGCTGACACAACGTGTGTTTTCCCACTCTGAACAAGTGCATATCACAATACTTTGTTGAAAACTCGCTTCAGACGTGCTTTTACAGTTAAAATGACAAATAGGATGAAAATGTGTTAAAAGCCCGAAATCATGAAAATCCACGCTTAGAAAGTTGTTACATGTCACTTATGCTCGAATGCACGCATTTCACTCAAAATCAGTGTTCCTTGTCAAACGTGTGCTTTATGCTCTGAATAGGCGTTAGAAACAGGCTGAAGGCGCTCTTGCGCAAGGAAAGCTGTGTTCATGATCTTGGTGACACAAAGTGTGTTTTCCGGCTCTGAACAAGTGCATATCACAATACTATTTTGAAAACTCGTTTCAGCCGTGCTTTTACAGTTAACATGACAAATATGATGAAAATGTGTCAAAAGCTCGAAAACATGAAAATCCATGCTTAGAAAGTTGTTACATGTCACATATGATCGTATGCACTCAAAATCAATGTTGCTTGTCAAACGTGTGCTTTATTCTCTGAAAAGGCGTTAGAAACAGTTTGAAGGCGCTCCTGCGCTAGGAAAGCTGTTTTCATTCACTAATTGACACAACGTGTGTTTTCCCACTCTGAATAAGTGCATATCACAATACTTTGTTGAAAACTCGCTTCAGACGTGCTTTTACAGTTAAAATAACAAATAGGATGAAAATGTATTAAAAGCCCGAAATCATGAAAATCCACGCTTAGAAAGTTGTTACATGTCACATATGCTCGAATGCACGCATTTCACTCAAAATCAGTGTTCCTTGTCAAACGTGTGCTTTATGCTCTGAAAAGGCGTTAGAAACAGTTTGAAGGCGCTCCTGCGCTAGGAAAGCCGTTTTCATACACTCGTTGACACAACGTGTGTTTTCTCACTCTGAACAAGTGCATATCACAATACTTTGTTGAAAACTCGCTTCAGACGTGCTTTTACAGTTAAAATAACAAATAGGATGAAAATGTGTTAAAAGCCCGAAATCATGAAAATCCATGCTTAGAAAGTTGTTACATGTCACATATGCTCGAATGCACGCATTTCACTCAAAATCAGTGTTCCTTGTCAAACGTGTGCTTTATGCTCTGAAAAGGCGTTAGAAACAGTTTGAAGGCGCTCCTGCGCTAGGAAAGCTGTTTTCATACACTCGCTGACACAACGTGTGTTTTCCCACTCTGAACAAGTGCATATCACAATACTTTGTTGAAAACTCGCTTCAGACGTGCTTTTACAGTTAAAATGACAAATAGGATGAAAATGTGTTAAAAGCCCGAAATCATGAAAATCCATGCTCAGAAAGTTGTTACATGTCACATATGCTCGAATGCACACATTTCACTCAAAATCAATGTTCCTTGTCAAACGTGTGCTTTATTCTCTGAAAAGGCGTTAGAAACAGTTTGAAGGCGCTCCTGCGCTAGGAAAGCTGTTTTCATTCACTAGTTGACACAAAGCGCTTTTTCCCACTCTGAACAACTGCATATCACAATACTTTGTTGAAAACTCGCTTCAGACGTTCTTTTACAGTTAAAATGACAAATAGGATGAAAATGTGTTAAAAGCCCGAAATCATGAAAATCCATGCTTAGAACGTTGTTACATGTCACATATGCTCGAATGCACTCATAATCAGTGTTCCTTGTCAAACGTGTGCTTTATGCTCTGAAAAAGGCGTTAGAAACAGTTTGAAGGCGCTCCTGCGCTAGGAAAGCCGTTTTCATACACTCGTTGACACAACGTGTGTTTTCCCAATCTGAACAAGTGCATATCACAATACTTTGTTGAAAACTCGCTTCAGACGTGCTTTTACAGTTAAAATAACAAATAGGATGAAAATGTGTTAAAAGCCCGAAATCATGAAAATCCATGCTTAGAAAGTTGTTACATGTCACATATGCTCGAATGCACGCATTTCACTCAAAATCAGTGTTCCTTGTCAAACGTGTGCTTTATGCTCTGAAAAGGCGTTAGAAACAGTTTGAAGGCGCTCCTGCGCTAGGAAAGCTGTTTTCATACACTCGCTGACACAACGTGTGTTTTCCCACTCTGAACAAGTGCATATCACAATACTTTGTTGAAAACTCGCTTCAGACGTGCTTTTACAGTTAAAATGACAAATAGGATGAAAATGTGTTAAAAGCCCGAAATCATGAAAATCCACGCTTAGAAAGTTGTTACATGTCACTTATGCTCGAATGCACGCATTTCACTCAAAATCAGTGTTCCTTGTCAAACGTGTGCTTTATGCTCTGAATAGGCGTTAGAAACAGGCTGAAGGCGCTCTTGCGCAAGGAAAGCTGTGTTCATGATCTTGGTGACACAACGTGTGTTTTCCGGCTCTGAACAAGTGCATATCACAATACTATTTTGAAAACTCGTTTCAGCCGTGCTTTTACAGTTAACATGACAAATATGATGAAAATGTGTCAAAAGCTCGAAAACATGAAAATCCATGCTTAGAAAGTTGTTACATGTCACATATGATCGTATGCACTCAAAATCAATGTTGCTTGTCAAACGTGTGCTTTATTCTCTGAAAAGGCGTTAGAAACAGTTTGAAGGCGCTCCTGCGCTAGGAAAGCTGTTTTCATTCACTAATTGACACAACGTGTGTTTTCCCACTCTGAATAAGTGCATATCACAATACTTTGTTGAAAACTCGCTTCAGACGTGCTTTTACAGTTAAAATAACAAATAGGATGAAAATGTATTAAAAGCCCGAAATCATGAAAATCCACGCTTAGAAAGTTGTTACATGTCACATATGCTCGAATGCACGCATTTCACTCAAAATCAGTGTTCCTTGTCAAACGTGTGCTTTATGCTCTGAAAAGGCGTTAGAAACAGTTTGAAGGCGCTCCTGCGCTAGGAAAGCCGTTTTCATACACTCGTTGACACAACGTGTGTTTTCTCACTCTGAACAAGTGCATATCACAATACTTTGTTGAAAACTCGCTTCAGACGTGCTTTTACAGTTAAAATAACAAATAGGATGAAAATGTGTTAAAAGCCCGAAATCATGAAAATCCATGCTTAGAAAGTTGTTACATGTCACATATGCTCGAATGCACGCATTTCACTCAAAATCAGTGTTCCTTGTCAAACGTGTGCTTTATGCTCTGAAAAGGCGTTAGAAACAGTTTGAAGGCGCTCCTGCGCTAGGAAAGCTGTTTTCATACACTCGCTGACACAACGTGTGTTTTCCCACTCTGAACAAGTGCATATCACAATACTTTGTTGAAAACTCGCTTCAGACGTGCTTTTACAGTTAAAATGACAAATAGGATGAAAATGTGTTAAAAGCCCGAAATCATGAAAATCCATGCTCAGAAAGTTGTTACATGTCACATATGCTCGAATGCACACATTTCACTCAAAATCAATGTTCCTTGTCAAACGTGTGCTTTATTCTCTGAAAAGGCGTTAGAAACAGTTTGAAGGCGCTCCTGCGCTAGGAAAGCTGTTTTCATTCACTAGTTGACACAAAGCGCTTTTTCCCACTCTGAACAACTGCATATCACAATACTTTGTTGAAAACTCGCTTCAGACGTTCTTTTACAGTTAAAATGACAAATAGGATGAAAATGTGTTAAAAGCCCGAAATCATGAAAATCCATGCTTAGAACGTTGTTACATGTCACATATGCTCGAATGCACTCATAATCAGTGTTCCTTGTCAAACGTGTGCTTTATGCTCTGAAAAAGGCGTTAGAAACAGTTTGAAGGCGCTCCTGCGCTAGGAAAGCCGTTTTCATACACTCGTTGACACAACGTGTGTTTTCCCAATCTGAACAAGTGCATATCACAATACTTTGTTGAAAACTCGCTTCAGACGTGCTTTTACAGTTAAAATAACAAATAGGATGAAAATGTGTTAAAAGCCCGAAATCATGAAAATCCATGCTTAGAAAGTTGTTACATGTCACATATGCTCGAATGCACGCATTTCACTCAAAATCAGTGTTCCTTGTCAAACGTGTGCTTTATGCTCTGAAAAGGCGTTAGAAACAGTTTGAAGGCGCTCCTGCGCTAGGAAAGCTGTTTTCATACACTCGCTGACACAACGTGTGTTTTCCCACTCTGAACAAGTGCATATCACAATACTTTGTTGAAAACTCGCTTCAGACGTGCTTTTACAGTTAAAATGACAAATAGGATGAAAATGTGTTAAAAGCCCGAAATCATGAAAATCCACGCTTAGAAAGTTGTTACATGTCACTTATGCTCGAATGCACGCATTTCACTCAAAATCAGTGTTCCTTGTCAAACGTGTGCTTTATGCTCTGAATAGGCGTTAGAAACAGGCTGAAGGCGCTCTTGCGCAAGGAAAGCTGTGTTCATGATCTTGGTGACACAACGTGTGTTTTCCGGCTCTGAACAAGTGCATATCACAATACTATTTTGAAAACTCGTTTCAGCCGTGCTTTTACAGTTAACATGACAAATATGATGAAAATGTGTCAAAAGCTCGAAAACATGAAAATCCATGCTTAGAAAGTTGTTACATGTCACATATGATCGTATGCACTCAAAATCAATGTTGCTTGTCAAACGTGTGCTTTATTCTCTGAAAAGGCGTTAGAAACAGTTTGAAGGCGCTCCTGCGCTAGGAAAGCTGTTTTCATTCACTAATTGACACAACGTGTGTTTTCCCACTCTGAATAAGTGCATATCACAATACTTTGTTGAAAACTCGCTTCAGACGTGCTTTTACAGTTAAAATAACAAATAGGATGAAAATGTATTAAAAGCCCGAAATCATGAAAATCCACGCTTAGAAAGTTGTTACATGTCACATATGCTCGAATGCACGCATTTCACTCAAAATCAGTGTTCCTTGTCAAACGTGTGCTTTATGCTCTGAAAAGGCGTTAGAAACAGTTTGAAGGCGCTCCTGCGCTAGGAAAGCCGTTTTCATACACTCGTTGACACAACGTGTGTTTTCTCACTCTGAACAAGTGCATATCACAATACTTTGTTGAAAACTCGCTTCAGACGTGCTTTTACAGTTAAAATAACAAATAGGATGAAAATGTGTTAAAAGCCCGAAATCATGAAAATCCATGCTTAGAAAGTTGTTACATGTCACATATGCTCGAATGCACGCATTTCACTCAAAATCAGTGTTCCTTGTCAAACGTGTGCTTTATGCTCTGAAAACGCGTTAGAAACAGTTTGAAGGCGCTCCTGCGCTAGGAAAGCTGTTTTCATACACTCGCTGACACAACGTGTGTTTTCCCACTCTGAACAAGTGCATATCACAATACTTTGTTGAAAACTCGCTTCAGACGTGCTTTTACAGTTAAAATGACAAATAGGATGAAAATGTGTTAAAAGCCCGAAATCATGAAAATCCATGCTCAGAAAGTTGTTACATGTCACATATGCTCGAATGCACACATTTCACTCAAAATCAATGTTCCTTGTCAAACGTGTGCTTTATTCTCTGAAAAGGCGTTAGAAACAGTTTGAAGGCGCTCCTGCGCTAGGAAAGCTGTTTTCATTCACTAGTTGACACAAAGCGCTTTTTCCCACTCTGAACAACTGCATATCACAATACTTTGTTGAAAACTCGCTTCAGACGTTCTTTTACAGTTAAAATGACAAATAGGATGAAAATGTGTTAAAAGCCCGAAATCATGAAAATCCATGCTTAGAACGTTGTTACATGTCACATATGCTCGAATGCACTCATAATCAGTGTTCCTTGTCAAACGTGTGCTTTATGCTCTGAAAAAGGCGTTAGAAACAGTTTGAAGGCGCTCCTGCGCTAGGAAAGCCGTTTTCATACACTCGTTGACACAACGTGTGTTTTCCCAATCTGAACAAGTGCATATCACAATACTTTGTTGAAAACTCGCTTCAGACGTGCTTTTACAGTTAAAATAACAAATAGGATGAAAATGTGTTAAAAGCCCGAAATCATGAAAATCCATGCTTAGAAAGTTGTTACATGTCACATATGCTCGAATGCACGCATTTCACTCAAAATCAGTGTTCCTTGTCAAACGTGTGCTTTATGCTCTGAAAAGGCGTTAGAAACAGTTTGAAGGCGCTCCTGCGCTAGGAAAGCTGTTTTCATACACTCGCTGACACAACGTGTGTTTTCCCACTCTGAACAAGTGCATATCACAATACTTTGTTGAAAACTCGCTTCAGACGTGCTTTTACAGTTAAAATGACAAATAGGATGAAAATGTGTTAAAAGCCCGAAATCATGAAAATCCACGCTTAGAAAGTTGTTACATGTCACTTATGCTCGAATGCACGCATTTCACTCAAAATCAGTGTTCCTTGTCAAACGTGTGCTTTATGCTCTGAATAGGCGTTAGAAACAGGCTGAAGGCGCTCTTGCGCAAGGAAAGCTGTGTTCATGATCTTGGTGACACAAAGTGTGTTTTCCGGCTCTGAACAAGTGCATATCACAATACTATTTTGAAAACTCGTTTCAGCCGTGCTTTTACAGTTAACATGACAAATATGATGAAAATGTGTCAAAAGCTCGAAAACATGAAAATCCATGCTTAGAAAGTTGTTACATGTCACATATGATCGTATGCACTCAAAATCAATGTTGCTTGTCAAACGTGTGCTTTATTCTCTGAAAAGGCGTTAGAAACAGTTTGAAGGCGCTCCTGCGCTAGGAAAGCTGTTTTCATTCACTAATTGACACAACGTGTGTTTTCCCACTCTGAATAAGTGCATATCACAATACTTTGTTGAAAACTCGCTTCAGACGTGCTTTTACAGTTAAAATAACAAATAGGATGAAAATGTATTAAAAGCCCGAAATCATGAAAATCCACGCTTAGAAAGTTGTTACATGTCACATATGCTCGAATGCACGCATTTCACTCAAAATCAGTGTTCCTTGTCAAACGTGTGCTTTATGCTCTGAAAAGGCGTTAGAAACAGTTTGAAGGCGCTCCTGCGCTAGGAAAGCCGTTTTCATACACTCGTTGACACAACGTGTGTTTTCTCACTCTGAACAAGTGCATATCACAATACTTTGTTGAAAACTCGCTTCAGACGTGCTTTTACAGTTAAAATAACAAATAGGATGAAAATGTGTTAAAAGCCCGAAATCATGAAAATCCATGCTTAGAAAGTTGTTACATGTCACATATGCTCGAATGCACGCATTTCACTCAAAATCAGTGTTCCTTGTCAAACGTGTGCTTTATGCTCTGAAAAGGCGTTAGAAACAGTTTGAAGGCGCTCCTGCGCTAGGAAAGCTGTTTTCATACACTCGCTGACACAACGTGTGTTTTCCCACTCTGAACAAGTGCATATCACAATACTTTGTTGAAAACTCGCTTCAGACGTGCTTTTACAGTTAAAATGACAAATAGGATGAAAATGTGTTAAAAGCCCGAAATCATGAAAATCCATGCTCAGAAAGTTGTTACATGTCACATATGCTCGAATGCACACATTTCACTCAAAATCAATGTTCCTTGTCAAACGTGTGCTTTATTCTCTGAAAAGGCGTTAGAAACAGTTTGAAGGCGCTCCTGCGCTAGGAAAGCTGTTTTCATTCACTAGTTGACACAAAGCGCTTTTTCCCACTCTGAACAACTGCATATCACAATACTTTGTTGAAAACTCGCTTCAGACGTTCTTTTACAGTTAAAATGACAAATAGGATGAAAATGTGTTAAAAGCCCGAAATCATGAAAATCCATGCTTAGAACGTTGTTACATGTCACATATGCTCGAATGCACTCATAATCAGTGTTCCTTGTCAAACGTGTGCTTTATGCTCTGAAAAAGGCGTTAGAAACAGTTTGAAGGCGCTCCTGCGCTAGGAAAGCCGTTTTCATACACTCGTTGACACAACGTGTGTTTTCCCAATCTGAACAAGTGCATATCACAATACTTTGTTGAAAACTCGCTTCAGACGTGCTTTTACAGTTAAAATAACAAATAGGATGAAAATGTGTTAAAAGCCCGAAATCATGAAAATCCATGCTTAGAAAGTTGTTACATGTCACATATGCTCGAATGCACGCATTTCACTCAAAATCAGTGTTCCTTGTCAAACGTGTGCTTTATGCTCTGAAAAGGCGTTAGAAACAGTTTGAAGGCGCTCCTGCGCTAGGAAAGCTGTTTTCATACACTCGCTGACACAACGTGTGTTTTCCCACTCTGAACAAGTGCATATCACAATACTTTGTTGAAAACTCGCTTCAGACGTGCTTTTACAGTTAAAATGACAAATAGGATGAAAATGTGTTAAAAGCCCGAAATCATGAAAATCCACGCTTAGAAAGTTGTTACATGTCACTTATGCTCGAATGCACGCATTTCACTCAAAATCAGTGTTCCTTGTCAAACGTGTGCTTTATGCTCTGAATAGGCGTTAGAAACAGGCTGAAGGCGCTCTTGCGCAAGGAAAGCTGTGTTCATGATCTTGGTGACACAACGTGTGTTTTCCGGCTCTGAACAAGTGCATATCACAATACTATTTTGAAAACTCGTTTCAGCCGTGCTTTTACAGTTAACATGACAAATATGATGAAAATGTGTCAAAAGCTCGAAAACATGAAAATCCATGCTTAGAAAGTTGTTACATGTCACATATGATCGTATGCACTCAAAATCAATGTTGCTTGTCAAACGTGTGCTTTATTCTCTGAAAAGGCGTTAGAAACAGTTTGAAGGCGCTCCTGCGCTAGGAAAGCTGTTTTCATTCACTAATTGACACAACGTGTGTTTTCCCACTCTGAATAAGTGCATATCACAATACTTTGTTGAAAACTCGCTTCAGACGTGCTTTTACAGTTAAAATAACAAATAGGATGAAAATGTATTAAAAGCCCGAAATCATGAAAATCCACGCTTAGAAAGTTGTTACATGTCACATATGCTCGAATGCACGCATTTCACTCAAAATCAGTGTTCCTTGTCAAACGTGTGCTTTATGCTCTGAAAAGGCGTTAGAAACAGTTTGAAGGCGCTCCTGCGCTAGGAAAGCCGTTTTCATACACTCGTTGACACAACGTGTGTTTTCTCACTCTGAACAAGTGCATATCACAATACTTTGTTGAAAACTCGCTTCAGACGTGCTTTTACAGTTAAAATAACAAATAGGATGAAAATGTGTTAAAAGCCCGAAATCATGAAAATCCATGCTTAGAAAGTTGTTACATGTCACATATGCTCGAATGCACGCATTTCACTCAAAATCAGTGTTCCTTGTCAAACGTGTGCTTTATGCTCTGAAAACGCGTTAGAAACAGTTTGAAGGCGCTCCTGCGCTAGGAAAGCTGTTTTCATACACTCGCTGACACAACGTGTGTTTTCCCACTCTGAACAAGTGCATATCACAATACTTTGTTGAAAACTCGCTTCAGACGTGCTTTTACAGTTAAAATGACAAATAGGATGAAAATGTGTTAAAAGCCCGAAATCATGAAAATCCATGCTCAGAAAGTTGTTACATGTCACATATGCTCGAATGCACACATTTCACTCAAAATCAATGTTCCTTGTCAAACGTGTGCTTTATTCTCTGAAAAGGCGTTAGAAACAGTTTGAAGGCGCTCCTGCGCTAGGAAAGCTGTTTTCATTCACTAGTTGACACAAAGCGCTTTTTCCCACTCTGAACAACTGCATATCACAATACTTTGTTGAAAACTCGCTTCAGACGTTCTTTTACAGTTAAAATGACAAATAGGATGAAAATGTGTTAAAAGCCCGAAATCATGAAAATCCATGCTTAGAACGTTGTTACATGTCACATATGCTCGAATGCACTCATAATCAGTGTTCCTTGTCAAACGTGTGCTTTATGCTCTGAAAAAGGCGTTAGAAACAGTTTGAAGGCGCTCCTGCGCTAGGAAAGCCGTTTTCATACACTCGTTGACACAACGTGTGTTTTCCCAATCTGAACAAGTGCATATCACAATACTTTGTTGAAAACTCGCTTCAGACGTGCTTTTACAGTTAAAATAACAAATAGGATGAAAATGTATTAAAAGCCCGAAATCATGAAAATCCACGCTTAGAAAGTTGTTACATGTCACATATGCTCGAATGCACGCATTTCACTCAAAATCAGTGTTCCTTGTCAAACGTGTGCTTTATGCTCTGAAAAGGCGTTAGAAACAGTTTGAAGGCGCTCCTGCGCTAGGAAAGCCGTTTTCATACACTCGTTGACACAACGTGTGTTTTCTCACTCTGAACAAGTGCATATCACAATACTTTGTTGAAAACTCGCTTCAGACGTGCTTTTACAGTTAAAATAACAAATAGGATGAAAATGTGTTAAAAGCCCGAAATCATGAAAATCCACGCTTAGAAAGTTGTTACATGTCACTTATGCTCGAATGCACGCATTTCACTCAAAATCAGTGTTCCTTGTCAAACGTGTGCTTTATGCTCTGAATAGGCGTTAGAAACAGGCTGAAGGCGCTCTTGCGCAAGGAAAGCTGTGTTCATGATCTTGGTGACACAACGTGTGTTTTCCGGCTCTGAACAAGTGCATATCACAATACTATTTTGAAAACTCGTTTCAGCCGTGCTTTTACAGTTAACATGACAAATATGATGAAAATGTGTCAAAAGCTCGAAAACATGAAAATCCATGCTTAGAAAGTTGTTACATGTCACATATGATCGTATGCACTCAAAATCAATGTTGCTTGTCAAACGTGTGCTTTATTCTCTGAAAAGGCGTTAGAAACAGTTTGAAGGCGCTCCTGCGCTAGGAAAGCTGTTTTCATTCACTAATTGACACAACGTGTGTTTTCCCACTCTGAATAAGTGCATATCACAATACTTTGTTGAAAACTCGCTTCAGACGTGCTTTTACAGTTAAAATAACAAATAGGATGAAAATGTATTAAAAGCCCGAAATCATGAAAATCCACGCTTAGAAAGTTGTTACATGTCACATATGCTCGAATGCACGCATTTCACTCAAAATCAGTGTTCCTTGTCAAACGTGTGCTTTATGCTCTGAAAAGGCGTTAGAAACAGTTTGAAGGCGCTCCTGCGCTAGGAAAGCCGTTTTCATACACTCGTTGACACAACGTGTGTTTTCTCACTCTGAACAAGTGCATATCACAATACTTTGTTGAAAACTCGCTTCAGACGTGCTTTTACAGTTAAAATAACAAATAGGATGAAAATGTGTTAAAAGCCCGAAATCATGAAAATCCATGCTTAGAAAGTTGTTACATGTCACATATGCTCGAATGCACGCATTTCACTCAAAATCAGTGTTCCTTGTCAAACGTGTGCTTTATGCTCTGAAAAGGCGTTAGAAACAGTTTGAAGGCGCTCCTGCGCTAGGAAAGCTGTTTTCATACACTCGCTGACACAACGTGTGTTTTCCCACTCTGAACAAGTGCATATCACAATACTTTGTTGAAAACTCGCTTCAGACGTGCTTTTACAGTTAAAATGACAAATAGGATGAAAATGTGTTAAAAGCCCGAAATCATGAAAATCCACGCTTAGAAAGTTGTTACATGTCACTTATGCTCGAATGCACGCATTTCACTCAAAATCAGTGTTCCTTGTCAAACGTGTGCTTTATGCTCTGAATAGGCGTTAGAAACAGGCTGAAGGCGCTCTTGCGCAAGGAAAGCTGTGTTCATGATCTTGATGACACAAAGTGTGTTTTCCGGCTCTGAACAAGTGCATATCACAATACTATTTTGAAAACTCGTTTCAGCCGTGCTTTTACAGTTAACATGACAAATATGATGAAAATGTGTCAAAAGCTCGAAAACATGAAAATCCATGCTTAGAAAGTTGTTACATGTCACATATGATCGTATGCACTCAAAATCAATGTTGCTAGTCAAACGTGTGCTTTATTCTCTGAAAAGGCGTTAGAAACAGTTTGAAGGCGCTCCTGCGCTAGGAAAGCTGTTTTCATTCACTAATTGACACAACGTGTGTTTTCCCACTCTGAATAAGTGCATATCACAATACTTTGTTGAAAACTCGCTTCAGACGTGCTTTTACAGTTAAAATAACAAATAGGATGAAAATGTGTTAAAAGCCCGAAATCATGAAAATCCACGCTTAGAAAGTTGTTACATGTCACATATGCTCGAATGCACGCATTTCACTCAAAATCAGTGTTCCTTGTCAAACGTGTGCTTTATGCTCTGAAAAGGCGTTAGAAACAGTTTGAAGGCGCTCCTGCGCTAGGAAAGCCGTTTTCATACACTCGTTGACACAACGTGTGTTTTCTCACTCTGAACAAGTGCATATCACAATACTTTGTTGAAAACTCGCTTCAGACGTGCTTTTACAGTTAAAATAACAAATAGGATGAAAATGTGTTAAAAGCCCGAAATCATGAAAATCCATGCTTAGAAAGTTGTTACATGTCACATATGCTCGAATGCACGCATTTCACTCAAAATCAGTGTTCCTTGTCAAACGTGTGCTTTATGCTCTGAAAAGGCGTTAGAAACAGTTTGAAGGCGCTCCTGCGCTAGGAAAGCTGTTTTCATACACTCGCTGACACAACGTGTGTTTTCCCACTCTGAACAAGTGCATATCACAATACTTTGTTGAAAACTCGCTTCAGACGTGCTTTTACAGTTAAAATGACAAATAGGATGAAAATGTGTTAAAAGCCCGAAATCATGAAAATCCACGCTTAGAAAGTTGTTACATGTCACTTATGCTCGAATGCACGCATTTCACTCAAAATCAGTGTTCCTTGTCAAACGTGTGCTTTATGCTCTGAATAGGCGTTAGAAACAGGCTGAAGGCGCTCTTGCGCAAGGAAAGCTGTGTTCATGATCTTGGTGACACAAAGTGTGTTTTCCGGCTCTGAACAAGTGCATATCACAATACTATTTTGAAAACTCGTTTCAGCCGTGCTTTTACAGTTAACATGACAAATATGATGAAAATGTGTCAAAAGCTCGAAAACATGAAAATCCATGCTTAGAAAGTTGTTACATGTCACATATGATCGTATGCACTCAAAATCAATGTTGCTTGTCAAACGTGTGCTTTATTCTCTGAAAAGGCGTTAGAAACAGTTTGAAGGCGCTCCTGCGCTAGGAAAGCTGTTTTCATTCACTAATTGACACAACGTGTGTTTTCCCACTCTGAATAAGTGCATATCACAATACTTTGTTGAAAACTCGCTTCAGACGTGCTTTTACAGTTAAAATAACAAATAGGATGAAAATGTATTAAAAGCCCGAAATCATGAAAATCCACGCTTAGAAAGTTGTTACATGTCACATATGCTCGAATGCACGCATTTCACTCAAAATCAGTGTTCCTTGTCAAACGTGTGCTTTATGCTCTGAAAAGGCGTTAGAAACAGTTTGAAGGCGCTCCTGCGCTAGGAAAGCCGTTTTCATACACTCGTTGACACAACGTGTGTTTTCTCACTCTGAACAAGTGCATATCACAATACTTTGTTGAAAACTCGCTTCAGACGTGCTTTTACAGTTAAAATAACAAATAGGATGAAAATGTGTTAAAAGCCCGAAATCATGAAAATCCATGCTTAGAAAGTTGTTACATGTCACATATGCTCGAATGCACGCATTTCACTCAAAATCAGTGTTCCTTGTCAAACGTGTGCTTTATGCTCTGAAAAGGCGTTAGAAACAGTTTGAAGGCGCTCCTGCGCTAGGAAAGCTGTTTTCATACACTCGCTGACACAACGTGTGTTTTCCCACTCTGAACAAGTGCATATCACAATACTTTGTTGAAAACTCGCTTCAGACGTGCTTTTACAGTTAAAATGACAAATAGGATGAAAATGTGTTAAAAGCCCGAAATCATGAAAATCCATGCTCAGAAAGTTGTTACATGTCACATATGCTCGAATGCACACATTTCACTCAAAATCAATGTTCCTTGTCAAACGTGTGCTTTATTCTCTGAAAAGGCGTTAGAAACAGTTTGAAGGCGCTCCTGCGCTAGGAAAGCTGTTTTCATTCACTAGTTGACACAAAGCGCTTTTTCCCACTCTGAACAACTGCATATCACAATACTTTGTTGAAAACTCGCTTCAGACGTTCTTTTACAGTTAAAATGACAAATAGGATGAAAATGTGTTAAAAGCCCGAAATCATGAAAATCCATGCTTAGAACGTTGTTACATGTCACATATGCTCGAATGCACTCATAATCAGTGTTCCTTGTCAAACGTGTGCTTTATGCTCTGAAAAAGGCGTTAGAAACAGTTTGAAGGCGCTCCTGCGCTAGGAAAGCCGTTTTCATACACTCGTTGACACAACGTGTGTTTTCCCAATCTGAACAAGTGCATATCACAATACTTTGTTGAAAACTCGCTTCAGACGTGCTTTTACAGTTAAAATAACAAATAGGATGAAAATGTGTTAAAAGCCCGAAATCATGAAAATCCATGCTTAGAAAGTTGTTACATGTCACATATGCTCGAATGCACGCATTTCACTCAAAATCAGTGTTCCTTGTCAAACGTGTGCTTTATGCTCTGAAAAGGCGTTAGAAACAGTTTGAAGGCGCTCCTGCGCTAGGAAAGCTGTTTTCATACACTCGCTGACACAACGTGTGTTTTCCCACTCTGAACAAGTGCATATCACAATACTTTGTTGAAAACTCGCTTCAGACGTGCTTTTACAGTTAAAATGACAAATAGGATGAAAATGTGTTAAAAGCCCGAAATCATGAAAATCCACGCTTAGAAAGTTGTTACATGTCACTTATGCTCGAATGCACGCATTTCACTCAAAATCAGTGTTCCTTGTCAAACGTGTGCTTTATGCTCTGAATAGGCGTTAGAAACAGGCTGAAGGCGCTCTTGCGCAAGGAAAGCTGTGTTCATGATCTTGGTGACACAACGTGTGTTTTCCGGCTCTGAACAAGTGCATATCACAATACTATTTTGAAAACTCGTTTCAGCCGTGCTTTTACAGTTAACATGACAAATATGATGAAAATGTGTCAAAAGCTCGAAAACATGAAAATCCATGCTTAGAAAGTTGTTACATGTCACATATGATCGTATGCACTCAAAATCAATGTTGCTTGTCAAACGTGTGCTTTATTCTCTGAAAAGGCGTTAGAAACAGTTTGAAGGCGCTCCTGCGCTAGGAAAGCTGTTTTCATTCACTAATTGACACAACGTGTGTTTTCCCACTCTGAATAAGTGCATATCACAATACTTTGTTGAAAACTCGCTTCAGACGTGCTTTTACAGTTAAAATAACAAATAGGATGAAAATGTATTAAAAGCCCGAAATCATGAAAATCCACGCTTAGAAAGTTGTTACATGTCACATATGCTCGAATGCACGCATTTCACTCAAAATCAGTGTTCCTTGTCAAACGTGTGCTTTATGCTCTGAAAAGGCGTTAGAAACAGTTTGAAGGCGCTCCTGCGCTAGGAAAGCCGTTTTCATACACTCGTTGACACAACGTGTGTTTTCTCACTCTGAACAAGTGCATATCACAATACTTTGTTGAAAACTCGCTTCAGACGTGCTTTTACAGTTAAAATAACAAATAGGATGAAAATGTGTTAAAAGCCCGAAATCATGAAAATCCATGCTTAGAAAGTTGTTACATGTCACATATGCTCGAATGCACGCATTTCACTCAAAATCAGTGTTCCTTGTCAAACGTGTGCTTTATGCTCTGAAAACGCGTTAGAAACAGTTTGAAGGCGCTCCTGCGCTAGGAAAGCTGTTTTCATACACTCGCTGACACAACGTGTGTTTTCCCACTCTGAACAAGTGCATATCACAATACTTTGTTGAAAACTCGCTTCAGACGTGCTTTTACAGTTAAAATGACAAATAGGATGAAAATGTGTTAAAAGCCCGAAATCATGAAAATCCATGCTCAGAAAGTTGTTACATGTCACATATGCTCGAATGCACACATTTCACTCAAAATCAATGTTCCTTGTCAAACGTGTGCTTTATTCTCTGAAAAGGCGTTAGAAACAGTTTGAAGGCGCTCCTGCGCTAGGAAAGCTGTTTTCATTCACTAGTTGACACAAAGCGCTTTTTCCCACTCTGAACAACTGCATATCACAATACTTTGTTGAAAACTCGCTTCAGACGTTCTTTTACAGTTAAAATGACAAATAGGATGAAAATGTGTTAAAAGCCCGAAATCATGAAAATCCATGCTTAGAACGTTGTTACATGTCACATATGCTCGAATGCACTCATAATCAGTGTTCCTTGTCAAACGTGTGCTTTATGCTCTGAAAAAGGCGTTAGAAACAGTTTGAAGGCGCTCCTGCGCTAGGAAAGCCGTTTTCATACACTCGTTGACACAACGTGTGTTTTCCCAATCTGAACAAGTGCATATCACAATACTTTGTTGAAAACTCGCTTCAGACGTGCTTTTACAGTTAAAATAACAAATAGGATGAAAATGTATTAAAAGCCCGAAATCATGAAAATCCACGCTTAGAAAGTTGTTACATGTCACATATGCTCGAATGCACGCATTTCACTCAAAATCAGTGTTCCTTGTCAAACGTGTGCTTTATGCTCTGAAAAGGCGTTAGAAACAGTTTGAAGGCGCTCCTGCGCTAGGAAAGCCGTTTTCATACACTCGTTGACACAACGTGTGTTTTCTCACTCTGAACAAGTGCATATCACAATACTTTGTTGAAAACTCGCTTCAGACGTGCTTTTACAGTTAAAATAACAAATAGGATGAAAATGTGTTAAAAGCCCGAAATCATGAAAATCCACGCTTAGAAAGTTGTTACATGTCACTTATGCTCGAATGCACGCATTTCACTCAAAATCAGTGTTCCTTGTCAAACGTGTGCTTTATGCTCTGAATAGGCGTTAGAAACAGGCTGAAGGCGCTCTTGCGCAAGGAAAGCTGTGTTCATGATCTTGGTGACACAACGTGTGTTTTCCGGCTCTGAACAAGTGCATATCACAATACTATTTTGAAAACTCGTTTCAGCCGTGCTTTTACAGTTAACATGACAAATATGATGAAAATGTGTCAAAAGCTCGAAAACATGAAAATCCATGCTTAGAAAGTTGTTACATGTCACATATGATCGTATGCACTCAAAATCAATGTTGCTTGTCAAACGTGTGCTTTATTCTCTGAAAAGGCGTTAGAAACAGTTTGAAGGCGCTCCTGCGCTAGGAAAGCTGTTTTCATTCACTAATTGACACAACGTGTGTTTTCCCACTCTGAATAAGTGCATATCACAATACTTTGTTGAAAACTCGCTTCAGACGTGCTTTTACAGTTAAAATAACAAATAGGATGAAAATGTATTAAAAGCCCGAAATCATGAAAATCCACGCTTAGAAAGTTGTTACATGTCACATATGCTCGAATGCACGCATTTCACTCAAAATCAGTGTTCCTTGTCAAACGTGTGCTTTATGCTCTGAAAAGGCGTTAGAAACAGTTTGAAGGCGCTCCTGCGCTAGGAAAGCCGTTTTCATACACTCGTTGACACAACGTGTGTTTTCTCACTCTGAACAAGTGCATATCACAATACTTTGTTGAAAACTCGCTTCAGACGTGCTTTTACAGTTAAAATAACAAATAGGATGAAAATGTGTTAAAAGCCCGAAATCATGAAAATCCATGCTTAGAAAGTTGTTACATGTCACATATGCTCGAATGCACGCATTTCACTCAAAATCAGTGTTCCTTGTCAAACGTGTGCTTTATGCTCTGAAAAGGCGTTAGAAACAGTTTGAAGGCGCTCCTGCGCTAGGAAAGCTGTTTTCATACACTCGCTGACACAACGTGTGTTTTCCCACTCTGAACAAGTGCATATCACAATACTTTGTTGAAAACTCGCTTCAGACGTGCTTTTACAGTTAAAATGACAAATAGGATGAAAATGTGTTAAAAGCCCGAAATCATGAAAATCCATGCTCAGAAAGTTGTTACATGTCACATATGCTCGAATGCACACATTTCACTCAAAATCAATGTTCCTTGTCAAACGTGTGCTTTATTCTCTGAAAAGGCGTTAGAAACAGTTTGAAGGCGCTCCTGCGCTAGGAAAGCTGTTTTCATTCACTAGTTGACACAAAGCGCTTTTTCCCACTCTGAACAACTGCATATCACAATACTTTGTTGAAAACTCGCTTCAGACGTTCTTTTACAGTTAAAATGACAAATAGGATGAAAATGTGTTAAAAGCCCGAAATCATGAAAATCCATGCTTAGAACGTTGTTACATGTCACATATGCTCGAATGCACTCATAATCAGTGTTCCTTGTCAAACGTGTGCTTTATGCTCTGAAAAAGGCGTTAGAAACAGTTTGAAGGCGCTCCTGCGCTAGGAAAGCCGTTTTCATACACTCGTTGACACAACGTGTGTTTTCCCAATCTGAACAAGTGCATATCACAATACTTTGTTGAAAACTCGCTTCAGACGTGCTTTTACAGTTAAAATAACAAATAGGATGAAAATGTGTTAAAAGCCCGAAATCATGAAAATCCATGCTTAGAAAGTTGTTACATGTCACATATGCTCGAATGCACGCATTTCACTCAAAATCAGTGTTCCTTGTCAAACGTGTGCTTTATGCTCTGAAAAGGCGTTAGAAACAGTTTGAAGGCGCTCCTGCGCTAGGAAAGCTGTTTTCATACACTCGCTGACACAACGTGTGTTTTCCCACTCTGAACAAGTGCATATCACAATACTTTGTTGAAAACTCGCTTCAGACGTGCTTTTACAGTTAAAATGACAAATAGGATGAAAATGTGTTAAAAGCCCGAAATCATGAAAATCCACGCTTAGAAAGTTGTTACATGTCACTTATGCTCGAATGCACGCATTTCACTCAAAATCAGTGTTCCTTGTCAAACGTGTGCTTTATGCTCTGAATAGGCGTTAGAAACAGGCTGAAGGCGCTCTTGCGCAAGGAAAGCTGTGTTCATGATCTTGGTGACACAACGTGTGTTTTCCGGCTCTGAACAAGTGCATATCACAATACTATTTTGAAAACTCGTTTCAGCCGTGCTTTTACAGTTAACATGACAAATATGATGAAAATGTGTCAAAAGCTCGAAAACATGAAAATCCATGCTTAGAAAGTTGTTACATGTCACATATGATCGTATGCACTCAAAATCAATGTTGCTTGTCAAACGTGTGCTTTATTCTCTGAAAAGGCGTTAGAAACAGTTTGAAGGCGCTCCTGCGCTAGGAAAGCTGTTTTCATTCACTAATTGACACAACGTGTGTTTTCCCACTCTGAATAAGTGCATATCACAATACTTTGTTGAAAACTCGCTTCAGACGTGCTTTTACAGTTAAAATAACAAATAGGATGAAAATGTATTAAAAGCCCGAAATCATGAAAATCCACGCTTAGAAAGTTGTTACATGTCACATATGCTCGAATGCACGCATTTCACTCAAAATCAGTGTTCCTTGTCAAACGTGTGCTTTATGCTCTGAAAAGGCGTTAGAAACAGTTTGAAGGCGCTCCTGCGCTAGGAAAGCCGTTTTCATACACTCGTTGACACAACGTGTGTTTTCTCACTCTGAACAAGTGCATATCACAATACTTTGTTGAAAACTCGCTTCAGACGTGCTTTTACAGTTAAAATAACAAATAGGATGAAAATGTGTTAAAAGCCCGAAATCATGAAAATCCATGCTTAGAAAGTTGTTACATGTCACATATGCTCGAATGCACGCATTTCACTCAAAATCAGTGTTCCTTGTCAAACGTGTGCTTTATGCTCTGAAAAGGCGTTAGAAACAGTTTGAAGGCGCTCCTGCGCTAGGAAAGCTGTTTTCATACACTCGCTGACACAACGTGTGTTTTCCCACTCTGAACAAGTGCATATCACAATACTTTGTTGAAAACTCGCTTCAGACGTGCTTTTACAGTTAAAATGACAAATAGGATGAAAATGTGTTAAAAGCCCGAAATCATGAAAATCCATGCTCAGAAAGTTGTTACATGTCACATATGCTCGAATGCACACATTTCACTCAAAATCAATGTTCCTTGTCAAACGTGTGCTTTATTCTCTGAAAAGGCGTTAGAAACAGTTTGAAGGCGCTCCTGCGCTAGGAAAGCTGTTTTCATTCACTAGTTGACACAAAGCGCTTTTTCCCACTCTGAACAACTGCATATCACAATACTTTGTTGAAAACTCGCTTCAGACGTTCTTTTACAGTTAAAATGACAAATAGGATGAAAATGTGTTAAAAGCCCGAAATCATGAAAATCCATGCTTAGAACGTTGTTACATGTCACATATGCTCGAATGCACTCATAATCAGTGTTCCTTGTCAAACGTGTGCTTTATGCTCTGAAAAAGGCGTTAGAAACAGTTTGAAGGCGCTCCTGCGCTAGGAAAGCCGTTTTCATACACTCGTTGACACAACGTGTGTTTTCCCAATCTGAACAAGTGCATATCACAATACTTTGTTGAAAACTCGCTTCAGACGTGCTTTTACAGTTAAAATAACAAATAGGATGAAAATGTGTTAAAAGCCCGAAATCATGAAAATCCATGCTTAGAAAGTTGTTACATGTCACATATGCTCGAATGCACGCATTTCACTCAAAATCAGTGTTCCTTGTCAAACGTGTGCTTTATGCTCTGAAAAGGCGTTAGAAACAGTTTGAAGGCGCTCCTGCGCTAGGAAAGCTGTTTTCATACACTCGCTGACACAACGTGTGTTTTCCCACTCTGAACAAGTGCATATCACAATACTTTGTTGAAAACTCGCTTCAGACGTGCTTTTACAGTTAAAATGACAAATAGGATGAAAATGTGTTAAAAGCCCGAAATCATGAAAATCCACGCTTAGAAAGTTGTTAGATGTCACTTATGCTCGAATGCACGCATTTCACTCAAAATCAGTGTTCCTTGTCAAACGTGTGCTTTATGCTCTGAAAAGGCGTTAGAAACAGTTTGAAGGCGCTCCTGCGCTAGGAAAGCTGTTTTCATACACTCGTTGACACAACGTGTGTTTTCTCACTCTGAACAAGTGCATATCACAATACTTTGTTGAAAACTCGCTTCAGACGTGCTTTTACAGTTAAAATGACAAATAGGATGAAAATGTGTTAAAAGCCCGAAATCATGAAAATCCACGCTTAGAAAGTTGTTACATGTCACTTATGCTCGAATGCACGCATTTCACTCAAAATCAGTGTTCCTTGTCAAACGTGTGCTTTATGCTCTGAATAGGCGTTAGAAACAGGCTGAAGGCGCTCTTGCGCAAGGAAAGCTGTGTTCATGATCTTGATGACACAAAGTGTGTTTTCCGGCTCTGAACAAGTGCATATCACAATACTATTTTGAAAACTCGTTTCAGCCGTGCTTTTACAGTTAACATGACAAATATGATGAAAATGTGTCAAAAGCTCGAAAACATGAAAATCCATGCTTAGAAAGTTGTTACATGTCACATATGATCGTATGCACTCAAAATCAGTGTTCCTTGTCAAACGTGTGCTTTATGCTCTGAAAAGGCGTTAGAAACAGTTTGAAGGCGCTCCTGCGCTAGGAAAGCCGTTTTCATACACTCGTTGACACAACGTGTGTTTTCTCACTCTGAACAAGTGCATATCACAATACTTTGTTGAAAACTCGCTTCAGACGTGCTTTTACAGTTAAAATAACAAATAGGATGAAAATGTGTTAAAAGCCCGAAATCATGAAAATCCATGCTTAGAAAGTTGTTACATGTCACATATGCTCGAATGCACGCATTTCACTCAAAATCAGTGTTCCTTGTCAAACGTGTGCTTTATGCTCTGAAAAGGCGTTAGAAACAGTTTGAAGGCGCTCCTGCGCTAGGAAAGCTGTTTTCATACACTCGCTGACACAACGTGTGTTTTCCCACTCTGAACAAGTGCATATCACAATACTTTGTTGAAAACTCGCTTCAGACGTGCTTTTACAGTTAAAATGACAAATAGGATGAAAATGTGTTAAAAGCCCGAAATCATGAAAATCCATGCTCAGAAAGTTGTTACATGTCACATATGCTCGAATGCACACATTTCACTCAAAATCAATGTTCCTTGTCAAACGTGTGCTTTATTCTCTGAAAAGGCGTTAGAAACAGTTTGAAGGCGCTCCTGCGCTAGGAAAGCTGTTTTCATTCACTAGTTGACACAAAGCGCTTTTTCCCACTCTGAACAACTGCATATCACAATACTTTGTTGAAAACTCGCTTCAGACGTTCTTTTACAGTTAAAATGACAAATAGGATGAAAATGTGTTAAAAGCCCGAAATCATGAAAATCCATGCTTAGAACGTTGTTACATGTCACATATGCTCGAATGCACTCATAATCAGTGTTCCTTGTCAAACGTGTGCTTTATGCTCTGAAAAAGGCGTTAGAAACAGTTTGAAGGCGCTCCTGCGCTAGGAAAGCCGTTTTCATACACTCGTTGACACAACGTGTGTTTTCCCAATCTGAACAAGTGCATATCACAATACTTTGTTGAAAACTCGCTTCAGACGTGCTTTTACAGTTAAAATAACAAATAGGATGAAAATGTGTTAAAAGCCCGAAATCATGAAAATCCATGCTTAGAAAGTTGTTACATGTCACATATGCTCGAATGCACGCATTTCACTCAAAATCAGTGTTCCTTGTCAAACGTGTGCTTTATGCTCTGAAAAGGCGTTAGAAACAGTTTGAAGGCGCTCCTGCGCTAGGAAAGCTGTTTTCATACACTCGCTGACACAACGTGTGTTTTCCCACTCTGAACAAGTGCATATCACAATACTTTGTTGAAAACTCGCTTCAGACGTGCTTTTACAGTTAAAATGACAAATAGGATGAAAATGTGTTAAAAGCCCGAAATCATGAAAATCCACGCTTAGAAAGTTGTTAGATGTCACTTATGCTCGAATGCACGCATTTCACTCAAAATCAGTGTTCCTTGTCAAACGTGTGCTTTATGCTCTGAAAAGGCGTTAGAAACAGTTTGAAGGCGCTCCTGCGCTAGGAAAGCTGTTTTCATACACTCGTTGACACAACGTGTGTTTTCTCACTCTGAACAAGTGCATATCACAATACTTTG
This sequence comes from Neoarius graeffei, assembly GCF_027579695.1. Lineage (NCBI taxonomy): Eukaryota > Metazoa > Chordata > Actinopteri > Siluriformes > Ariidae > Neoarius > Neoarius graeffei. The sequence continues at coordinate 92,131 of NC_083585.1, forward strand.
TTGAAAACTCGCTTCAGACGTGCTTTTACAGTTAAAATGACAAATAGGATGAAAATGTGTTAAAAGCCCGAAATCATGAAAATCCACGCTTAGAAAGTTGTTACATGTCACTTATGCTCGAATGCACGCATTTCACTCAAAATCAGTGTTCCTTGTCAAACGTGTGCTTTATGCTCTGAATAGGCGTTAGAAACAGGCTGAAGGCGCTCTTGCGCAAGGAAAGCTGTGTTCATGATCTTGATGACACAAAGTGTGTTTTCCGGCTCTGAACAAGTGCATATCACAATACTATTTTGAAAACTCGTTTCAGCCGTGCTTTTACAGTTAACATGACAAATATGATGAAAATGTGTCAAAAGCTCGAAAACATGAAAATCCATGCTTAGAAAGTTGTTACATGTCACATATGATCGTATGCACTCAAAATCAATGTTGCTAGTCAAACGTGTGCTTTATTCTCTGAAAAGGCGTTAGAAACAGTTTGAAGGCGCTCCTGCGCTAGGAAAGCTGTTTTCATTCACTAATTGACACAACGTGTGTTTTCCCACTCTGAATAAGTGCATATCACAATACTTTGTTGAAAACTCGCTTCAGACGTGCTTTTACAGTTAAAATAACAAATAGGATGAAAATGTGTTAAAAGCCCGAAATCATGAAAATCCACGCTTAGAAAGTTGTTACATGTCACATATGCTCGAATGCACGCATTTCACTCAAAATCAGTGTTCCTTGTCAAACGTGTGCTTTATGCTCTGAAAAGGCGTTAGAAACAGTTTGAAGGCGCTCCTGCGCTAGGAAAGCCGTTTTCATACACTCGTTGACACAACGTGTGTTTTCTCACTCTGAACAAGTGCATATCACAATACTTTGTTGAAAACTCGCTTCAGACGTGCTTTTACAGTTAAAATAACAAATAGGATGAAAATGTGTTAAAAGCCCGAAATCATGAAAATCCATGCTTAGAAAGTTGTTACATGTCACATATGCTCGAATGCACGCATTTCACTCAAAATCAGTGTTCCTTGTCAAACGTGTGCTTTATGCTCTGAAAAGGCGTTAGAAACAGTTTGAAGGCGCTCCTGCGCTAGGAAAGCTGTTTTCATACACTCGCTGACACAACGTGTGTTTTCTCACTCTGAACAAGTGCATATCACAATACTTTGTTGAAAACTCGCTTCAGACGTGCTTTTACAGTTAAAATAACAAATAGGATGAAAATGTGTTAAAAGCCCGAAATCATGAAAATCCATGCTTAGAAAGTTGTTACATGTCACATATGCTCGAATGCACGCATTTCACTCAAAATCAGTGTTCCTTGTCAAACGTGTGCTTTATGCTCTGAAAAGGCGTTAGAAACAGTTTGAAGGCGCTCCTGCGCTAGGAAAGCTGTTTTCATACACTCGCTGACACAACGTGTGTTTTCCCACTCTGAACAAGTGCATATCACAATACTTTGTTGAAAACTCGCTTCAGACGTGCTTTTACAGTTAAAATGACAAATAGGATGAAAATGTGTTAAAAGCCCGAAATCATGAAAATCCATGCTCAGAAAGTTGTTACATGTCACATATGCTCGAATGCACACATTTCACTCAAAATCAATGTTCCTTGTCAAACGTGTGCTTTATTCTCTGAAAAGGCGTTAGAAACAGTTTGAAGGCGCTCCTGCGCTAGGAAAGCTGTTTTCATTCACTAGTTGACACAAAGCGCTTTTTCCCACTCTGAACAACTGCATATCACAATACTTTGTTGAAAACTCGCTTCAGACGTTCTTTTACAGTTAAAATGACAAATAGGATGAAAATGTGTTAAAAGCCCGAAATCATGAAAATCCATGCTTAGAACGTTGTTACATGTCACATATGCTCGAATGCACTCATAATCAGTGTTCCTTGTCAAACGTGTGCTTTATGCTCTGAAAAAGGCGTTAGAAACAGTTTGAAGGCGCTCCTGCGCTAGGAAAGCCGTTTTCATACACTCGTTGACACAACGTGTGTTTTCCCAATCTGAACAAGTGCATATCACAATACTTTGTTGAAAACTCGCTTCAGACGTGCTTTTACAGTTAAAATAACAAATAGGATGAAAATGTGTTAAAAGCCCGAAATCATGAAAATCCATGCTTAGAAAGTTGTTACATGTCACATATGCTCGAATGCACGCATTTCACTCAAAATCAGTGTTCCTTGTCAAACGTGTGCTTTATGCTCTGAAAAGGCGTTAGAAACAGTTTGAAGGCGCTCCTGCGCTAGGAAAGCTGTTTTCATACACTCGCTGACACAACGTGTGTTTTCCCACTCTGAACAAGTGCATATCACAATACTTTGTTGAAAACTCGCTTCAGACGTGCTTTTACAGTTAAAATGACAAATAGGATGAAAATGTGTTAAAAGCCCGAAATCATGAAAATCCACGCTTAGAAAGTTGTTAGATGTCACTTATGCTCGAATGCACGCATTTCACTCAAAATCAGTGTTCCTTGTCAAACGTGTGCTTTATGCTCTGAAAAGGCGTTAGAAACAGTTTGAAGGCGCTCCTGCGCTAGGAAAGCTGTTTTCATACACTCGTTGACACAACGTGTGTTTTCTCACTCTGAACAAGTGCATATCACAATACTTTGTTGAAAACTCGCTTCAGACGTGCTTTTACAGTTAAAATGACAAATAGGATGAAAATGTGTTAAAAGCCCGAAATCATGAAAATCCACGCTTAGAAAGTTGTTACATGTCACTTATGCTCGAATGCACGCATTTCACTCAAAATCAGTGTTCCTTGTCAAACGTGTGCTTTATGCTCTGAATAGGCGTTAGAAACAGGCTGAAGGCGCTCTTGCGCAAGGAAAGCTGTGTTCATGATCTTGATGACACAAAGTGTGTTTTCCGGCTCTGAACAAGTGCATATCACAATACTATTTTGAAAACTCGTTTCAGCCGTGCTTTTACAGTTAACATGACAAATATGATGAAAATGTGTCAAAAGCTCGAAAACATGAAAATCCATGCTTAGAAAGTTGTTACATGTCACATATGATCGTATGCACTCAAAATCAATGTTGCTAGTCAAACGTGTGCTTTATTCTCTGAAAAGGCGTTAGAAACAGTTTGAAGGTGCTCCTGCGCTAGGAAAGCTGTTTTCATTCACTAATTGACACAACGTGTGTTTTCCCACTCTGAATAAGTGCATATCACAATACTTTGTTGAAAACTCGCTTCAGACGTGCTTTTACAGTTAAAATAACAAATAGGATGAAAATGTGTTAAAAGCCCGAAATCATGAAAATCCACGCTTAGAAAGTTGTTACATGTCACATATGCTCGAATGCACGCATTTCACTCAAAATCAGTGTTCCTTGTCAAACGTGTGCTTTATGCTCTGAAAAGGCGTTAGAAACAGTTTGAAGGCGCTCCTGCGCTAGGAAAGCCGTTTTCATACACTCGTTGACACAACGTGTGTTTTCTCACTCTGAACAAGTGCATATCACAATACTTTGTTGAAAACTCGCTTCAGACGTGCTTTTACAGTTAAAATAACAAATAGGATGAAAATGTGTTAAAAGCCCGAAATCATGAAAATCCATGCTTAGAAAGTTGTTACATGTCACATATGCTCGAATGCACGCATTTCACTCAAAATCAGTGTTCCTTGTCAAACGTGTGCTTTATGCTCTGAAAAGGCGTTAGAAACAGTTTGAAGGCGCTCCTGCGCTAGGAAAGCTGTTTTCATACACTCGCTGACACAACGTGTGTTTTCCCACTCTGAACAAGTGCATATCACAATACTTTGTTGAAAACTCGCTTCAGACGTGCTTTTACAGTTAAAATGACAAATAGGATGAAAATGTGTTAAAAGCCCGAAATCATGAAAATCCATGCTCAGAAAGTTGTTACATGTCACATATGCTCGAATGCACACATTTCACTCAAAATCAATGTTCCTTGTCAAACGTGTGCTTTATTCTCTGAAAAGGCGTTAGAAACAGTTTGAAGGCGCTCCTGCGCTAGGAAAGCTGTTTTCATTCACTAGTTGACACAAAGCGCTTTTTCCCACTCTGAACAACTGCATATCACAATACTTTGTTGAAAACTCGCTTCAGACGTTCTTTTACAGTTAAAATGACAAATAGGATGAAAATGTGTTAAAAGCCCGAAATCATGAAAATCCATGCTTAGAACGTTGTTACATGTCACATATGCTCGAATGCACTCATAATCAGTGTTCCTTGTCAAACGTGTGCTTTATGCTCTGAAAAAGGCGTTAGAAACAGTTTGAAGGCGCTCCTGCGCTAGGAAAGCCGTTTTCATACACTCGTTGACACAACGTGTGTTTTCCCAATCTGAACAAGTGCATATCACAATACTTTGTTGAAAACTCGCTTCAGACGTGCTTTTACAGTTAAAATAACAAATAGGATGAAAATGTGTTAAAAGCCCGAAATCATGAAAATCCACGCTTAGAAAGTTGTTACATGTCACATATGCTCGAATGCACGCATTTCACTCAAAATCAGTGTTCCTTGTCAAACGTGTGCTTTATGCTCTGAAAAGGCGTTAGAAACAGTTTGAAGGCGCTCCTGCGCTAGGAAAGCCGTTTTCATACACTCGTTGACACAACGTGTGTTTTCTCACTCTGAACAAGTGCATATCACAATACTTTGTTGAAAACTCGCTTCAGACGTGCTTTTACAGTTAAAATAACAAATAGGATGAAAATGTGTTAAAAGCCCGAAATCATGAAAATCCATGCTTAGAAAGTTGTTACATGTCACATATGCTCGAATGCACGCATTTCACTCAAAATCAGTGTTCCTTGTCAAACGTGTGCTTTATGCTCTGAATAGGCGTTAGAAACAGGCTGAAGGCGCTCTTGCGCAAGGAAAGCTGTGTTCATGATCTTGATGACACAAAGTGTGTTTTCCGGCTCTGAACAAGTGCATATCACAATACTATTTTGAAAACTCGTTTCAGCCGTGCTTTTACAGTTAACATGACAAATATGATGAAAATGTGTCAAAAGCTCGAAAACATGAAAATCCATGCTTAGAAAGTTGTTACATGTCACATATGATCGTATGCACTCAAAATCAATGTTGCTAGTCAAACGTGTGCTTTATTCTCTGAAAAGGCGTTAGAAACAGTTTGAAGGTGCTCCTGCGCTAGGAAAGCTGTTTTCATTCACTAATTGACACAACGTGTGTTTTCCCACTCTGAATAAGTGCATATCACAATACTTTGTTGAAAACTCGCTTCAGACGTGCTTTTACAGTTAAAATAACAAATAGGATGAAAATGTGTTAAAAGCCCGAAATCATGAAAATCCACGCTTAGAAAGTTGTTACATGTCACATATGCTCGAATGCACGCATTTCACTCAAAATCAGTGTTCCTTGTCAAACGTGTGCTTTATGCTCTGAAAAGGCGTTAGAAACAGTTTGAAGGCGCTCCTGCGCTAGGAAAGCCGTTTTCATACACTCGTTGACACAACGTGTGTTTTCTCACTCTGAACAAGTGCATATCACAATACTTTGTTGAAAACTCGCTTCAGACGTGCTTTTACAGTTAAAATAACAAATAGGATGAAAATGTGTTAAAAGCCCGAAATCATGAAAATCCATGCTTAGAAAGTTGTTACATGTCACATATGCTCGAATGCACGCATTTCACTCAAAATCAGTGTTCCTTGTCAAACGTGTGCTTTATGCTCTGAAAAGGCGTTAGAAACAGTTTGAAGGCGCTCCTGCGCTAGGAAAGCTGTTTTCATACACTCGCTGACACAACGTGTGTTTTCCCACTCTGAACAAGTGCATATCACAATACTTTGTTGAAAACTCGCTTCAGACGTGCTTTTACAGTTAAAATGACAAATAGGATGAAAATGTGTTAAAAGCCCGAAATCATGAAAATCCATGCTCAGAAAGTTGTTACATGTCACATATGCTCGAATGCACACATTTCACTCAAAATCAATGTTCCTTGTCAAACGTGTGCTTTATTCTCTGAAAAGGCGTTAGAAACAGTTTGAAGGCGCTCCTGCGCTAGGAAAGCTGTTTTCATTCACTAGTTGACACAAAGCGCTTTTTCCCACTCTGAACAACTGCATATCACAATACTTTGTTGAAAACTCGCTTCAGACGTTCTTTTACAGTTAAAATGACAAATAGGATGAAAATGTGTTAAAAGCCCGAAATCATGAAAATCCATGCTTAGAACGTTGTTACATGTCACATATGCTCGAATGCACTCATAATCAGTGTTCCTTGTCAAACGTGTGCTTTATGCTCTGAAAAAGGCGTTAGAAACAGTTTGAAGGCGCTCCTGCGCTAGGAAAGCCGTTTTCATACACTCGTTGACACAACGTGTGTTTTCCCAATCTGAACAAGTGCATATCACAATACTTTGTTGAAAACTCGCTTCAGACGTGCTTTTACAGTTAAAATAACAAATAGGATGAAAATGTGTTAAAAGCCCGAAATCATGAAAATCCATGCTTAGAAAGTTGTTACATGTCACATATGCTCGAATGCACGCATTTCACTCAAAATCTGTGTTCCTTGTCAAACGTGTGCTTTATGCTCTGAAAAGGCGTTAGAAACAGTTTGAAGGCGCTCCGGCGCTAGGAAAGCTGTTTTCATACACTGGCTGACACAACGTGTGTTTTCCCACTCTGAACAAGTGCATATCACAATACTTTGTTGAAAACTCGCTTCAGACGTGCTTTTACAGTTAAAATGACAAATAGGATGAAAATGTGTTAAAAGCCCTAAATCATGAAAATCCATGCTTAGAAAGTTGTTAGATGTCACTTATGCTCGAATGCACGCATTTCACTCAAAATCAGTGTTCCTTGTCAAACGTGTGCTTTATGCTCTGAAAAGGCGTTAGAAACAGTTTGAAGGCGCTCCTGCGCTAGGAAAGCTGTTTTCATACACTCGTTGACACAACGTGTGTTTTCTCACTCTGAACAAGTGCATATCACAATACTTTGTTGAAAACTCGCTTCAGACGTGCTTTTACAGTTAAAATGACAAATAGGATGAAAATGTGTTAAAAGCCCGAAATCATGAAAATCCACGCTTAGAAAGTTGTTACATGTCACTTATGCTCGAATGCACGCATTTCACTCAAAATCAGTGTTCCTTGTCAAACGTGTGCTTTATGCTCTGAATAGGCGTTAGAAACAGGCTGAAGGCGCTCTTGCGCAAGGATAGCTGTGTTCATGATCTTGATGACACAAAGTGTGTTTTCCGGCTCTGAACAAGTGCATATCACAATACTATTTTGAAAACTCGTTTCAGCCGTGCTTTTACAGTTAACATGACAAATATGATGAAAATGTGTCAAAAGCTCGAAAACATGAAAATCCATGCTTAGAAAGTTGTTACATGTCACATATGATCGTATGCACTCAAAATCAATGTTGCTAGTCAAACGTGTGCTTTATTCTCTGAAAAGGCGTTAGAAACAGTTTGAAGGCGCTCCTGCGCTAGGAAAGCTGTTTTCATTCACTAATTGACACAACGTGTGTTTTCCCACTCTGAATAAGTGCATATCACAATACTTTGTTGAAAACTCGCTTCAGACGTGCTTTTACAGTTAAAATAACAAATAGGATGAAAATGTGTTAAAAGCCCGAAATCATGAAAATCCATGCTTAGAAAGTTGTTACATGTCACATATGCTCGAATGCACGCATTTCACTCAAAATCAGTGTTCCTTGTCAAACGTGTGCTTTATGCTCTGAAAAGGCGTTAGAAACAGTTTGAAGGCGCTCCTGCGCTAGGAAAGCTGTTTTCATACACTCGTTGACACAACGTGTGTTTTCTCACTCTGAACAAGTGCATATCACAATACTTTGTTGAAAACTCGCTTCAGACGTGCTTTTACAGTTAAAATGACAAATAGGATGAAAATGTGTTAAAAGCCCGAAATCATGAAAATCCACGCTTAGAAAGTTGTTACATGTCACTTATGCTCGAATGCACGCATTTCACTCAAAATCAGTGTTCCTTGTCAAACGTGTGCTTTATGCTCTGAATAGGCGTTAGAAACAGGCTGAAGGCGCTCTTGCGCAAGGAAAGCTGTGTTCATGATCTTGATGACACAAAGTGTGTTTTCCGGCTCTGAACAAGTGCATATCACAATACTATTTTGAAAACTCGTTTCAGCCGTGCTTTTACAGTTAACATGACAAATATGATGAAAATGTGTCAAAAGCTCGAAAACATGAAAATCCATGCTTAGAAAGTTGTTACATGTCACATATGATCGTATGCACTCAAAATCAATGTTGCTAGTCAAACGTGTGCTTTATTCTCTGAAAAGGCGTTAGAAACAGTTTGAAGGCGCTCCTGCGCTAGGAAAGCTGTTTTCATTCACTAATTGACACAACGTGTGTTTTCCCACTCTGAATAAGTGCATATCACAATACTTTGTTGAAAACTCGCTTCAGACGTGCTTTTACAGTTAAAATAACAAATAGGATGAAAATGTGTTAAAAGCCCGAAATCATGAAAATCCACGCTTAGAAAGTTGTTACATGTCACATATGCTCGAATGCACGCATTTCACTCAAAATCACTGTTCCTTGTCAAACGTGTGCTTTATGCTCTGAAAAGGCGTTAGAAACAGTTTGAAGGCGCTCCTGCGCTAGGAAAGCCGTTTTCATACACTCGTTGACACAACGTGTGTTTTCTCACTCTGAACAAGTGCATATCACAATACTTTGTTGAAAACTCGCTTCAGACGTGCTTTTACAGTTAAAATAACAAATAGGATGAAAATGTGTTAAAAGCCCGAAATCATGAAAATCCATGCTTAGAAAGTTGTTACATGTCACATATGCTCGAATGCACGCATTTCACTCAAAATCAGTGTTCCTTGTCAAACGTGTGCTTTATGCTCTGAAAAGGCGTTAGAAACAGTTTGAAGGCGCTCCTGCGCTAGGAAAGCTGTTTTCATACACTCGCTGACACAACGTGTGTTTTCCCACTCTGAACAAGTGCATATCACAATACTTTGTTGAAAACTCGCTTCAGACGTGCTTTTACAGTTAAAATGACAAATAGGATGAAAATGTGTTAAAAGCCCGAAATCATGAAAATCCACGCTTAGAAAGTTGTGACATGTCACTTATGCTCGAATGCACGCATTTCACTCAAAATCAGTGTTCCTTGTCAAACGTGTGCTTTATGCTCTGAATAGGCGTTAGAAACAGGCTGAAGGCGCTCTTGCGCAAGGAAAGCTGTGTTCATGATCTTGGTGACACAAAGTGTGTTTTCCGGCTCTGAACAAGTGCATATCACAATACTATTTTGAAAACTCGTTTCAGCCGTGCTTTTACAGTTAACATGACAAATATGATGAAAATGTGTCAAAAGCTCGAAAACATGAAAATCCATGCTTAGAAAGTTGTTACATGTCACATATGATCGTATGCACTCAAAATCAATGTTGCTTGTCAAACGTGTGCTTTATTCTCTGAAAAGGCGTTAGAAACAGTTTGAAGGCGCTCCTGCGCTAGGAAAGCTGTTTTCATTCACTAATTGACACAACGTGTGTTTTCCCACTCTGAATAAGTGCATATCACAATACTTTGTTGAAAACTCGCTTCAGACGTGCTTTTACAGTTAAAATAACAAATAGGATGAAAATGTATTAAAAGCCCGAAATCATGAAAATCCACGCTTAGAAAGTTGTTACATGTCACATATGCTCGAATGCACGCATTTCACTCAAAATCAGTGTTCCTTGTCAAACGTGTGCTTTATGCTCTGAAAAGGCGTTAGAAACAGTTTGAAGGCGCTCCTGCGCTAGGAAAGCCGTTTTCATACACTCGTTGACACAACGTGTGTTTTCTCACTCTGAACAAGTGCATATCACAATACTTTGTTGAAAACTCGCTTCAGACGTGCTTTTACAGTTAAAATAACAAATAGGATGAAAATGTGTTAAAAGCCCGAAATCATGAAAATCCATGCTTAGAAAGTTGTTACATGTCACATATGCTCGAATGCACGCATTTCACTCAAAATCAGTGTTCCTTGTCAAACGTGTGCTTTATGCTCTGAAAAGGCGTTAGAAACAGTTTGAAGGCGCTCCTGCGCTAGGAAAGCTGTTTTCATACACTCGCTGACACAACGTGTGTTTTCCCACTCTGAACAAGTGCATATCACAATACTTTGTTGAAAACTCGCTTCAGACGTGCTTTTACAGTTAAAATGACAAATAGGATGAAAATGTGTTAAAAGCCCGAAATCATGAAAATCCATGCTCAGAAAGTTGTTACATGTCACATATGCTCGAATGCACACATTTCACTCAAAATCAATGTTCCTTGTCAAACGTGTGCTTTATTCTCTGAAAAGGCGTTAGAAACAGTTTGAAGGCGCTCCTGCGCTAGGAAAGCTGTTTTCATTCACTAGTTGACACAAAGCGCTTTTTCCCACTCTGAACAACTGCATATCACAATACTTTGTTGAAAACTCGCTTCAGACGTTCTTTTACAGTTAAAATGACAAATAGGATGAAAATGTGTTAAAAGCCCGAAATCATGAAAATCCATGCTTAGAACGTTGTTACATGTCACATATGCTCGAATGCACTCATAATCAGTGTTCCTTGTCAAACGTGTGCTTTATGCTCTGAAAAAGGCGTTAGAAACAGTTTGAAGGCGCTCCTGCGCTAGGAAAGCCGTTTTCATACACTCGTTGACACAACGTGTGTTTTCCCAATCTGAACAAGTGCATATCACAATACTTTGTTGAAAACTCGCTTCAGACGTGCTTTTACAGTTAAAATAACAAATAGGATGAAAATGTATTAAAAGCCCGAAATCATGAAAATCCACGCTTAGAAAGTTGTTACATGTCACATATGCTCGAATGCACGCATTTCACTCAAAATCAGTGTTCCTTGTCAAACGTGTGCTTTATGCTCTGAAAAGGCGTTAGAAACAGTTTGAAGGCGCTCCTGCGCTAGGAAAGCCGTTTTCATACACTCGTTGACACAACGTGTGTTTTCTCACTCTGAACAAGTGCATATCACAATACTTTGTTGAAAACTCGCTTCAGACGTGCTTTTACAGTTAAAATAACAAATAGGATGAAAATGTGTTAAAAGCCCGAAATCATGAAAATCCATGCTTAGAAAGTTGTTACATGTCACATATGCTCGAATGCACGCATTTCACTCAAAATCAGTGTTCCTTGTCAAACGTGTGCTTTATGCTCTGAAAAGGCGTTAGAAACAGTTTGAAGGCGCTCCTGCGCTAGGAAAGCTGTTTTCATACACTCGCTGACACAACGTGTGTTTTCCCACTCTGAACAAGTGCATATCACAATACTTTGTTGAAAACTCGCTTCAGACGTGCTTTTACAGTTAAAATGACAAATAGGATGAAAATGTGTTAAAAGCCCGAAATCATGAAAATCCACGCTTAGAAAGTTGTTACATGTCACTTATGCTCGAATGCACGCATTTCACTCAAAATCAGTGTTCCTTGTCAAACGTGTGCTTTATGCTCTGAATAGGCGTTAGAAACAGGCTGAAGGCGCTCTTGCGCAAGGAAAGCTGTGTTCATGATCTTGGTGACACAAAGTGTGTTTTCCGGCTCTGAACAAGTGCATATCACAATACTATTTTGAAAACTCGTTTCAGCCGTGCTTTTACAGTTAACATGACAAATATGATGAAAATGTGTCAAAAGCTCGAAAACATGAAAATCCATGCTTAGAAAGTTGTTACATGTCACATATGATCGTATGCACTCAAAATCAATGTTGCTTGTCAAACGTGTGCTTTATTCTCTGAAAAGGCGTTAGAAACAGTTTGAAGGCGCTCCTGCGCTAGGAAAGCTGTTTTCATTCACTAATTGACACAACGTGTGTTTTCCCACTCTGAATAAGTGCATATCACAATACTTTGTTGAAAACTCGCTTCAGACGTGCTTTTACAGTTAAAATAACAAATAGGATGAAAATGTATTAAAAGCCCGAAATCATGAAAATCCACGCTTAGAAAGTTGTTACATGTCACATATGCTCGAATGCACGCATTTCACTCAAAATCAGTGTTCCTTGTCAAACGTGTGCTTTATGCTCTGAAAAGGCGTTAGAAACAGTTTGAAGGCGCTCCTGCGCTAGGAAAGCCGTTTTCATACACTCGTTGACACAACGTGTGTTTTCTCACTCTGAACAAGTGCATATCACAATACTTTGTTGAAAACTCGCTTCAGACGTGCTTTTACAGTTAAAATAACAAATAGGATGAAAATGTGTTAAAAGCCCGAAATCATGAAAATCCATGCTTAGAAAGTTGTTACATGTCACATATGCTCGAATGCACGCATTTCACTCAAAATCAGTGTTCCTTGTCAAACGTGTGCTTTATGCTCTGAAAAGGCGTTAGAAACAGTTTGAAGGCGCTCCTGCGCTAGGAAAGCTGTTTTCATACACTCGCTGACACAACGTGTGTTTTCCCACTCTGAACAAGTGCATATCACAATACTTTGTTGAAAACTCGCTTCAGACGTGCTTTTACAGTTAAAATGACAAATAGGATGAAAATGTGTTAAAAGCCCGAAATCATGAAAATCCACGCTTAGAAAGTTGTTACATGTCACTTATGCTCGAATGCACGCATTTCACTCAAAATCAGTGTTCCTTGTCAAACGTGTGCTTTATGCTCTGAATAGGCGTTAGAAACAGGCTGAAGGCGCTCTTGCGCAAGGAAAGCTGTGTTCATGATCTTGATGACACAAAGTGTGTTTTCCGGCTCTGAACAAGTGCATATCACAATACTATTTTGAAAACTCGTTTCAGCCGTGCTTTTACAGTTAACATGACAAATATGATGAAAATGTGTCAAAAGCTCGAAAACATGAAAATCCATGCTTAGAAAGTTGTTACATGTCACATATGATCGTATGCACTCAAAATCAATGTTGCTAGTCAAACGTGTGCTTTATTCTCTGAAAAGGCGTTAGAAACAGTTTGAAGGCGCTCCTGCGCTAGGAAAGCTGTTTTCATTCACTAATTGACACAACGTGTGTTTTCCCACTCTGAATAAGTGCATATCACAATACTTTGTTGAAAACTCGCTTCAGACGTGCTTTTACAGTTAAAATAACAAATAGGATGAAAATGTGTTAAAAGCCCGAAATCATGAAAATCCACGCTTAGAAAGTTGTTACATGTCACATATGCTCGAATGCACGCATTTCACTCAAAATCAGTGTTCCTTGTCAAACGTGTGCTTTATGCTCTGAAAAGGCGTTAGAAACAGTTTGAAGGCGCTCCTGCGCTAGGAAAGCCGTTTTCATACACTCGTTGACACAACGTGTGTTTTCTCACTCTGAACAAGTGCATATCACAATACTTTGTTGAAAACTCGCTTCAGACGTGCTTTTACAGTTAAAATAACAAATAGGATGAAAATGTGTTAAAAGCCCGAAATCATGAAAATCCATGCTTAGAAAGTTGTTACATGTCACATATGCTCGAATGCACGCATTTCACTCAAAATCAGTGTTCCTTGTCAAACGTGTGCTTTATGCTCTGAAAAGGCGTTAGAAACAGTTTGAAGGCGCTCCTGCGCTAGGAAAGCTGTTTTCATACACTCGCTGACACAACGTGTGTTTTCCCACTCTGAACAAGTGCATATCACAATACTTTGTTGAAAACTCGCTTCAGACGTGCTTTTACAGTTAAAATGACAAATAGGATGAAAATGTGTTAAAAGCCCGAAATCATGAAAATCCACGCTTAGAAAGTTGTTACATGTCACTTATGCTCGAATGCACGCATTTCACTCAAAATCAGTGTTCCTTGTCAAACGTGTGCTTTATGCTCTGAATAGGCGTTAGAAACAGGCTGAAGGCGCTCTTGCGCAAGGAAAGCTGTGTTCATGATCTTGGTGACACAAAGTGTGTTTTCCGGCTCTGAACAAGTGCATATCACAATACTATTTTGAAAACTCGTTTCAGCCGTGCTTTTACAGTTAACATGACAAATATGATGAAAATGTGTCAAAAGCTCGAAAACATGAAAATCCATGCTTAGAAAGTTGTTACATGTCACATATGATCGTATGCACTCAAAATCAATGTTGCTTGTCAAACGTGTGCTTTATTCTCTGAAAAGGCGTTAGAAACAGTTTGAAGGCGCTCCTGCGCTAGGAAAGCTGTTTTCATTCACTAATTGACACAACGTGTGTTTTCCCACTCTGAATAAGTGCATATCACAATACTTTGTTGAAAACTCGCTTCAGACGTGCTTTTACAGTTAAAATAACAAATAGGATGAAAATGTATTAAAAGCCCGAAATCATGAAAATCCACGCTTAGAAAGTTGTTACATGTCACATATGCTCGAATGCACGCATTTCACTCAAAATCAGTGTTCCTTGTCAAACGTGTGCTTTATGCTCTGAAAAGGCGTTAGAAACAGTTTGAAGGCGCTCCTGCGCTAGGAAAGCCGTTTTCATACACTCGTTGACACAACGTGTGTTTTCTCACTCTGAACAAGTGCATATCACAATACTTTGTTGAAAACTCGCTTCAGACGTGCTTTCACAGTTAAAATAACAAATAGGATGAAAATGTGTTAAAAGCCCGAAATCATGAAAATCCATGCTTAGAAAGTTGTTACATGTCACATATGCTCGAATGCACGCATTTCACTCAAAATCAGTGTTCCTTGTCAAACGTGTGCTTTATGCTCTGAAAAGGCGTTAGAAACAGTTTGAAGGCGCTCCTGCGCTAGGAAAGCTGTTTTCATACACTCGCTGACACAACGTGTGTTTTCCCACTCTGAACAAGTGCATATCACAATACTTTGTTGAAAACTCGCTTCAGACGTGCTTTTACAGTTAAAATGACAAATAGGATGAAAATGTGTTAAAAGCCCGAAATCATGAAAATCCACGCTTAGAAAGTTGTTACATGTCACTTATGCTCGAATGCACGCATTTCACTCAAAATCAGTGTTCCTTGTCAAACGTGTGCTTTATGCTCTGAATAGGCGTTAGAAACAGGCTGAAGGCGCTCTTGCGCAAGGAAAGCTGTGTTCATGATCTTGATGACACAAAGTGTGTTTTCCGGCTCTGAACAAGTGCATATCACAATACTATTTTGAAAACTCGTTTCAGCCGTGCTTTTACAGTTAACATGACAAATATGATGAAAATGTGTCAAAAGCTCGAAAACATGAAAATCCATGCTTAGAAAGTTGTTACATGTCACATATGATCGTATGCACTCAAAATCAATGTTGCTAGTCAAACGTGTGCTTTATTCTCTGAAAAGGCGTTAGAAACAGTTTGAAGGCGCTCCTGCGCTAGGAAAGCTGTTTTCATTCACTAATTGACACAACGTGTGTTTTCCCACTCTGAATAAGTGCATATCACAATACTTTGTTGAAAACTCGCTTCAGACGTGCTTTTACAGTTAAAATAACAAATAGGATGAAAATGTGTTAAAAGCCCGAAATCATGAAAATCCACGCTTAGAAAGTTGTTACATGTCACATATGCTCGAATGCACGCATTTCACTCAAAATCAGTGTTCCTTGTCAAACGTGTGCTTTATGCTCTGAAAAGGCGTTAGAAACAGTTTGAAGGCGCTCCTGCGCTAGGAAAGCCGTTTTCATACACTCGTTGACACAACGTGTGTTTTCTCACTCTGAACAAGTGCATATCACAATACTTTGTTGAAAACTCGCTTCAGACGTGCTTTTACAGTTAAAATAACAAATAGGATGAAAATGTGTTAAAAGCCCGAAATCATGAAAATCCATGCTTAGAAAGTTGTTACATGTCACATATGCTCGAATGCACGCATTTCACTCAAAATCAGTGTTCCTTGTCAAACGTGTGCTTTATGCTCTGAAAAGGCGTTAGAAACAGTTTGAAGGCGCTCCTGCGCTAGGAAAGCTGTTTTCATACACTCGCTGACACAACGTGTGTTTTCCCACTCTGAACAAGTGCATATCACAATACTTTGTTGAAAACTCGCTTCAGACGTGCTTTTACAGTTAAAATGACAAATAGGATGAAAATGTGTTAAAAGCCCGAAATCATGAAAATCCACGCTTAGAAAGTTGTTACATGTCACTTATGCTCGAATGCACGCATTTCACTCAAAATCAGTGTTCCTTGTCAAACGTGTGCTTTATGCTCTGAATAGGCGTTAGAAACAGGCTGAAGGCGCTCTTGCGCAAGGAAAGCTGTGTTCATGATCTTGGTGACACAAAGTGTGTTTTCCGGCTCTGAACAAGTGCATATCACAATACTATTTTGAAAACTCGTTTCAGCCGTGCTTTTACAGTTAACATGACAAATATGATGAAAATGTGTCAAAAGCTCGAAAACATGAAAATCCATGCTTAGAAAGTTGTTACATGTCACATATGATCGTATGCACTCAAAATCAATGTTGCTTGTCAAACGTGTGCTTTATTCTCTGAAAAGGCGTTAGAAACAGTTTGAAGGCGCTCCTGCGCTAGGAAAGCTGTTTTCATTCACTAATTGACACAACGTGTGTTTTCCCACTCTGAATAAGTGCATATCACAATACTTTGTTGAAAACTCGCTTCAGACGTGCTTTTACAGTTAAAATAACAAATAGGATGAAAATGTATTAAAAGCCCGAAATCATGAAAATCCACGCTTAGAAAGTTGTTACATGTCACATATGCTCGAATGCACGCATTTCACTCAAAATCAGTGTTCCTTGTCAAACGTGTGCTTTATGCTCTGAAAAGGCGTTAGAAACAGTTTGAAGGCGCTCCTGCGCTAGGAAAGCCGTTTTCATACACTCGTTGACACAACGTGTGTTTTCTCACTCTGAACAAGTGCATATCACAATACTTTGTTGAAAACTCGCTTCAGACGTGCTTTTACAGTTAAAATAACAAATAGGATGAAAATGTGTTAAAAGCCCGAAATCATGAAAATCCATGCTTAGAAAGTTGTTACATGTCACATATGCTCGAATGCACGCATTTCACTCAAAATCAGTGTTCCTTGTCAAACGTGTGCTTTATGCTCTGAAAAGGCGTTAGAAACAGTTTGAAGGCGCTCCTGCGCTAGGAAAGCTGTTTTCATACACTCGCTGACACAACGTGTGTTTTCCCACTCTGAACAAGTGCATATCACAATACTTTGTTGAAAACTCGCTTCAGACGTGCTTTTACAGTTAAAATGACAAATAGGATGAAAATGTGTTAAAAGCCCGAAATCATGAAAATCCATGCTCAGAAAGTTGTTACATGTCACATATGCTCGAATGCACACATTTCACTCAAAATCAATGTTCCTTGTCAAACGTGTGCTTTATTCTCTGAAAAGGCGTTAGAAACAGTTTGAAGGCGCTCCTGCGCTAGGAAAGCTGTTTTCATTCACTAGTTGACACAAAGCGCTTTTTCCCACTCTGAACAACTGCATATCACAATACTTTGTTGAAAACTCGCTTCAGACGTTCTTTTACAGTTAAAATGACAAATAGGATGAAAATGTGTTAAAAGCCCGAAATCATGAAAATCCATGCTTAGAACGTTGTTACATGTCACATATGCTCGAATGCACTCATAATCAGTGTTCCTTGTCAAACGTGTGCTTTATGCTCTGAAAAAGGCGTTAGAAACAGTTTGAAGGCGCTCCTGCGCTAGGAAAGCCGTTTTCATACACTCGTTGACACAACGTGTGTTTTCCCAATCTGAACAAGTGCATATCACAATACTTTGTTGAAAACTCGCTTCAGACGTGCTTTTACAGTTAAAATAACAAATAGGATGAAAATGTATTAAAAGCCCGAAATCATGAAAATCCACGCTTAGAAAGTTGTTACATGTCACATATGCTCGAATGCACGCATTTCACTCAAAATCAGTGTTCCTTGTCAAACGTGTGCTTTATGCTCTGAAAAGGCGTTAGAAACAGTTTGAAGGCGCTCCTGCGCTAGGAAAGCCGTTTTCATACACTCGTTGACACAACGTGTGTTTTCTCACTCTGAACAAGTGCATATCACAATACTTTGTTGAAAACTCGCTTCAGACGTGCTTTTACAGTTAAAATAACAAATAGGATGAAAATGTGTTAAAAGCCCGAAATCATGAAAATCCATGCTTAGAAAGTTGTTACATGTCACATATGCTCGAATGCACGCATTTCACTCAAAATCAGTGTTCCTTGTCAAACGTGTGCTTTATGCTCTGAAAAGGCGTTAGAAACAGTTTGAAGGCGCTCCTGCGCTAGGAAAGCTGTTTTCATACACTCGCTGACACAACGTGTGTTTTCCCACTCTGAACAAGTGCATATCACAATACTTTGTTGAAAACTCGCTTCAGACGTGCTTTTACAGTTAAAATGACAAATAGGATGAAAATGTGTTAAAAGCCCGAAATCATGAAAATCCACGCTTAGAAAGTTGTTACATGTCACTTATGCTCGAATGCACGCATTTCACTCAAAATCAGTGTTCCTTGTCAAACGTGTGCTTTATGCTCTGAATAGGCGTTAGAAACAGGCTGAAGGCGCTCTTGCGCAAGGAAAGCTGTGTTCATGATCTTGGTGACACAAAGTGTGTTTTCCGGCTCTGAACAAGTGCATATCACAATACTATTTTGAAAACTCGTTTCAGCCGTGCTTTTACAGTTAACATGACAAATATGATGAAAATGTGTCAAAAGCTCGAAAACATGAAAATCCATGCTTAGAAAGTTGTTACATGTCACATATGATCGTATGCACTCAAAATCAATGTTGCTTGTCAAACGTGTGCTTTATTCTCTGAAAAGGCGTTAGAAACAGTTTGAAGGCGCTCCTGCGCTAGGAAAGCTGTTTTCATTCACTAATTGACACAACGTGTGTTTTCCCACTCTGAATAAGTGCATATCACAATACTTTGTTGAAAACTCGCTTCAGACGTGCTTTTACAGTTAAAATAACAAATAGGATGAAAATGTATTAAAAGCCCGAAATCATGAAAATCCACGCTTAGAAAGTTGTTACATGTCACATATGCTCGAATGCACGCATTTCACTCAAAATCAGTGTTCCTTGTCAAACGTGTGCTTTATGCTCTGAAAAGGCGTTAGAAACAGTTTGAAGGCGCTCCTGCGCTAGGAAAGCCGTTTTCATACACTCGTTGACACAACGTGTGTTTTCTCACTCTGAACAAGTGCATATCACAATACTTTGTTGAAAACTCGCTTCAGACGTGCTTTTACAGTTAAAATAACAAATAGGATGAAAATGTGTTAAAAGCCCGAAATCATGAAAATCCATGCTTAGAAAGTTGTTACATGTCACATATGCTCGAATGCACGCATTTCACTCAAAATCAGTGTTCCTTGTCAAACGTGTGCTTTATGCTCTGAAAAGGCGTTAGAAACAGTTTGAAGGCGCTCCTGCGCTAGGAAAGCTGTTTTCATACACTCGCTGACACAACGTGTGTTTTCCCACTCTGAACAAGTGCATATCACAATACTTTGTTGAAAACTCGCTTCAGACGTGCTTTTACAGTTAAAATGACAAATAGGATGAAAATGTGTTAAAAGCCCGAAATCATGAAAATCCATGCTCAGAAAGTTGTTACATGTCACATATGCTCGAATGCACACATTTCACTCAAAATCAATGTTCCTTGTCAAACGTGTGCTTTATTCTCTGAAAAGGCGTTAGAAACAGTTTGAAGGCGCTCCTGCGCTAGGAAAGCTGTTTTCATTCACTAGTTGACACAAAGCGCTTTTTCCCACTCTGAACAACTGCATATCACAATACTTTGTTGAAAACTCGCTTCAGACGTTCTTTTACAGTTAAAATGACAAATAGGATGAAAATGTGTTAAAAGCCCGAAATCATGAAAATCCATGCTTAGAACGTTGTTACATGTCACATATGCTCGAATGCACTCATAATCAGTGTTCCTTGTCAAACGTGTGCTTTATGCTCTGAAAAAGGCGTTAGAAACAGTTTGAAGGCGCTCCTGCGCTAGGAAAGCCGTTTTCATACACTCGTTGACACAACGTGTGTTTTCCCAATCTGAACAAGTGCATATCACAATACTTTGTTGAAAACTCGCTTCAGACGTGCTTTTACAGTTAAAATAACAAATAGGATGAAAATGTGTTAAAAGCCCGAAATCATGAAAATCCATGCTTAGAAAGTTGTTACATGTCACATATGCTCGAATGCACGCATTTCACTCAAAATCAGTGTTCCTTGTCAAACGTGTGCTTTATGCTCTGAAAAGGCGTTAGAAACAGTTTGAAGGCGCTCCTGCGCTAGGAAAGCTGTTTTCATACACTCGCTGACACAACGTGTGTTTTCCCACTCTGAACAAGTGCATATCACAATACTTTGTTGAAAACTCGCTTCAGACGTGCTTTTACAGTTAAAATGACAAATAGGATGAAAATGTGTTAAAAGCCCGAAATCATGAAAATCCACGCTTAGAAAGTTGTTAGATGTCACTTATGCTCGAATGCACGCATTTCACTCAAAATCAGTGTTCCTTGTCAAACGTGTGCTTTATGCTCTGAAAAGGCGTTAGAAACAGTTTGAAGGCGCTCCTGCGCTAGGAAAGCTGTTTTCATACACTCGTTGACACAACGTGTGTTTTCTCACTCTGAACAAGTGCATATCACAATACTTTGTTGAAAACTCGCTTCAGACGTGCTTTTACAGTTAAAATGACAAATAGGATGAAAATGTGTTAAAAGCCCGAAATCATGAAAATCCACGCTTAGAAAGTTGTTACATGTCACTTATGCTCGAATGCACGCATTTCACTCAAAATCAGTGTTCCTTGTCAAACGTGTGCTTTATGCTCTGAATAGGCGTTAGAAACAGGCTGAAGGCGCTCTTGCGCAAGGAAAGCTGTGTTCATGATCTTGATGACACAAAGTGTGTTTTCCGGCTCTGAACAAGTGCATATCACAATACTATTTTGAAAACTCGTTTCAGCCGTGCTTTTACAGTTAACATGACAAATATGATGAAAATGTGTCAAAAGCTCGAAAACATGAAAATCCATGCTTAGAAAGTTGTTACATGTCACATATGATCGTATGCACTCAAAATCAGTGTTCCTTGTCAAACGTGTGCTTTATGCTCTGAAAAGGCGTTAGAAACAGTTTGAAGGCGCTCCTGCGCTAGGAAAGCCGTTTTCATACACTCGTTGACACAACGTGTGTTTTCTCACTCTGAACAAGTGCATATCACAATACTTTGTTGAAAACTCGCTTCAGACGTGCTTTTACAGTTAAAATAACAAATAGGATGAAAATGTGTTAAAAGCCCGAAATCATGAAAATCCATGCTTAGAAAGTTGTTACATGTCACATATGCTCGAATGCACGCATTTCACTCAAAATCAGTGTTCCTTGTCAAACGTGTGCTTTATGCTCTGAAAAGGCGTTAGAAACAGTTTGAAGGCGCTCCTGCGCTAGGAAAGCTGTTTTCATACACTCGCTGACACAACGTGTGTTTTCCCACTCTGAACAAGTGCATATCACAATACTTTGTTGAAAACTCGCTTCAGACGTGCTTTTACAGTTAAAATGACAAATAGGATGAAAATGTGTTAAAAGCCCGAAATCATGAAAATCCATGCTCAGAAAGTTGTTACATGTCACATATGCTCGAATGCACACATTTCACTCAAAATCAATGTTCCTTGTCAAACGTGTGCTTTATTCTCTGAAAAGGCGTTAGAAACAGTTTGAAGGCGCTCCTGCGCTAGGAAAGCTGTTTTCATTCACTAGTTGACACAAAGCGCTTTTTCCCACTCTGAACAACTGCATATCACAATACTTTGTTGAAAACTCGCTTCAGACGTTCTTTTACAGTTAAAATGACAAATAGGATGAAAATGTGTTAAAAGCCCGAAATCATGAAAATCCATGCTTAGAACGTTGTTACATGTCACATATGCTCGAATGCACTCATAATCAGTGTTCCTTGTCAAACGTGTGCTTTATGCTCTGAAAAAGGCGTTAGAAACAGTTTGAAGGCGCTCCTGCGCTAGGAAAGCCATTTTCATACACTCGTTGACACAACGTGTGTTTTCCCAATCTGAACAAGTGCATATCACAATACTTTGTTGAAAACTCGCTTCAGACGTGCTTTTACAGTTAAAATAACAAATAGGATGAAAATGTGTTAAAAGCCCGAAATCATGAAAATCCATGCTTAGAAAGTTGTTACATGTCACATATGCTCGAATGCACGCATTTCACTCAAAATCAGTGTTCCTTGTCAAACGTGTGCTTTATGCTCTGAAAAGGCGTTAGAAACAGTTTGAAGGCGCTCCTGCGCTAGGAAAGCTGTTTTCATACACTCGCTGACACAACGTGTGTTTTCCCACTCTGAACAAGTGCATATCACAATACTTTGTTGAAAACTCGCTTCAGACGTGCTTTTACAGTTAAAATGACAAATAGGATGAAAATGTGTTAAAAGCCCGAAATCATGAAAATCCACGCTTAGAAAGTTGTTAGATGTCACTTATGCTCGAATGCACGCATTTCACTCAAAATCAGTGTTCCTTGTCAAACGTGTGCTTTATGCTCTGAAAAGGCGTTAGAAACAGTTTGAAGGCGCTCCTGCGCTAGGAAAGCTGTTTTCATACACTCGTTGACACAACGTGTGTTTTCTCACTCTGAACAAGTGCATATCACAATACTTTGTTGAAAACTCGCTTCAGACGTGCTTTTACAGTTAAAATGACAAATAGGATGAAAATGTGTTAAAAGCCCGAAATCATGAAAATCCACGCTTAGAAAGTTGTTACATGTCACTTATGCTCGAATGCACGCATTTCACTCAAAATCAGTGTTCCTTGTCAAACGTGTGCTTTATGCTCTGAATAGGCGTTAGAAACAGGCTGAAGGCGCTCTTGCGCAAGGAAAGCTGTGTTCATGATCTTGATGACACAAAGTGTGTTTTCCGGCTCTGAACAAGTGCATATCACAATACTATTTTGAAAACTCGTTTCAGCCGTGCTTTTACAGTTAACATGACAAATATGATGAAAATGTGTCAAAAGCTCGAAAACATGAAAATCCATGCTTAGAAAGTTGTTACATGTCACATATGATCGTATGCACTCAAAATCAGTGTTCCTTGTCAAACGTGTGCTTTATGCTCTGAAAAGGCGTTAGAAACAGTTTGAAGGCGCTCCTGCGCTAGGAAAGCCGTTTTCATACACTCGTTGACACAACGTGTGTTTTCTCACTCTGAACAAGTGCATATCACAATACTTTGTTGAAAACTCGCTTCAGACGTGCTTTTACAGTTAAAATAACAAATAGGATGAAAATGTGTTAAAAGCCCGAAATCATGAAAATCCATGCTTAGAAAGTTGTTACATGTCACATATGCTCGAATGCACGCATTTCACTCAAAATCAGTGTTCCTTGTCAAACGTGTGCTTTATGCTCTGAAAAGGCGTTAGAAACAGTTTGAAGGCGCTCCTGCGCTAGGAAAGCTGTTTTCATACACTCGCTGACACAACGTGTGTTTTCCCACTCTGAACAAGTGCATATCACAATACTTTGTTGAAAACTCGCTTCAGACGTGCTTTTACAGTTAAAATGACAAATAGGATGAAAATGTGTTAAAAGCCCGAAATCATGAAAATCCATGCTCAGAAAGTTGTTACATGTCACATATGCTCGAATGCACACATTTCACTCAAAATCAATGTTCCTTGTCAAACGTGTGCTTTATTCTCTGAAAAGGCGTTAGAAACAGTTTGAAGGCGCTCCTGCGCTAGGAAAGCTGTTTTCATTCACTAGTTGACACAAAGCGCTTTTTCCCACTCTGAACAACTGCATATCACAATACTTTGTTGAAAACTCGCTTCAGACGTTCTTTTACAGTTAAAATGACAAATAGGATGAAAATGTGTTAAAAGCCCGAAATCATGAAAATCCATGCTTAGAACGTTGTTACATGTCACATATGCTCGAATGCACTCATAATCAGTGTTCCTTGTCAAACGTGTGCTTTATGCTCTGAAAAAGGCGTTAGAAACAGTTTGAAGGCGCTCCTGCGCTAGGAAAGCCGTTTTCATACACTCGTTGACACAACGTGTGTTTTCCCAATCTGAACAAGTGCATATCACAATACTTTGTTGAAAACTCGCTTCAGACGTGCTTTTACAGTTAAAATAACAAATAGGATGAAAATGTGTTAAAAGCCCGAAATCATGAAAATCCATGCTTAGAAAGTTGTTACATGTCACATATGCTCGAATGCACGCATTTCACTCAAAATCAGTGTTCCTTGTCAAACGTGTGCTTTATGCTCTGAAAAGGCGTTAGAAACAGTTTGAAGGCGCTCCTGCGCTAGGAAAGCTGTTTTCATACACTCGCTGACACAACGTGTGTTTTCCCACTCTGAACAAGTGCATATCACAATACTTTGTTGAAAACTCGCTTCAGACGTGCTTTTACAGTTAAAATGACAAATAGGATGAAAATGTGTTAAAAGCCCGAAATCATGAAAATCCACGCTTAGAAAGTTGTTAGATGTCACTTATGCTCGAATGCACGCATTTCACTCAAAATCAGTGTTCCTTGTCAAACGTGTGCTTTATGCTCTGAAAAGGCGTTAGAAACAGTTTGAAGGCGCTCCTGCGCTAGGAAAGCTGTTTTCATACACTCGTTGACACAACGTGTGTTTTCTCACTCTGAACAAGTGCATATCACAATACTTTGTTGAAAACTCGCTTCAGACGTGCTTTTACAGTTAAAATGACAAATAGGATGAAAATGTGTTAAAAGCCCGAAATCATGAAAATCCACGCTTAGAAAGTTGTTACATGTCACTTATGCTCGAATGCACGCATTTCACTCAAAATCAGTGTTCCTTGTCAAACGTGTGCTTTATGCTCTGAATAGGCGTTAGAAACAGGCTGAAGGCGCTCTTGCGCAAGGAAAGCTGTGTTCATGATCTTGATGACACAAAGTGTGTTTTCCGGCTCTGAACAAGTGCATATCACAATACTATTTTGAAAACTCGTTTCAGCCGTGCTTTTACAGTTAACATGACAAATATGATGAAAATGTGTCAAAAGCTCGAAAACATGAAAATCCATGCTTAGAAAGTTGTTACATGTCACATATGATCGTATGCACTCAAAATCAATGTTGCTAGTCAAACGTGTGCTTTATTCTCTGAAAAGGCGTTAGAAACAGTTTGAAGGCGCTCCTGCGCTAGGAAAGCTGTTTTCATTCACTAATTGACACAACGTGTGTTTTCCCACTCTGAATAAGTGCATATCACAATACTTTGTTGAAAACTCGCTTCAGACGTGCTTTTACAGTTAAAATAACAAATAGGATGAAAATGTGTTAAAAGCCCGAAATCATGAAAATCCACGCTTAGAAAGTTGTTACATGTCACATATGCTCGAATGCACGCATTTCACTCAAAATCAGTGTTCCTTGTCAAACGTGTGCTTTATGCTCTGAAAAGGCGTTAGAAACAGTTTGAAGGCGCTCCTGCGCTAGGAAAGCCGTTTTCATACACTCGTTGACACAACGTGTGTTTTCTCACTCTGAACAAGTGCATATCACAATACTTTGTTGAAAACTCGCTTCAGACGTGCTTTTACAGTTAAAATAACAAATAGGATGAAAATGTGTTAAAAGCCCGAAATCATGAAAATCCATGCTTAGAAAGTTGTTACATGTCACATATGCTCGAATGCACGCATTTCACTCAAAATCAGTGTTCCTTGTCAAACGTGTGCTTTATGCTCTGAAAAGGCGTTAGAAACAGTTTGAAGGCGCTCCTGCGCTAGGAAAGCTGTTTTCATACACTCGCTGACACAACGTGTGTTTTCTCACTCTGAACAAGTGCATATCACAATACTTTGTTGAAAACTCGCTTCAGACGTGCTTTTACAGTTAAAATAACAAATAGGATGAAAATGTGTTAAAAGCCCGAAATCATGAAAATCCATGCTTAGAAAGTTGTTACATGTCACATATGCTCGAATGCACGCATTTCACTCAAAATCAGTGTTCCTTGTCAAACGTGTGCTTTATGCTCTGAAAAGGCGTTAGAAACAGTTTGAAGGCGCTCCTGCGCTAGGAAAGCTGTTTTCATACACTCGCTGACACAACGTGTGTTTTCCCACTCTGAACAAGTGCATATCACAATACTTTGTTGAAAACTCGCTTCAGACGTGCTTTTACAGTTAAAATGACAAATAGGATGAAAATGTGTTAAAAGCCCGAAATCATGAAAATCCATGCTCAGAAAGTTGTTACATGTCACATATGCTCGAATGCACACATTTCACTCAAAATCAATGTTCCTTGTCAAACGTGTGCTTTATTCTCTGAAAAGGCGTTAGAAACAGTTTGAAGGCGCTCCTGCGCTAGGAAAGCTGTTTTCATTCACTAGTTGACACAAAGCGCTTTTTCCCACTCTGAACAACTGCATATCACAATACTTTGTTGAAAACTCGCTTCAGACGTTCTTTTACAGTTAAAATGACAAATAGGATGAAAATGTGTTAAAAGCCCGAAATCATGAAAATCCATGCTTAGAACGTTGTTACATGTCACATATGCTCGAATGCACTCATAATCAGTGTTCCTTGTCAAACGTGTGCTTTATGCTCTGAAAAAGGCGTTAGAAACAGTTTGAAGGCGCTCCTGCGCTAGGAAAGCCGTTTTCATACACTCGTTGACACAACGTGTGTTTTCCCAATCTGAACAAGTGCATATCACAATACTTTGTTGAAAACTCGCTTCAGACGTGCTTTTACAGTTAAAATAACAAATAGGATGAAAATGTGTTAAAAGCCCGAAATCATGAAAATCCATGCTTAGAAAGTTGTTACATGTCACATATGCTCGAATGCACGCATTTCACTCAAAATCAGTGTTCCTTGTCAAACGTGTGCTTTATGCTCTGAAAAGGCGTTAGAAACAGTTTGAAGGCGCTCCTGCGCTAGGAAAGCTGTTTTCATACACTCGCTGACACAACGTGTGTTTTCCCACTCTGAACAAGTGCATATCACAATACTTTGTTGAAAACTCGCTTCAGACGTGCTTTTACAGTTAAAATGACAAATAGGATGAAAATGTGTTAAAAGCCCGAAATCATGAAAATCCACGCTTAGAAAGTTGTTAGATGTCACTTATGCTCGAATGCACGCATTTCACTCAAAATCAGTGTTCCTTGTCAAACGTGTGCTTTATGCTCTGAAAAGGCGTTAGAAACAGTTTGAAGGCGCTCCTGCGCTAGGAAAGCTGTTTTCATACACTCGTTGACACAACGTGTGTTTTCTCACTCTGAACAAGTGCATATCACAATACTTTGTTGAAAACTCGCTTCAGACGTGCTTTTACAGTTAAAATGACAAATAGGATGAAAATGTGTTAAAAGCCCGAAATCATGAAAATCCACGCTTAGAAAGTTGTTACATGTCACTTATGCTCGAATGCACGCATTTCACTCAAAATCAGTGTTCCTTGTCAAACGTGTGCTTTATGCTCTGAATAGGCGTTAGAAACAGGCTGAAGGCGCTCTTGCGCAAGGAAAGCTGTGTTCATGATCTTGATGACACAAAGTGTGTTTTCCGGCTCTGAACAAGTGCATATCACAATACTATTTTGAAAACTCGTTTCAGCCGTGCTTTTACAGTTAACATGACAAATATGATGAAAATGTGTCAAAAGCTCGAAAACATGAAAATCCATGCTTAGAAAGTTGTTACATGTCACATATGATCGTATGCACTCAAAATCAATGTTGCTAGTCAAACGTGTGCTTTATTCTCTGAAAAGGCGTTAGAAACAGTTTGAAGGTGCTCCTGCGCTAGGAAAGCTGTTTTCATTCACTAATTGACACAACGTGTGTTTTCCCACTCTGAATAAGTGCATATCACAATACTTTGTTGAAAACTCGCTTCAGACGTGCTTTTACAGTTAAAATAACAAATAGGATGAAAATGTGTTAAAAGCCCGAAATCATGAAAATCCACGCTTAGAAAGTTGTTACATGTCACATATGCTCGAATGCACGCATTTCACTCAAAATCAGTGTTCCTTGTCAAACGTGTGCTTTATGCTCTGAAAAGGCGTTAGAAACAGTTTGAAGGCGCTCCTGCGCTAGGAAAGCCGTTTTCATACACTCGTTGACACAACGTGTGTTTTCTCACTCTGAACAAGTGCATATCACAATACTTTGTTGAAAACTCGCTTCAGACGTGCTTTTACAGTTAAAATAACAAATAGGATGAAAATGTGTTAAAAGCCCGAAATCATGAAAATCCATGCTTAGAAAGTTGTTACATGTCACATATGCTCGAATGCACGCATTTCACTCAAAATCAGTGTTCCTTGTCAAACGTGTGCTTTATGCTCTGAAAAGGCGTTAGAAACAGTTTGAAGGCGCTCCTGCGCTAGGAAAGCTGTTTTCATACACTCGCTGACACAACGTGTGTTTTCCCACTCTGAACAAGTGCATATCACAATACTTTGTTGAAAACTCGCTTCAGACGTGCTTTTACAGTTAAAATGACAAATAGGATGAAAATGTGTTAAAAGCCCGAAATCATGAAAATCCATGCTCAGAAAGTTGTTACATGTCACATATGCTCGAATGCACACATTTCACTCAAAATCAATGTTCCTTGTCAAACGTGTGCTTTATTCTCTGAAAAGGCGTTAGAAACAGTTTGAAGGCGCTCCTGCGCTAGGAAAGCTGTTTTCATTCACTAGTTGACACAAAGCGCTTTTTCCCACTCTGAACAACTGCATATCACAATACTTTGTTGAAAACTCGCTTCAGACGTTCTTTTACAGTTAAAATGACAAATAGGATGAAAATGTGTTAAAAGCCCGAAATCATGAAAATCCATGCTTAGAACGTTGTTACATGTCACATATGCTCGAATGCACTCATAATCAGTGTTCCTTGTCAAACGTGTGCTTTATGCTCTGAAAAAGGCGTTAGAAACAGTTTGAAGGCGCTCCTGCGCTAGGAAAGCCGTTTTCATACACTCGTTGACACAACGTGTGTTTTCCCAATCTGAACAAGTGCATATCACAATACTTTGTTGAAAACTCGCTTCAGACGTGCTTTTACAGTTAAAATAACAAATAGGATGAAAATGTGTTAAAAGCCCGAAATCATGAAAATCCACGCTTAGAAAGTTGTTACATGTCACATATGCTCGAATGCACGCATTTCACTCAAAATCAGTGTTCCTTGTCAAACGTGTGCTTTATGCTCTGAAAAGGCGTTAGAAACAGTTTGAAGGCGCTCCTGCGCTAGGAAAGCCGTTTTCATACACTCGTTGACACAACGTGTGTTTTCTCACTCTGAACAAGTGCATATCACAATACTTTGTTGAAAACTCGCTTCAGACGTGCTTTTACAGTTAAAATAACAAATAGGATGAAAATGTGTTAAAAGCCCGAAATCATGAAAATCCATGCTTAGAAAGTTGTTACATGTCACATATGCTCGAATGCACGCATTTCACTCAAAATCAGTGTTCCTTGTCAAACGTGTGCTTTATGCTCTGAATAGGCGTTAGAAACAGGCTGAAGGCGCTCTTGCGCAAGGAAAGCTGTGTTCATGATCTTGATGACACAAAGTGTGTTTTCCGGCTCTGAACAAGTGCATATCACAATACTATTTTGAAAACTCGTTTCAGCCGTGCTTTTACAGTTAACATGACAAATATGATGAAAATGTGCCAAAAGCTCGAAAACATGAAAATCCATGCTTAGAAAGTTGTTACATGTCACATATGATCGTATGCACTCAAAATCAATGTTGCTAGTCAAACGTGTGCTTTATTCTCTGAAAAGGCGTTAGAAACAGTTTGAAGGTGCTCCTGCGCTAGGAAAGCTGTTTTCATTCACTAATTGACACAACGTGTGTTTTCCCACTCTGAATAAGTGCATATCACAATACTTTGTTGAAAACTCGCTTCAGACGTGCTTTTACAGTTAAAATAACAAATAGGATGAAAATGTGTTAAAAGCCCGAAATCATGAAAATCCACGCTTAGAAAGTTGTTACATGTCACATATGCTCGAATGCACGCATTTCACTCAAAATCAGTGTTCCTTGTCAAACGTGTGCTTTATGCTCTGAAAAGGCGTTAGAAACAGTTTGAAGGCGCTCCTGCGCTAGGAAAGCCGTTTTCATACACTCGTTGACACAACGTGTGTTTTCTCACTCTGAACAAGTGCATATCACAATACTTTGTTGAAAACTCGCTTCAGACGTGCTTTTACAGTTAAAATAACAAATAGGATGAAAATGTGTTAAAAGCCCGAAATCATGAAAATCCATGCTTAGAAAGTTGTTACATGTCACATATGCTCGAATGCACGCATTTCACTCAAAATCAGTGTTCCTTGTCAAACGTGTGCTTTATGCTCTGAAAAGGCGTTAGAAACAGTTTGAAGGCGCTCCTGCGCTAGGAAAGCTGTTTTCATACACTCGCTGACACAACGTGTGTTTTCCCACTCTGAACAAGTGCATATCACAATACTTTGTTGAAAACTCGCTTCAGACGTGCTTTTACAGTTAAAATGACAAATAGGATGAAAATGTGTTAAAAGCCCGAAATCATGAAAATCCATGCTCAGAAAGTTGTTACATGTCACATATGCTCGAATGCACACATTTCACTCAAAATCAATGTTCCTTGTCAAACGTGTGCTTTATTCTCTGAAAAGGCGTTAGAAACAGTTTGAAGGCGCTCCTGCGCTAGGAAAGCTGTTTTCATTCACTAGTTGACACAAAGCGCTTTTTCCCACTCTGAACAACTGCATATCACAATACTTTGTTGAAAACTCGCTTCAGACGTTCTTTTACAGTTAAAATGACAAATAGGATGAAAATGTGTTAAAAGCCCGAAATCATGAAAATCCATGCTTAGAACGTTGTTACATGTCACATATGCTCGAATGCACTCATAATCAGTGTTCCTTGTCAAACGTGTGCTTTATGCTCTGAAAAAGGCGTTAGAAACAGTTTGAAGGCGCTCCTGCGCTAGGAAAGCCGTTTTCATACACTCGTTGACACAACGTGTGTTTTCCCAATCTGAACAAGTGCATATCACAATACTTTGTTGAAAACTCGCTTCAGACGTGCTTTTACAGTTAAAATAACAAATAGGATGAAAATGTGTTAAAAGCCCGAAATCATGAAAATCCATGCTTAGAAAGTTGTTACATGTCACATATGCTCGAATGCACGCATTTCACTCAAAATCTGTGTTCCTTGTCAAACGTGTGCTTTATGCTCTGAAAAGGCGTTAGAAACAGTTTGAAGGCGCTCCGGCGCTAGGAAAGCTGTTTTCATACACTGGCTGACACAACGTGTGTTTTCCCACTCTGAACAAGTGCATATCACAATACTTTGTTGAAAACTCGCTTCAGACGTGCTTTTACAGTTAAAATGACAAATAGGATGAAAATGTGTTAAAAGCCCTAAATCATGAAAATCCATGCTTAGAAAGTTGTTAGATGTCACTTATGCTCGAATGCACGCATTTCACTCAAAATCAGTGTTCCTTGTCAAACGTGTGCTTTATGCTCTGAAAAGGCGTTAGAAACAGTTTGAAGGCGCTCCTGCGCTAGGAAAGCTGTTTTCATACACTCGTTGACACAACGTGTGTTTTCTCACTCTGAACAAGTGCATATCACAATACTTTGTTGAAAACTCGCTTCAGACGTGCTTTTACAGTTAAAATGACAAATAGGATGAAAATGTGTTAAAAGCCCGAAATCATGAAAATCCACGCTTAGAAAGTTGTTACATGTCACTTATGCTCGAATGCACGCATTTCACTCAAAATCAGTGTTCCTTGTCAAACGTGTGCTTTATGCTCTGAATAGGCGTTAGAAACAGGCTGAAGGCGCTCTTGCGCAAGGATAGCTGTGTTCATGATCTTGATGACACAAAGTGTGTTTTCCGGCTCTGAACAAGTGCATATCACAATACTATTTTGAAAACTCGTTTCAGCCGTGCTTTTACAGTTAACATGACAAATATGATGAAAATGTGTCAAAAGCTCGAAAACATGAAAATCCATGCTTAGAAAGTTGTTACATGTCACATATGATCGTATGCACTCAAAATCAATGTTGCTAGTCAAACGTGTGCTTTATTCTCTGAAAAGGCGTTAGAAACAGTTTGAAGGCGCTCCTGCGCTAGGAAAGCTGTTTTCATTCACTAATTGACACAACGTGTGTTTTCCCACTCTGAATAAGTGCATATCACAATACTTTGTTGAAAACTCGCTTCAGACGTGCTTTTACAGTTAAAATAACAAATAGGATGAAAATGTGTTAAAAGCCCGAAATCATGAAAATCCATGCTTAGAAAGTTGTTACATGTCACATATGCTCGAATGCACGCATTTCACTCAAAATCAGTGTTCCTTGTCAAACGTGTGCTTTATGCTCTGAAAAGGCGTTAGAAACAGTTTGAAGGCGCTCCTGCGCTAGGAAAGCTGTTTTCATACACTCGTTGACACAACGTGTGTTTTCTCACTCTGAACAAGTGCATATCACAATACTTTGTTGAAAACTCGCTTCAGACGTGCTTTTACAGTTAAAATGACAAATAGGATGAAAATGTGTTAAAAGCCCGAAATCATGAAAATCCACGCTTAGAAAGTTGTTACATGTCACTTATGCTCGAATGCACGCATTTCACTCAAAATCAGTGTTCCTTGTCAAACGTGTGCTTTATGCTCTGAATAGGCGTTAGAAACAGGCTGAAGGCGCTCTTGCGCAAGGAAAGCTGTGTTCATGATCTTGATGACACAAAGTGTGTTTTCCGGCTCTGAACAAGTGCATATCACAATACTATTTTGAAAACTCGTTTCAGCCGTGCTTTTACAGTTAACATGACAAATATGATGAAAATGTGTCAAAAGCTCGAAAACATGAAAATCCATGCTTAGAAAGTTGTTACATGTCACATATGATCGTATGCACTCAAAATCAATGTTGCTAGTCAAACGTGTGCTTTATTCTCTGAAAAGGCGTTAGAAACAGTTTGAAGGCGCTCCTGCGCTAGGAAAGCTGTTTTCATTCACTAATTGACACAACGTGTGTTTTCCCACTCTGAATAAGTGCATATCACAATACTTTGTTGAAAACTCGCTTCAGACGTGCTTTTACAGTTAAAATAACAAATAGGATGAAAATGTGTTAAAAGCCCGAAATCATGAAAATCCACGCTTAGAAAGTTGTTACATGTCACATATGCTCGAATGCACGCATTTCACTCAAAATCAGTGTTCCTTGTCAAACGTGTGCTTTATGCTCTGAAAAGGCGTTAGAAACAGTTTGAAGGCGCTCCTGCGCTAGGAAAGCCGTTTTCATACACTCGTTGACACAACGTGTGTTTTCTCACTCTGAACAAGTGCATATCACAATACTTTGTTGAAAACTCGCTTCAGACGTGCTTTTACAGTTAAAATAACAAATAGGATGAAAATGTGTTAAAAGCCCGAAATCATGAAAATCCATGCTTAGAAAGTTGTTACATGTCACATATGCTCGAATGCACGCATTTCACTCAAAATCAGTGTTCCTTGTCAAACGTGTGCTTTATGCTCTGAAAAGGCGTTAGAAACAGTTTGAAGGCGCTCCTGCGCTAGGAAAGCTGTTTTCATACACTCGCTGACACAACGTGTGTTTTCTCACTCTGAACAAGTGCATATCACAATACTTTGTTGAAAACTCGCTTCAGACGTGCTTTTACAGTTAAAATAACAAATAGGATGAAAATGTGTTAAAAGCCCGAAATCATGAAAATCCATGCTTAGAAAGTTGTTACATGTCACATATGCTCGAATGCACGCATTTCACTCAAAATCAGTGTTCCTTGTCAAACGTGTGCTTTATGCTCTGAAAAGGCGTTAGAAACAGTTTGAAGGCGCTCCTGCGCTAGGAAAGCTGTTTTCATACACTCGCTGACACAACGTGTGTTTTCCCACTCTGAACAAGTGCATATCACAATACTTTGTTGAAAACTCGCTTCAGACGTGCTTTTACAGTTAAAATGACAAATAGGATGAAAATGTGTTAAAAGCCCGAAATCATGAAAATCCATGCTCAGAAAGTTGTTACATGTCACATATGCTCGAATGCACACATTTCACTCAAAATCAATGTTCCTTGTCAAACGTGTGCTTTATTCTCTGAAAAGGCGTTAGAAACAGTTTGAAGGCGCTCCTGCGCTAGGAAAGCTGTTTTCATTCACTAGTTGACACAAAGCGCTTTTTCCCACTCTGAACAACTGCATATCACAATACTTTGTTGAAAACTCGCTTCAGACGTTCTTTTACAGTTAAAATGACAAATAGGATGAAAATGTGTTAAAAGCCCGAAATCATGAAAATCCATGCTTAGAACGTTGTTACATGTCACATATGCTCGAATGCACTCATAATCAGTGTTCCTTGTCAAACGTGTGCTTTATGCTCTGAAAAAGGCGTTAGAAACAGTTTGAAGGCGCTCCTGCGCTAGGAAAGCCGTTTTCATACACTCGTTGACACAACGTGTGTTTTCCCAATCTGAACAAGTGCATATCACAATACTTTGTTGAAAACTCGCTTCAGACGTGCTTTTACAGTTAAAATAACAAATAGGATGAAAATGTGTTAAAAGCCCGAAATCATGAAAATCCATGCTTAGAAAGTTGTTACATGTCACATATGCTCGAATGCACGCATTTCACTCAAAATCAGTGTTCCTTGTCAAACGTGTGCTTTATGCTCTGAAAAGGCGTTAGAAACAGTTTGAAGGCGCTCCTGCGCTAGGAAAGCTGTTTTCATACACTCGCTGACACAACGTGTGTTTTCCCACTCTGAACAAGTGCATATCACAATACTTTGTTGAAAACTCGCTTCAGACGTGCTTTTACAGTTAAAATGACAAATAGGATGAAAATGTGTTAAAAGCCCGAAATCATGAAAATCCACGCTTAGAAAGTTGTTAGATGTCACTTATGCTCGAATGCACGCATTTCACTCAAAATCAGTGTTCCTTGTCAAACGTGTGCTTTATGCTCTGAAAAGGCGTTAGAAACAGTTTGAAGGCGCTCCTGCGCTAGGAAAGCTGTTTTCATACACTCGTTGACACAACGTGTGTTTTCTCACTCTGAACAAGTGCATATCACAATACTTTGTTGAAAACTCGCTTCAGACGTGCTTTTACAGTTAAAATGACAAATAGGATGAAAATGTGTTAAAAGCCCGAAATCATGAAAATCCACGCTTAGAAAGTTGTTACATGTCACTTATGCTCGAATGCACGCATTTCACTCAAAATCAGTGTTCCTTGTCAAACGTGTGCTTTATGCTCTGAATAGGCGTTAGAAACAGGCTGAAGGCGCTCTTGCGCAAGGAAAGCTGTGTTCATGATCTTGATGACACAAAGTGTGTTTTCCGGCTCTGAACAAGTGCATATCACAATACTATTTTGAAAACTCGTTTCAGCCGTGCTTTTACAGTTAACATGACAAATATGATGAAAATGTGTCAAAAGCTCGAAAACATGAAAATCCATGCTTAGAAAGTTGTTACATGTCACATATGATCGTATGCACTCAAAATCAATGTTGCTAGTCAAACGTGTGCTTTATTCTCTGAAAAGGCGTTAGAAACAGTTTGAAGGTGCTCCTGCGCTAGGAAAGCTGTTTTCATTCACTAATTGACACAACGTGTGTTTTCCCACTCTGAATAAGTGCATATCACAATACTTTGTTGAAAACTCGCTTCAGACGTGCTTTTACAGTTAAAATAACAAATAGGATGAAAATGTGTTAAAAGCCCGAAATCATGAAAATCCACGCTTAGAAAGTTGTTACATGTCACATATGCTCGAATGCACGCATTTCACTCAAAATCAGTGTTCCTTGTCAAACGTGTGCTTTATGCTCTGAAAAGGCGTTAGAAACAGTTTGAAGGCGCTCCTGCGCTAGGAAAGCCGTTTTCATACACTCGTTGACACAACGTGTGTTTTCTCACTCTGAACAAGTGCATATCACAATACTTTGTTGAAAACTCGCTTCAGACGTGCTTTTACAGTTAAAATAACAAATAGGATGAAAATGTGTTAAAAGCCCGAAATCATGAAAATCCATGCTTAGAAAGTTGTTACATGTCACATATGCTCGAATGCACGCATTTCACTCAAAATCAGTGTTCCTTGTCAAACGTGTGCTTTATGCTCTGAAAAGGCGTTAGAAACAGTTTGAAGGCGCTCCTGCGCTAGGAAAGCTGTTTTCATACACTCGCTGACACAACGTGTGTTTTCCCACTCTGAACAAGTGCATATCACAATACTTTGTTGAAAACTCGCTTCAGACGTGCTTTTACAGTTAAAATGACAAATAGGATGAAAATGTGTTAAAAGCCCGAAATCATGAAAATCCATGCTCAGAAAGTTGTTACATGTCACATATGCTCGAATGCACACATTTCACTCAAAATCAATGTTCCTTGTCAAACGTGTGCTTTATTCTCTGAAAAGGCGTTAGAAACAGTTTGAAGGCGCTCCTGCGCTAGGAAAGCTGTTTTCATTCACTAGTTGACACAAAGCGCTTTTTCCCACTCTGAACAACTGCATATCACAATACTTTGTTGAAAACTCGCTTCAGACGTTCTTTTACAGTTAAAATGACAAATAGGATGAAAATGTGTTAAAAGCCCGAAATCATGAAAATCCATGCTTAGAACGTTGTTACATGTCACATATGCTCGAATGCACTCATAATCAGTGTTCCTTGTCAAACGTGTGCTTTATGCTCTGAAAAAGGCGTTAGAAACAGTTTGAAGGCGCTCCTGCGCTAGGAAAGCCGTTTTCATACACTCGTTGACACAACGTGTGTTTTCCCAATCTGAACAAGTGCATATCACAATACTTTGTTGAAAACTCGCTTCAGACGTGCTTTTACAGTTAAAATAACAAATAGGATGAAAATGTGTTAAAAGCCCGAAATCATGAAAATCCACGCTTAGAAAGTTGTTACATGTCACATATGCTCGAATGCACGCATTTCACTCAAAATCAGTGTTCCTTGTCAAACGTGTGCTTTATGCTCTGAAAAGGCGTTAGAAACAGTTTGAAGGCGCTCCTGCGCTAGGAAAGCCGTTTTCATACACTCGTTGACACAACGTGTGTTTTCTCACTCTGAACAAGTGCATATCACAATACTTTGTTGAAAACTCGCTTCAGACGTGCTTTTACAGTTAAAATAACAAATAGGATGAAAATGTGTTAAAAGCCCGAAATCATGAAAATCCATGCTTAGAAAGTTGTTACATGTCACATATGCTCGAATGCACGCATTTCACTCAAAATCAGTGTTCCTTGTCAAACGTGTGCTTTATGCTCTGAATAGGCGTTAGAAACAGGCTGAAGGCGCTCTTGCGCAAGGAAAGCTGTGTTCATGATCTTGATGACACAAAGTGTGTTTTCCGGCTCTGAACAAGTGCATATCACAATACTA
Organism: Neoarius graeffei; assembly: GCF_027579695.1. Classification (NCBI taxonomy): domain Eukaryota; kingdom Metazoa; phylum Chordata; class Actinopteri; order Siluriformes; family Ariidae; genus Neoarius; species Neoarius graeffei. The sequence continues at coordinate 129,642 of NC_083585.1, forward strand.
TTTTGAAAACTCGTTTCAGCCGTGCTTTTACAGTTAACATGACAAATATGATGAAAATGTGTCAAAAGCTCGAAAACATGAAAATCCATGCTTAGAAAGTTGTTACATGTCACATATGATCGTATGCACTCAAAATCAATGTTGCTAGTCAAACGTGTGCTTTATTCTCTGAAAAGGCGTTAGAAACAGTTTGAAGGTGCTCCTGCGCTAGGAAAGCTGTTTTCATTCACTAATTGACACAACGTGTGTTTTCCCACTCTGAATAAGTGCATATCACAATACTTTGTTGAAAACTCGCTTCAGACGTGCTTTTACAGTTAAAATAACAAATAGGATGAAAATGTGTTAAAAGCCCGAAATCATGAAAATCCACGCTTAGAAAGTTGTTACATGTCACATATGCTCGAATGCACGCATTTCACTCAAAATCAGTGTTCCTTGTCAAACGTGTGCTTTATGCTCTGAAAAGGCGTTAGAAACAGTTTGAAGGCGCTCCTGCGCTAGGAAAGCCGTTTTCATACACTCGTTGACACAACGTGTGTTTTCTCACTCTGAACAAGTGCATATCACAATACTTTGTTGAAAACTCGCTTCAGACGTGCTTTTACAGTTAAAATAACAAATAGGATGAAAATGTGTTAAAAGCCCGAAATCATGAAAATCCATGCTTAGAAAGTTGTTACATGTCACATATGCTCGAATGCACGCATTTCACTCAAAATCAGTGTTCCTTGTCAAACGTGTGCTTTATGCTCTGAAAAGGCGTTAGAAACAGTTTGAAGGCGCTCCTGCGCTAGGAAAGCTGTTTTCATACACTCGCTGACACAACGTGTGTTTTCCCACTCTGAACAAGTGCATATCACAATACTTTGTTGAAAACTCGCTTCAGACGTGCTTTTACAGTTAAAATGACAAATAGGATGAAAATGTGTTAAAAGCCCGAAATCATGAAAATCCATGCTCAGAAAGTTGTTACATGTCACATATGCTCGAATGCACACATTTCACTCAAAATCAATGTTCCTTGTCAAACGTGTGCTTTATTCTCTGAAAATGCGTTAGAAACAGTTTGAAGGCGCTCCTGCGCTAGGAAAGCTGTTTTCATTCACTAGTTGACACAAAGCGCTTTTTCCCACTCTGAACAACTGCATATCACAATACTTTGTTGAAAACTCGCTTCAGACGTTCTTTTACAGTTAAAATGACAAATAGGATGAAAATGTGTTAAAAGCCCGAAATCATGAAAATCCATGCTTAGAACGTTGTTACATGTCACATATGCTCGAATGCACTCATAATCAGTGTTCCTTGTCAAACGTGTGCTTTATGCTCTGAAAAAGGCGTTAGAAACAGTTTGAAGGCGCTCCTGCGCTAGGAAAGCCGTTTTCATACACTCGTTGACACAACGTGTGTTTTCCCAATCTGAACAAGTGCATATCACAATACTTTGTTGAAAACTCGCTTCAGACGTGCTTTTACAGTTAAAATAACAAATAGGATGAAAATGTGTTAAAAGCCCGAAATCATGAAAATCCATGCTTAGAAAGTTGTTACATGTCACATATGCTCGAATGCACGCATTTCACTCAAAATCTGTGTTCCTTGTCAAACGTGTGCTTTATGCTCTGAAAAGGCGTTAGAAACAGTTTGAAGGCGCTCCGGCGCTAGGAAAGCTGTTTTCATACACTGGCTGACACAACGTGTGTTTTCCCACTCTGAACAAGTGCATATCACAATACTTTGTTGAAAACTCGCTTCAGACGTGCTTTTACAGTTAAAATGACAAATAGGATGAAAATGTGTTAAAAGCCCTAAATCATGAAAATCCATGCTTAGAAAGTTGTTAGATGTCACTTATGCTCGAATGCACGCATTTCACTCAAAATCAGTGTTCCTTGTCAAACGTGTGCTTTATGCTCTGAAAAGGCGTTAGAAACAGTTTGAAGGCGCTCCTGCGCTAGGAAAGCTGTTTTCATACACTCGTTGACACAACGTGTGTTTTCTCACTCTGAACAAGTGCATATCACAATACTTTGTTGAAAACTCGCTTCAGACGTGCTTTTACAGTTAAAATGACAAATAGGATGAAAATGTGTTAAAAGCCCGAAATCATGAAAATCCACGCTTAGAAAGTTGTTACATGTCACTTATGCTCGAATGCACGCATTTCACTCAAAATCAGTGTTCCTTGTCAAACGTGTGCTTTATGCTCTGAATAGGCGTTAGAAACAGGCTGAAGGCGCTCTTGCGCAAGGATAGCTGTGTTCATGATCTTGATGACACAAAGTGTGTTTTCCGGCTCTGAACAAGTGCATATCACAATACTATTTTGAAAACTCGTTTCAGCCGTGCTTTTACAGTTAACATGACAAATATGATGAAAATGTGTCAAAAGCTCGAAAACATGAAAATCCATGCTTAGAAAGTTGTTACATGTCACATATGATCGTATGCACTCAAAATCAATGTTGCTAGTCAAACGTGTGCTTTATTCTCTGAAAAGGCGTTAGAAACAGTTTGAAGGCGCTCCTGCGCTAGGAAAGCTGTTTTCATTCACTAATTGACACAACGTGTGTTTTCCCACTCTGAATAAGTGCATATCACAATACTTTGTTGAAAACTCGCTTCAGACGTGCTTTTACAGTTAAAATAACAAATAGGATGAAAATGTGTTAAAAGCCCGAAATCATGAAAATCCATGCTTAGAAAGTTGTTACATGTCACATATGCTCGAATGCACGCATTTCACTCAAAATCAGTGTTCCTTGTCAAACGTGTGCTTTATGCTCTGAAAAGGCGTTAGAAACAGTTTGAAGGCGCTCCTGCGCTAGGAAAGCCGTTTTCATACACTCGTTGACACAACGTGTGTTTTCTCACTCTGAACAAGTGCATATCACAATACTTTGTTGAAAACTCGCTTCAGACGTGCTTTTACAGTTAAAATAACAAATAGGATGAAAATGTGTTAAAAGCCCGAAATCATGAAAATCCATGCTTAGAAAGTTGTTACATGTCACATATGCTCGAATGCACGCATTTCACTCAAAATCAGTGTTCCTTGTCAAACGTGTGCTTTATGCTCTGAAAAGGCGTTAGAAACAGTTTGAAGGCGCTCCTGCGCTAGGAAAGCTGTTTTCATACACTCGCTGACACAACGTGTGTTTTCCCACTCTGAACAAGTGCATATCACAATACTTTGTTGAAAACTCGCTTCAGACGTGCTTTTACAGTTAAAATGACAAATAGGATGAAAATGTGTTAAAAGCCCGAAATCATGAAAATCCATGCTCAGAAAGTTGTTACATGTCACATATGCTCGAATGCACACATTTCACTCAAAATCAATGTTCCTTGTCAAACGTGTGCTTTATTCTCTGAAAAGGCGTTAGAAACAGTTTGAAGGCGCTCCTGCGCTAGGAAAGCTGTTTTCATTCACTAGTTGACACAAAGCGCTTTTTCCCACTCTGAACAACTGCATATCACAATACTTTGTTGAAAACTCGCTTCAGACGTTCTTTTACAGTTAAAATGACAAATAGGATGAAAATGTGTTAAAAGCCCGAAATCATGAAAATCCATGCTTAGAACGTTGTTACATGTCACATATGCTCGAATGCACTCATAATCAGTGTTCCTTGTCAAACGTGTGCTTTATGCTCTGAAAAAGGCGTTAGAAACAGTTTGAAGGCGCTCCTGCGCTAGGAAAGCCGTTTTCATACACTCGTTGACACAACGTGAGTTTTCCCAATCTGAACAAGTGCATATCACAATACTTTGTTGAAAACTCGCTTCAGACGTGCTTTTACAGTTAAAATAACAAATAGGATGAAAATGTGTTAAAAGCCCGAAATCATGAAAATCCATGCTTAGAAAGTTGTTACATGTCACATATGCTCGAATGCACGCATTTCACTCAAAATCTGTGTTCCTTGTCAAACGTGTGCTTTATGCTCTGAAAAGGCGTTAGAAACAGTTTGAAGGCGCTCCGGCGCTAGGAAAGCTGTTTTCATACACTGGCTGACACAACGTGTGTTTTCCCACTCTGAACAAGTGCATATCACAATACTTTGTTGAAAACTCGCTTCAGACGTGCTTTTACAGTTAAAATGACAAATAGGATGAAAATGTGTTAAAAGCCCTAAATCATGAAAATCCATGCTTAGAAAGTTGTTAGATGTCACTTATGCTCGAATGCACGCATTTCACTCAAAATCAGTGTTCCTTGTCAAACGTGTGCTTTATGCTCTGAAAAGGCGTTAGAAACAGTTTGAAGGCGCTCCTGCGCTAGGAAAGCTGTTTTCATACACTCGTTGACACAACGTGTGTTTTCTCACTCTGAACAAGTGCATATCACAATACTTTGTTGAAAACTCGCTTCAGACGTGCTTTTACAGTTAAAATGACAAATAGGATGAAAATGTGTTAAAAGCCCGAAATCATGAAAATCCACGCTTAGAAAGTTGTTACATGTCACTTATGCTCGAATGCACGCATTTCACGCAAAATCAGTGTTCCTTGTCAAACGTGTGCTTTATGCTCTGAATAGGCGTTAGAAACAGGCTGAAGGCGCTCTTGCGCAAGGAAAGCTGTGTTCATGATCTTGATGACACAAAGTGTGTTTTCCGGCTCTGAACAAGTGCATATCACAATACTATTTTGAAAACTCGTTTCAGCCGTGCTTTTACAGTTAACATGACAAATATGATGAAAATGTGTCAAAAGCTCGAAAACATGAAAATCCATGCTTAGAAAGTTGTTACATGTCACATATGATCGTATGCACTCAAAATCAATGTTGCTAGTCAAACGTGTGCTTTATTCTCTGAAAAGGCGTTAGAAACAGTTTGAAGGCGCTCCTGCGCTAGGAAAGCTGTTTTCATTCACTAATTGACACAACGTGTGTTTTCCCACTCTGAATAAGTGCATATCACAATACTTTGTTGAAAACTCGCTTCAGACGTGCTTTTACAGTTAAAATAACAAATAGGATGAAAATGTGTTAAAAGCCCGAAATCATGAAAATCCACGCTTAGAAAGTTGTTACATGTCACATATGCTCGAATGCACGCATTTCACTCAAAATCAGTGTTCCTTGTCAAACGTGTGCTTTATGCTCTGAAAAGGCGTTAGAAACAGTTTGAAGGCGCTCCTGCGCTAGGAAAGCCGTTTTCATACACTCGTTGACACAACGTGTGTTTTCTCACTCTGAACAAGTGCATATCACAATACTTTGTTGAAAACTCGCTTCAGACGTGCTTTTACAGTTAAAATAACAAATAGGATGAAAATGTGTTAAAAGCCCGAAATCATGAAAATCCATGCTTAGAAAGTTGTTACATGTCACATATGCTCGAATGCACGCATTTCACTCAAAATCAGTGTTCCTTGTCAAACGTGTGCTTTATGCTCTGAAAAGGCGTTAGAAACAGTTTGAAGGCGCTCCTGCGCTAGGAAAGCTGTTTTCATACACTCGCTGACACAACGTGTGTTTTCCCACTCTGAACAAGTGCATATCACAATACTTTGTTGAAAACTCGCTTCAGACGTGCTTTTACAGTTAAAATGACAAATAGGATGAAAATGTGTTAAAAGCCCGAAATCATGAAAATCCACGCTTAGAAAGTTGTTACATGTCACTTATGCTCGAATGCACGCATTTCACTCAAAATCAGTGTTCCTTGTCAAACGTGTGCTTTATGCTCTGAATAGGCGTTAGAAACAGGCTGAAGGCGCTCTTGCGCAAGGAAAGCTGTGTTCATGATCTTGGTGACACAAAGTGTGTTTTCCGGCTCTGAACAAGTGCATATCACAATACTATTTTGAAAACTCGTTTCAGCCGTGCTTTTACAGTTAACATGACAAATATGATGAAAATGTGTCAAAAGCTCGAAAACATGAAAATCCATGCTTAGAAAGTTGTTACATGTCACATATGATCGTATGCACTCAAAATCAATGTTGCTTGTCAAACGTGTGCTTTATTCTCTGAAAAGGCGTTAGAAACAGTTTGAAGGCGCTCCTGCGCTAGGAAAGCTGTTTTCATTCACTAATTGACACAACGTGTGTTTTCCCACTCTGAATAAGTGCATATCACAATACTTTGTTGAAAACTCGCTTCAGACGTGCTTTTACAGTTAAAATAACAAATAGGATGAAAATGTATTAAAAGCCCGAAATCATGAAAATCCACGCTTAGAAAGTTGTTACATGTCACATATGCTCGAATGCACGCATTTCACTCAAAATCAGTGTTCCTTGTCAAACGTGTGCTTTATGCTCTGAAAAGGCGTTAGAAACAGTTTGAAGGCGCTCCTGCGCTAGGAAAGCCGTTTTCATACACTCGTTGACACAACGTGTGTTTTCTCACTCTGAACAAGTGCATATCACAATACTTTGTTGAAAACTCGCTTCAGACGTGCTTTTACAGTTAAAATAACAAATAGGATGAAAATGTGTTAAAAGCCCGAAATCATGAAAATCCATGCTTAGAAAGTTGTTACATGTCACATATGCTCGAATGCACGCATTTCACTCAAAATCAGTGTTCCTTGTCAAACGTGTGCTTTATGCTCTGAAAAGGCGTTAGAAACAGTTTGAAGGCGCTCCTGCGCTAGGAAAGCTGTTTTCATACACTCGCTGACACAACGTGTGTTTTCCCACTCTGAACAAGTGCATATCACAATACTTTGTTGAAAACTCGCTTCAGACGTGCTTTTACAGTTAAAATGACAAATAGGATGAAAATGTGTTAAAAGCCCGAAATCATGAAAATCCATGCTCAGAAAGTTGTTACATGTCACATATGCTCGAATGCACACATTTCACTCAAAATCAATGTTCCTTGTCAAACGTGTGCTTTATTCTCTGAAAAGGCGTTAGAAACAGTTTGAAGGCGCTCCTGCGCTAGGAAAGCTGTTTTCATTCACTAGTTGACACAAAGCGCTTTTTCCCACTCTGAACAACTGCATATCACAATACTTTGTTGAAAACTCGCTTCAGACGTTCTTTTACAGTTAAAATGACAAATAGGATGAAAATGTGTTAAAAGCCCGAAATCATGAAAATCCATGCTTAGAACGTTGTTACATGTCACATATGCTCGAATGCACTCATAATCAGTGTTCCTTGTCAAACGTGTGCTTTATGCTCTGAAAAAGGCGTTAGAAACAGTTTGAAGGCGCTCCTGCGCTAGGAAAGCCGTTTTCATACACTCGTTGACACAACGTGTGTTTTCCCAATCTGAACAAGTGCATATCACAATACTTTGTTGAAAACTCGCTTCAGACGTGCTTTTACAGTTAAAATAACAAATAGGATGAAAATGTGTTAAAAGCCCGAAATCATGAAAATCCATGCTTAGAAAGTTGTTACATGTCACATATGCTCGAATGCACGCATTTCACTCAAAATCAGTGTTCCTTGTCAAACGTGTGCTTTATGCTCTGAAAAGGCGTTAGAAACAGTTTGAAGGCGCTCCTGCGCTAGGAAAGCTGTTTTCATACACTCGCTGACACAACGTGTGTTTTCCCACTCTGAACAAGTGCATATCACAATACTTTGTTGAAAACTCGCTTCAGACGTGCTTTTACAGTTAAAATGACAAATAGGATGAAAATGTGTTAAAAGCCCGAAATCATGAAAATCCACGCTTAGAAAGTTGTTACATGTCACTTATGCTCGAATGCACGCATTTCACTCAAAATCAGTGTTCCTTGTCAAACGTGTGCTTTATGCTCTGAATAGGCGTTAGAAACAGGCTGAAGGCGCTCTTGCGCAAGGAAAGCTGTGTTCATGATCTTGGTGACACAAAGTGTGTTTTCCGGCTCTGAACAAGTGCATATCACAATACTATTTTGAAAACTCGTTTCAGCCGTGCTTTTACAGTTAACATGACAAATATGATGAAAATGTGTCAAAAGCTCGAAAACATGAAAATCCATGCTTAGAAAGTTGTTACATGTCACATATGATCGTATGCACTCAAAATCAATGTTGCTTGTCAAACGTGTGCTTTATTCTCTGAAAAGGCGTTAGAAACAGTTTGAAGGCGCTCCTGCGCTAGGAAAGCTGTTTTCATTCACTAATTGACACAACGTGTGTTTTCCCACTCTGAATAAGTGCATATCACAATACTTTGTTGAAAACTCGCTTCAGACGTGCTTTTACAGTTAAAATAACAAATAGGATGAAAATGTATTAAAAGCCCGAAATCATGAAAATCCACGCTTAGAAAGTTGTTACATGTCACATATGCTCGAATGCACGCATTTCACTCAAAATCAGTGTTCCTTGTCAAACGTGTGCTTTATGCTCTGAAAAGGCGTTAGAAACAGTTTGAAGGCGCTCCTGCGCTAGGAAAGCCGTTTTCATACACTCGTTGACACAACGTGTGTTTTCTCACTCTGAACAAGTGCATATCACAATACTTTGTTGAAAACTCGCTTCAGACGTGCTTTTACAGTTAAAATAACAAATAGGATGAAAATGTGTTAAAAGCCCGAAATCATGAAAATCCATGCTTAGAAAGTTGTTACATGTCACATATGCTCGAATGCACGCATTTCACTCAAAATCAGTGTTCCTTGTCAAACGTGTGCTTTATGCTCTGAAAAGGCGTTAGAAACAGTTTGAAGGCGCTCCTGCGCTAGGAAAGCTGTTTTCATACACTCGCTGACACAACGTGTGTTTTCCCACTCTGAACAAGTGCATATCACAATACTTTGTTGAAAACTCGCTTCAGACGTGCTTTTACAGTTAAAATGACAAATAGGATGAAAATGTGTTAAAAGCCCGAAATCATGAAAATCCATGCTCAGAAAGTTGTTACATGTCACATATGCTCGAATGCACACATTTCACTCAAAATCAATGTTCCTTGTCAAACGTGTGCTTTATTCTCTGAAAAGGCGTTAGAAACAGTTTGAAGGCGCTCCTGCGCTAGGAAAGCTGTTTTCATTCACTAGTTGACACAAAGCGCTTTTTCCCACTCTGAACAACTGCATATCACAATACTTTGTTGAAAACTCGCTTCAGACGTTCTTTTACAGTTAAAATGACAAATAGGATGAAAATGTGTTAAAAGCCCGAAATCATGAAAATCCATGCTTAGAACGTTGTTACATGTCACATATGCTCGAATGCACTCATAATCAGTGTTCCTTGTCAAACGTGTGCTTTATGCTCTGAAAAAGGCGTTAGAAACAGTTTGAAGGCGCTCCTGCGCTAGGAAAGCCGTTTTCATACACTCGTTGACACAACGTGTGTTTTCCCAATCTGAACAAGTGCATATCACAATACTTTGTTGAAAACTCGCTTCAGACGTGCTTTTACAGTTAAAATAACAAATAGGATGAAAATGTGTTAAAAGCCCGAAATCATGAAAATCCATGCTTAGAAAGTTGTTACATGTCACATATGCTCGAATGCACGCATTTCACTCAAAATCTGTGTTCCTTGTCAAACGTGTGCTTTATGCTCTGAAAAGGCGTTAGAAACAGTTTGAAGGCGCTCCGGCGCTAGGAAAGCTGTTTTCATACACTGGCTGACACAACGTGTGTTTTCCCACTCTGAACAAGTGCATATCACAATACTTTGTTGAAAACTCGCTTCAGACGTGCTTTTACAGTTAAAATGACAAATAGGATGAAAATGTGTTAAAAGCCCTAAATCATGAAAATCCATGCTTAGAAAGTTGTTACATGTCACTTATGCTCGAATGCACGCATTTCACTCAAAATCAGTGTTCCTTGTCAAACGTGTGCTTTATGCTCTGAAAAGGCGTTAGAAACAGTTTGAAGGCGCTCCTGCGCTAGGAAAGCTGTTTTCATACACTCGTTGACACAACGTGTGTTTTCTCACTCTGAACAAGTGCATATCACAATACTTTGTTGAAAACTCGCTTCAGACGTGCTTTTACAGTTAAAATGACAAATAGGATGAAAATGTGTTAAAAGCCCGAAATCATGAAAATCCACGCTTAGAAAGTTGTTACATGTCACTTATGCTCGAATGCACGCATTTCACTCAAAATCAGTGTTCCTTGTCAAACGTGTGCTTTATGCTCTGAATAGGCGTTAGAAACAGGCTGAAGGCGCTCTTGCGCAAGGAAAGCTGTGTTCATGATCTTGATGACACAAAGTGTGTTTTCCGGCTCTGAACAAGTGCATATCACAATACTATTTTGAAAACTCGTTTCAGCCGTGCTTTTACAGTTAACATGACAAATATGATGAAAATGTGTCAAAAGCTCGAAAACATGAAAATCCATGCTTAGAAAGTTGTTACATGTCACATATGATCGTATGCACTCAAAATCAATGTTGCTAGTCAAACGTGTGCTTTATTCTCTGAAAAGGCGTTAGAAACAGTTTGAAGGCGCTCCTGCGCTAGGAAAGCTGTTTTCATTCACTAATTGACACAACGTGTGTTTTCCCACTCTGAATAAGTGCATATCACAATACTTTGTTGAAAACTCGCTTCAGACGTGCTTTTACAGTTAAAATAACAAATAGGATGAAAATGTGTTAAAAGCCCGAAATCATGAAAATCCACGCTTAGAAAGTTGTTACATGTCACATATGCTCGAATGCACGCATTTCACTCAAAATCAGTGTTCCTTGTCAAACGTGTGCTTTATGCTCTGAAAAGGCGTTAGAAACAGTTTGAAGGCGCTCCTGCGCTAGGAAAGCCGTTTTCATACACTCGTTGACACAACGTGTGTTTTCTCACTCTGAACAAGTGCATATCACAATACTTTGTTGAAAACTCGCTTCAGACGTGCTTTTACAGTTAAAATAACAAATAGGATGAAAATGTGTTAAAAGCCCGAAATCATGAAAATCCATGCTTAGAAAGTTGTTACATGTCACATATGCTCGAATGCACGCATTTCACTCAAAATCAGTGTTCCTTGTCAAACGTGTGCTTTATGCTCTGAAAAGGCGTTAGAAACAGTTTGAAGGCGCTCCTGCGCTAGGAAAGCTGTTTTCATACACTCGCTGACACAACGTGTGTTTTCCCACTCTGAACAAGTGCATATCACAATACTTTGTTGAAAACTCGCTTCAGACGTGCTTTTACAGTTAAAATGACAAATAGGATGAAAATGTGTTAAAAGCCCGAAATCATGAAAATCCACGCTTAGAAAGTTGTTACATGTCACTTATGCTCGAATGCACGCATTTCACTCAAAATCAGTGTTCCTTGTCAAACGTGTGCTTTATGCTCTGAATAGGCGTTAGAAACAGGCTGAAGGCGCTCTTGCGCAAGGAAAGCTGTGTTCATGATCTTGGTGACACAAAGTGTGTTTTCCGGCTCTGAACAAGTGCATATCACAATACTATTTTGAAAACTCGTTTCAGCCGTGCTTTTACAGTTAACATGACAAATATGATGAAAATGTGTCAAAAGCTCGAAAACATGAAAATCCATGCTTAGAAAGTTGTTACATGTCACATATGATCGTATGCACTCAAAATCAATGTTGCTTGTCAAACGTGTGCTTTATTCTCTGAAAAGGCGTTAGAAACAGTTTGAAGGCGCTCCTGCGCTAGGAAAGCTGTTTTCATTCACTAATTGACACAACGTGTGTTTTCCCACTCTGAATAAGTGCATATCACAATACTTTGTTGAAAACTCGCTTCAGACGTGCTTTTACAGTTAAAATAACAAATAGGATGAAAATGTGTTAAAAGCCCGAAATCATGAAAATCCATGCTTAGAAAGTTGTTACATGTCACATATGCTCGAATGCACGCATTTCACTCAAAATCAGTGTTCCTTGTCAAACGTGTGCTTTATGCTCTGAAAAGGCGTTAGAAACAGTTTGAAGGCGCTCCTGCGCTAGGAAAGCTGTTTTCATACACTCGCTGACACAACGTGTGTTTTCCCACTCTGAACAAGTGCATATCACAATACTTTGTTGAAAACTCGCTTCAGACGTGCTTTTACAGTTAAAATGACAAATAGGATGAAAATGTGTTAAAAGCCCGAAATCATGAAAATCCATGCTCAGAAAGTTGTTACATGTCACATATGCTCGAATGCACACATTTCACTCAAAATCAATGTTCCTTGTCAAACGTGTGCTTTATTCTCTGAAAAGGCGTTAGAAACAGTTTGAAGGCGCTCCTGCGCTAGGAAAGCTGTTTTCATTCACTAGTTGACACAAAGCGCTTTTTCCCACTCTGAACAACTGCATATCACAATACTTTGTTGAAAACTCGCTTCAGACGTTCTTTTACAGTTAAAATGACAAATAGGATGAAAATGTGTTAAAAGCCCGAAATCATGAAAATCCATGCTTAGAACGTTGTTACATGTCACATATGCTCGAATGCACTCATAATCAGTGTTCCTTGTCAAACGTGTGCTTTATGCTCTGAAAAAGGCGTTAGAAACAGTTTGAAGGCGCTCCTGCGCTAGGAAAGCCGTTTTCATACACTCGTTGACACAACGTGTGTTTTCCCAATCTGAACAAGTGCATATCACAATACTTTGTTGAAAACTCGCTTCAGACGTGCTTTTACAGTTAAAATAACAAATAGGATGAAAATGTGTTAAAAGCCCGAAATCATGAAAATCCATGCTTAGAAAGTTGTTACATGTCACATATGCTCGAATGCACGCATTTCACTCAAAATCAGTGTTCCTTGTCAAACGTGTGCTTTATGCTCTGAAAAGGCGTTAGAAACAGTTTGAAGGCGCTCCTGCGCTAGGAAAGCTGTTTTCATACACTCGCTGACACAACGTGTGTTTTCCCACTCTGAACAAGTGCATATCACAATACTTTGTTGAAAACTCGCTTCAGACGTGCTTTTACAGTTAAAATGACAAATAGGATGAAAATGTGTTAAAAGCCCGAAATCATGAAAATCCACGCTTAGAAAGTTGTTACATGTCACTTATGCTCGAATGCACGCATTTCACTCAAAATCAGTGTTCCTTGTCAAACGTGTGCTTTATGCTCTGAATAGGCGTTAGAAACAGGCTGAAGGCGCTCTTGCGCAAGGAAAGCTGTGTTCATGATCTTGGTGACACAAAGTGTGTTTTCCGGCTCTGAACAAGTGCATATCACAATACTATTTTGAAAACTCGTTTCAGCCGTGCTTTTACAGTTAACATGACAAATATGATGAAAATGTGTCAAAAGCTCGAAAACATGAAAATCCATGCTTAGAAAGTTGTTACATGTCACATATGATCGTATGCACTCAAAATCAATGTTGCTTGTCAAACGTGTGCTTTATTCTCTGAAAAGGCGTTAGAAACAGTTTGAAGGCGCTCCTGCGCTAGGAAAGCTGTTTTCATTCACTAATTGACACAACGTGTGTTTTCCCACTCTGAATAAGTGCATATCACAATACTTTGTTGAAAACTCGCTTCAGACGTGCTTTTACAGTTAAAATAACAAATAGGATGAAAATGTATTAAAAGCCCGAAATCATGAAAATCCACGCTTAGAAAGTTGTTACATGTCACATATGCTCGAATGCACGCATTTCACTCAAAATCAGTGTTCCTTGTCAAACGTGTGCTTTATGCTCTGAAAAGGCGTTAGAAACAGTTTGAAGGCGCTCCTGCGCTAGGAAAGCCGTTTTCATACACTCGTTGACACAACGTGTGTTTTCTCACTCTGAACAAGTGCATATCACAATACTTTGTTGAAAACTCGCTTCAGACGTGCTTTTACAGTTAAAATAACAAATAGGATGAAAATGTGTTAAAAGCCCGAAATCATGAAAATCCATGCTTAGAAAGTTGTTACATGTCACATATGCTCGAATGCACGCATTTCACTCAAAATCAGTGTTCCTTGTCAAACGTGTGCTTTATGCTCTGAAAAGGCGTTAGAAACAGTTTGAAGGCGCTCCTGCGCTAGGAAAGCTGTTTTCATACACTCGCTGACACAACGTGTGTTTTCCCACTCTGAACAAGTGCATATCACAATACTTTGTTGAAAACTCGCTTCAGACGTGCTTTTACAGTTAAAATGACAAATAGGATGAAAATGTGTTAAAAGCCCGAAATCATGAAAATCCATGCTCAGAAAGTTGTTACATGTCACATATGCTCGAATGCACACATTTCACTCAAAATCAATGTTCCTTGTCAAACGTGTGCTTTATTCTCTGAAAAGGCGTTAGAAACAGTTTGAAGGCGCTCCTGCGCTAGGAAAGCTGTTTTCATTCACTAGTTGACACAAAGCGCTTTTTCCCACTCTGAACAACTGCATATCACAATACTTTGTTGAAAACTCGCTTCAGACGTTCTTTTACAGTTAAAATGACAAATAGGATGAAAATGTGTTAAAAGCCCGAAATCATGAAAATCCATGCTTAGAACGTTGTTACATGTCACATATGCTCGAATGCACTCATAATCAGTGTTCCTTGTCAAACGTGTGCTTTATGCTCTGAAAAAGGCGTTAGAAACAGTTTGAAGGCGCTCCTGCGCTAGGAAAGCCGTTTTCATACACTCGTTGACACAACGTGTGTTTTCCCAATCTGAACAAGTGCATATCACAATACTTTGTTGAAAACTCGCTTCAGACGTGCTTTTACAGTTAAAATAACAAATAGGATGAAAATGTGTTAAAAGCCCGAAATCATGAAAATCCACGCTTAGAAAGTTGTTACATGTCACATATGCTCGAATGCACGCATTTCACTCAAAATCAGTGTTCCTTGTCAAACGTGTGCTTTATGCTCTGAAAAGGCGTTAGAAACAGTTTGAAGGCGCTCCTGCGCTAGGAAAGCCGTTTTCATACACTCGTTGACACAACGTGTGTTTTCTCACTCTGAACAAGTGCATATCACAATACTTTGTTGAAAACTCGCTTCAGACGTGCTTTTACAGTTAAAATAACAAATAGGATGAAAATGTGTTAAAAGCCCGAAATCATGAAAATCCATGCTTAGAAAGTTGTTACATGTCACATATGCTCGAATGCACGCATTTCACTCAAAATCAGTGTTCCTTGTCAAACGTGTGCTTTATGCTCTGAAAAGGCGTTAGAAACAGTTTGAAGGCGCTCCTGCGCTAGGAAAGCTGTTTTCATACACTCGCTGACACAACGTGTGTTTTCCCACTCTGAACAAGTGCATATCACAATACTTTGTTGAAAACTCGCTTCAGACGTGCTTTTACAGTTAAAATGACAAATAGGATGAAAATGTGTTAAAAGCCCGAAATCATGAAAATCCATGCTCAGAAAGTTGTTACATGTCACATATGCTCGAATGCACACATTTCACTCAAAATCAATGTTCCTTGTCAAACGTGTGCTTTATTCTCTGAAAAGGCGTTAGAAACAGTTTGAAGGCGCTCCTGCGCTAGGAAAGCTGTTTTCATTCACTAGTTGACACAAAGCGCTTTTTCCCACTCTGAACAACTGCATATCACAATACTTTGTTGAAAACTCGCTTCAGACGTTCTTTTACAGTTAAAATGACAAATAGGATGAAAATGTGTTAAAAGCCCGAAATCATGAAAATCCATGCTTAGAACGTTGTTACATGTCACATATGCTCGAATGCACTCATAATCAGTGTTCCTTGTCAAACGTGTGCTTTATGCTCTGAAAAAGGCGTTAGAAACAGTTTGAAGGCGCTCCTGCGCTAGGAAAGCCGTTTTCATACACTCGTTGACACAACGTGTGTTTTCCCAATCTGAACAAGTGCATATCACAATACTTTGTTGAAAACTCGCTTCAGACGTGCTTTTACAGTTAAAATAACAAATAGGATGAAAATGTGTTAAAAGCCCGAAATCATGAAAATCCATGCTTAGAAAGTTGTTACATGTCACATATGCTCGAATGCACGCATTTCACTCAAAATCTGTGTTCCTTGTCAAACGTGTGCTTTATGCTCTGAAAAGGCGTTAGAAACAGTTTGAAGGCGCTCCGGCGCTAGGAAAGCTGTTTTCATACACTGGCTGACACAACGTGTGTTTTCCCACTCTGAACAAGTGCATATCACAATACTTTGTTGAAAACTCGCTTCAGACGTGCTTTTACAGTTAAAATGACAAATAGGATGAAAATGTGTTAAAAGCCCTAAATCATGAAAATCCATGCTTAGAAAGTTGTTACATGTCACTTATGCTCGAATGCACGCATTTCACTCAAAATCAGTGTTCCTTGTCAAACGTGTGCTTTATGCTCTGAAAAGGCGTTAGAAACAGTTTGAAGGCGCTCCTGCGCTAGGAAAGCTGTTTTCATACACTCGTTGACACAACGTGTGTTTTCTCACTCTGAACAAGTGCATATCACAATACTTTGTTGAAAACTCGCTTCAGACGTGCTTTTACAGTTAAAATGACAAATAGGATGAAAATGTGTTAAAAGCCCGAAATCATGAAAATCCACGCTTAGAAAGTTGTTACATGTCACTTATGCTCGAATGCACGCATTTCACTCAAAATCAGTGTTCCTTGTCAAACGTGTGCTTTATGCTCTGAATAGGCGTTAGAAACAGGCTGAAGGCGCTCTTGCGCAAGGAAAGCTGTGTTCATGATCTTGATGACACAAAGTGTGTTTTCCGGCTCTGAACAAGTGCATATCACAATACTATTTTGAAAACTCGTTTCAGCCGTGCTTTTACAGTTAACATGACAAATATGATGAAAATGTGTCAAAAGCTCGAAAACATGAAAATCCATGCTTAGAAAGTTGTTACATGTCACATATGATCGTATGCACTCAAAATCAATGTTGCTAGTCAAACGTGTGCTTTATTCTCTGAAAAGGCGTTAGAAACAGTTTGAAGGCGCTCCTGCGCTAGGAAAGCTGTTTTCATTCACTAATTGACACAACGTGTGTTTTCCCACTCTGAATAAGTGCATATCACAATACTTTGTTGAAAACTCGCTTCAGACGTGCTTTTACAGTTAAAATAACAAATAGGATGAAAATGTGTTAAAAGCCCGAAATCATGAAAATCCACGCTTAGAAAGTTGTTACATGTCACATATGCTCGAATGCACGCATTTCACTCAAAATCAGTGTTCCTTGTCAAACGTGTGCTTTATGCTCTGAAAAGGCGTTAGAAACAGTTTGAAGGCGCTCCTGCGCTAGGAAAGCCGTTTTCATACACTCGTTGACACAACGTGTGTTTTCTCACTCTGAACAAGTGCATATCACAATACTTTGTTGAAAACTCGCTTCAGACGTGCTTTTACAGTTAAAATAACAAATAGGATGAAAATGTGTTAAAAGCCCGAAATCATGAAAATCCATGCTTAGAAAGTTGTTACATGTCACATATGCTCGAATGCACGCATTTCACTCAAAATCAGTGTTCCTTGTCAAACGTGTGCTTTATGCTCTGAAAAGGCGTTAGAAACAGTTTGAAGGCGCTCCTGCGCTAGGAAAGCTGTTTTCATACACTCGCTGACACAACGTGTGTTTTCCCACTCTGAACAAGTGCATATCACAATACTTTGTTGAAAACTCGCTTCAGACGTGCTTTTACAGTTAAAATGACAAATAGGATGAAAATGTGTTAAAAGCCCGAAATCATGAAAATCCACGCTTAGAAAGTTGTTACATGTCACTTATGCTCGAATGCACGCATTTCACTCAAAATCAGTGTTCCTTGTCAAACGTGTGCTTTATGCTCTGAATAGGCGTTAGAAACAGGCTGAAGGCGCTCTTGCGCAAGGAAAGCTGTGTTCATGATCTTGGTGACACAAAGTGTGTTTTCCGGCTCTGAACAAGTGCATATCACAATACTATTTTGAAAACTCGTTTCAGCCGTGCTTTTACAGTTAACATGACAAATATGATGAAAATGTGTCAAAAGCTCGAAAACATGAAAATCCATGCTTAGAAAGTTGTTACATGTCACATATGATCGTATGCACTCAAAATCAATGTTGCTTGTCAAACGTGTGCTTTATTCTCTGAAAAGGCGTTAGAAACAGTTTGAAGGCGCTCCTGCGCTAGGAAAGCTGTTTTCATTCACTAATTGACACAACGTGTGTTTTCCCACTCTGAATAAGTGCATATCACAATACTTTGTTGAAAACTCGCTTCAGACGTGCTTTTACAGTTAAAATAACAAATAGGATGAAAATGTGTTAAAAGCCCGAAATCATGAAAATCCATGCTTAGAAAGTTGTTACATGTCACATATGCTCGAATGCACGCATTTCACTCAAAATCAGTGTTCCTTGTCAAACGTGTGCTTTATGCTCTGAAAAGGCGTTAGAAACAGTTTGAAGGCGCTCCTGCGCTAGGAAAGCTGTTTTCATACACTCGCTGACACAACGTGTGTTTTCCCACTCTGAACAAGTGCATATCACAATACTTTGTTGAAAACTCGCTTCAGACGTGCTTTTACAGTTAAAATGACAAATAGGATGAAAATGTGTTAAAAGCCCGAAATCATGAAAATCCATGCTCAGAAAGTTGTTACATGTCACATATGCTCGAATGCACACATTTCACTCAAAATCAATGTTCCTTGTCAAACGTGTGCTTTATTCTCTGAAAAGGCGTTAGAAACAGTTTGAAGGCGCTCCTGCGCTAGGAAAGCTGTTTTCATTCACTAGTTGACACAAAGCGCTTTTTCCCACTCTGAACAACTGCATATCACAATACTTTGTTGAAAACTCGCTTCAGACGTTCTTTTACAGTTAAAATGACAAATAGGATGAAAATGTGTTAAAAGCCCGAAATCATGAAAATCCATGCTTAGAACGTTGTTACATGTCACATATGCTCGAATGCACTCATAATCAGTGTTCCTTGTCAAACGTGTGCTTTATGCTCTGAAAAAGGCGTTAGAAACAGTTTGAAGGCGCTCCTGCGCTAGGAAAGCCGTTTTCATACACTCGTTGACACAACGTGTGTTTTCCCAATCTGAACAAGTGCATATCACAATACTTTGTTGAAAACTCGCTTCAGACGTGCTTTTACAGTTAAAATAACAAATAGGATGAAAATGTGTTAAAAGCCCGAAATCATGAAAATCCATGCTTAGAAAGTTGTTACATGTCACATATGCTCGAATGCACGCATTTCACTCAAAATCAGTGTTCCTTGTCAAACGTGTGCTTTATGCTCTGAAAAGGCGTTAGAAACAGTTTGAAGGCGCTCCTGCGCTAGGAAAGCTGTTTTCATACACTCGCTGACACAACGTGTGTTTTCCCACTCTGAACAAGTGCATATCACAATACTTTGTTGAAAACTCGCTTCAGACGTGCTTTTACAGTTAAAATGACAAATAGGATGAAAATGTGTTAAAAGCCCGAAATCATGAAAATCCACGCTTAGAAAGTTGTTACATGTCACTTATGCTCGAATGCACGCATTTCACTCAAAATCAGTGTTCCTTGTCAAACGTGTGCTTTATGCTCTGAATAGGCGTTAGAAACAGGCTGAAGGCGCTCTTGCGCAAGGAAAGCTGTGTTCATGATCTTGGTGACACAAAGTGTGTTTTCCGGCTCTGAACAAGTGCATATCACAATACTATTTTGAAAACTCGTTTCAGCCGTGCTTTTACAGTTAACATGACAAATATGATGAAAATGTGTCAAAAGCTCGAAAACATGAAAATCCATGCTTAGAAAGTTGTTACATGTCACATATGATCGTATGCACTCAAAATCAATGTTGCTTGTCAAACGTGTGCTTTATTCTCTGAAAAGGCGTTAGAAACAGTTTGAAGGCGCTCCTGCGCTAGGAAAGCTGTTTTCATTCACTAATTGACACAACGTGTGTTTTCCCACTCTGAATAAGTGCATATCACAATACTTTGTTGAAAACTCGCTTCAGACGTGCTTTTACAGTTAAAATAACAAATAGGATGAAAATGTATTAAAAGCCCGAAATCATGAAAATCCACGCTTAGAAAGTTGTTACATGTCACATATGCTCGAATGCACGCATTTCACTCAAAATCAGTGTTCCTTGTCAAACGTGTGCTTTATGCTCTGAAAAGGCGTTAGAAACAGTTTGAAGGCGCTCCTGCGCTAGGAAAGCCGTTTTCATACACTCGTTGACACAACGTGTGTTTTCTCACTCTGAACAAGTGCATATCACAATACTTTGTTGAAAACTCGCTTCAGACGTGCTTTTACAGTTAAAATAACAAATAGGATGAAAATGTGTTAAAAGCCCGAAATCATGAAAATCCATGCTTAGAAAGTTGTTACATGTCACATATGCTCGAATGCACGCATTTCACTCAAAATCAGTGTTCCTTGTCAAACGTGTGCTTTATGCTCTGAAAAGGCGTTAGAAACAGTTTGAAGGCGCTCCTGCGCTAGGAAAGCTGTTTTCATACACTCGCTGACACAACGTGTGTTTTCCCACTCTGAACAAGTGCATATCACAATACTTTGTTGAAAACTCGCTTCAGACGTGCTTTTACAGTTAAAATGACAAATAGGATGA
Source organism: Neoarius graeffei (assembly GCF_027579695.1). Classification (NCBI taxonomy): domain Eukaryota; kingdom Metazoa; phylum Chordata; class Actinopteri; order Siluriformes; family Ariidae; genus Neoarius; species Neoarius graeffei. The sequence goes on from NC_083585.1 coordinate 150,043, forward strand.
AAATGTGTTAAAAGCCCGAAATCATGAAAATCCATGCTCAGAAAGTTGTTACATGTCACATATGCTCGAATGCACACATTTCACTCAAAATCAATGTTCCTTGTCAAACGTGTGCTTTATTCTCTGAAAAGGCGTTAGAAACAGTTTGAAGGCGCTCCTGCGCTAGGAAAGCTGTTTTCATTCACTAGTTGACACAAAGCGCTTTTTCCCACTCTGAACAACTGCATATCACAATACTTTGTTGAAAACTCGCTTCAGACGTTCTTTTACAGTTAAAATGACAAATAGGATGAAAATGTGTTAAAAGCCCGAAATCATGAAAATCCATGCTTAGAACGTTGTTACATGTCACATATGCTCGAATGCACTCATAATCAGTGTTCCTTGTCAAACGTGTGCTTTATGCTCTGAAAAAGGCGTTAGAAACAGTTTGAAGGCGCTCCTGCGCTAGGAAAGCCGTTTTCATACACTCGTTGACACAACGTGTGTTTTCCCAATCTGAACAAGTGCATATCACAATACTTTGTTGAAAACTCGCTTCAGACGTGCTTTTACAGTTAAAATAACAAATAGGATGAAAATGTGTTAAAAGCCCGAAATCATGAAAATCCATGCTTAGAAAGTTGTTACATGTCACATATGCTCGAATGCACGCATTTCACTCAAAATCAGTGTTCCTTGTCAAACGTGTGCTTTATGCTCTGAAAAGGCGTTAGAAACAGTTTGAAGGCGCTCCTGCGCTAGGAAAGCTGTTTTCATACACTCGCTGACACAACGTGTGTTTTCCCACTCTGAACAAGTGCATATCACAATACTTTGTTGAAAACTCGCTTCAGACGTGCTTTTACAGTTAAAATGACAAATAGGATGAAAATGTGTTAAAAGCCCGAAATCATGAAAATCCACGCTTAGAAAGTTGTTACATGTCACTTATGCTCGAATGCACGCATTTCACTCAAAATCAGTGTTCCTTGTCAAACGTGTGCTTTATGCTCTGAATAGGCGTTAGAAACAGGCTGAAGGCGCTCTTGCGCAAGGAAAGCTGTGTTCATGATCTTGGTGACACAAAGTGTGTTTTCCGGCTCTGAACAAGTGCATATCACAATACTATTTTGAAAACTCGTTTCAGCCGTGCTTTTACAGTTAACATGACAAATATGATGAAAATGTGTCAAAAGCTCGAAAACATGAAAATCCATGCTTAGAAAGTTGTTACATGTCACATATGATCGTATGCACTCAAAATCAATGTTGCTTGTCAAACGTGTGCTTTATTCTCTGAAAAGGCGTTAGAAACAGTTTGAAGGCGCTCCTGCGCTAGGAAAGCTGTTTTCATTCACTAATTGACACAACGTGTGTTTTCCCACTCTGAATAAGTGCATATCACAATACTTTGTTGAAAACTCGCTTCAGACGTGCTTTTACAGTTAAAATAACAAATAGGATGAAAATGTATTAAAAGCCCGAAATCATGAAAATCCACGCTTAGAAAGTTGTTACATGTCACATATGCTCGAATGCACGCATTTCACTCAAAATCAGTGTTCCTTGTCAAACGTGTGCTTTATGCTCTGAAAAGGCGTTAGAAACAGTTTGAAGGCGCTCCTGCGCTAGGAAAGCCGTTTTCATACACTCGTTGACACAACGTGTGTTTTCTCACTCTGAACAAGTGCATATCACAATACTTTGTTGAAAACTCGCTTCAGACGTGCTTTTACAGTTAAAATAACAAATAGGATGAAAATGTGTTAAAAGCCCGAAATCATGAAAATCCATGCTTAGAAAGTTGTTACATGTCACATATGCTCGAATGCACGCATTTCACTCAAAATCAGTGTTCCTTGTCAAACGTGTGCTTTATGCTCTGAAAAGGCGTTAGAAACAGTTTGAAGGCGCTCCTGCGCTAGGAAAGCTGTTTTCATACACTCGCTGACACAACGTGTGTTTTCCCACTCTGAACAAGTGCATATCACAATACTTTGTTGAAAACTCGCTTCAGACGTGCTTTTACAGTTAAAATGACAAATAGGATGAAAATGTGTTAAAAGCCCGAAATCATGAAAATCCATGCTCAGAAAGTTGTTACATGTCACATATGCTCGAATGCACACATTTCACTCAAAATCAATGTTCCTTGTCAAACGTGTGCTTTATTCTCTGAAAAGGCGTTAGAAACAGTTTGAAGGCGCTCCTGCGCTAGGAAAGCTGTTTTCATTCACTAGTTGACACAAAGCGCTTTTTCCCACTCTGAACAACTGCATATCACAATACTTTGTTGAAAACTCGCTTCAGACGTTCTTTTACAGTTAAAATGACAAATAGGATGAAAATGTGTTAAAAGCCCGAAATCATGAAAATCCATGCTTAGAACGTTGTTACATGTCACATATGCTCGAATGCACTCATAATCAGTGTTCCTTGTCAAACGTGTGCTTTATGCTCTGAAAAAGGCGTTAGAAACAGTTTGAAGGCGCTCCTGCGCTAGGAAAGCTGTTTTCATACACTCGCTGACACAACGTGTGTTTTCCCACTCTGAACAAGTGCATATCACAATACTTTGTTGAAAACTCGCTTCAGACGTGCTTTTACAGTTAAAATGACAAATAGGATGAAAATGTGTTAAAAGCCCGAAATCATGAAAATCCATGCTCAGAAAGTTGTTACATGTCACATATGCTCGAATGCACACATTTCACTCAAAATCAATGTTCCTTGTCAAACGTGTGCTTTATTCTCTGAAAAGGCGTTAGAAACAGTTTGAAGGCGCTCCTGCGCTAGGAAAGCTGTTTTCATTCACTAGTTGACACAAAGCGCTTTTTCCCACTCTGAACAACTGCATATCACAATACTTTGTTGAAAACTCGCTTCAGACGTTCTTTTACAGTTAAAATGACAAATAGGATGAAAATGTGTTAAAAGCCCGAAATCATGAAAATCCATGCTTAGAACGTTGTTACATGTCACATATGCTCGAATGCACTCATAATCAGTGTTCCTTGTCAAACGTGTGCTTTATGCTCTGAAAAAGGCGTTAGAAACAGTTTGAAGGCGCTCCTGCGCTAGGAAAGCCGTTTTCATACACTCGTTGACACAACGTGTGTTTTCCCAATCTGAACAAGTGCATATCACAATACTTTGTTGAAAACTCGCTTCAGACGTGCTTTTACAGTTAAAATAACAAATAGGATGAAAATGTGTTAAAAGCCCGAAATCATGAAAATCCATGCTTAGAAAGTTGTTACATGTCACATATGCTCGAATGCACGCATTTCACTCAAAATCAGTGTTCCTTGTCAAACGTGTGCTTTATGCTCTGAAAAGGCGTTAGAAACAGTTTGAAGGCGCTCCTGCGCTAGGAAAGCTGTTTTCATACACTCGCTGACACAACGTGTGTTTTCCCACTCTGAACAAGTGCATATCACAATACTTTGTTGAAAACTCGCTTCAGACGTGCTTTTACAGTTAAAATGACAAATAGGATGAAAATGTGTTAAAAGCCCGAAATCATGAAAATCCACGCTTAGAAAGTTGTTACATGTCACTTATGCTCGAATGCACGCATTTCACTCAAAATCAGTGTTCCTTGTCAAACGTGTGCTTTATGCTCTGAATAGGCGTTAGAAACAGGCTGAAGGCGCTCTTGCGCAAGGAAAGCTGTGTTCATGATCTTGGTGACACAAAGTGTGTTTTCCGGCTCTGAACAAGTGCATATCACAATACTATTTTGAAAACTCGTTTCAGCCGTGCTTTTACAGTTAACATGACAAATATGATGAAAATGTGTCAAAAGCTCGAAAACATGAAAATCCATGCTTAGAAAGTTGTTACATGTCACATATGATCGTATGCACTCAAAATCAATGTTGCTTGTCAAACGTGTGCTTTATTCTCTGAAAAGGCGTTAGAAACAGTTTGAAGGCGCTCCTGCGCTAGGAAAGCTGTTTTCATTCACTAATTGACACAACGTGTGTTTTCCCACTCTGAATAAGTGCATATCACAATACTTTGTTGAAAACTCGCTTCAGACGTGCTTTTACAGTTAAAATAACAAATAGGATGAAAATGTATTAAAAGCCCGAAATCATGAAAATCCACGCTTAGAAAGTTGTTACATGTCACATATGCTCGAATGCACGCATTTCACTCAAAATCAGTGTTCCTTGTCAAACGTGTGCTTTATGCTCTGAAAAGGCGTTAGAAACAGTTTGAAGGCGCTCCTGCGCTAGGAAAGCCGTTTTCATACACTCGTTGACACAACGTGTGTTTTCTCACTCTGAACAAGTGCATATCACAATACTTTGTTGAAAACTCGCTTCAGACGTGCTTTTACAGTTAAAATAACAAATAGGATGAAAATGTGTTAAAAGCCCGAAATCATGAAAATCCAAGCTTAGAAAGTTGTTACATGTCACATATGCTCGAATGCACGCATTTCACTCAAAATCAGTGTTCCTTGTCAAACGTGTGCTTTATGCTCTGAAAAGGCGTTAGAAACAGTTTGAAGGCGCTCCTGCGCTAGGAAAGCTGTTTTCATACACTCGCTGACACAACGTGTGTTTTCCCACTCTGAACAAGTGCATATCACAATACTTTGTTGAAAACTCGCTTCAGACGTGCTTTTACAGTTAAAATGACAAATAGGATGAAAATGTGTTAAAAGCCCGAAATCATGAAAATCCATGCTCAGAAAGTTGTTACATGTCACATATGCTCGAATGCACACATTTCACTCAAAATCAATGTTCCTTGTCAAACGTGTGCTTTATTCTCTGAAAAGGCGTTAGAAACAGTTTGAAGGCGCTCCTGCGCTAGGAAAGCTGTTTTCATACACTCGCTGACACAACGTGTGTTTTCCCACTCTGAACAAGTGCATATCACAATACTTTGTTGAAAACTCGCTTCAGACGTTCTTTTACAGTTAAAATGACAAATAGGATGAAAATGTGTTAAAAGCCCGAAATCATGAAAATCCATGCTTAGAACGTTGTTACATGTCACATATGCTCGAATGCACTCATAATCAGTGTTCCTTGTCAAACGTGTGCTTTATGCTCTGAAAAAGGCGTTAGAAACAGTTTGAAGGCGCTCCTGCGCTAGGAAAGCCGTTTTCATACACTCGTTGACACAACGTGTGTTTTCCCAATCTGAACAAGTGCATATCACAATACTTTGTTGAAAACTCGCTTCAGACGTGCTTTTACAGTTAAAATAACAAATAGGATGAAAATGTGTTAAAAGCCCGAAATCATGAAAATCCATGCTTAGAACGTTGTTACATGTCACATATGCTCGAATGCACGCATTTCACTCAAAATCTGTGTTCCTTGTCAAACGTGTGCTTTATGCTCTGAAAAGGCGTTAGAAACAGTTTGAAGGCGCTCCGGCGCTAGGAAAGCTGTTTTCATACACTGGCTGACACAACGTGTGTTTTCCCACTCTGAACAAGTGCATATCACAATACTTTGTTGAAAACTCGCTTCAGACGTGCTTTTACAGTTAAAATGACAAATAGGATGAAAATGTGTTAAAAGCCCTAAATCATGAAAATCCATGCTTAGAAAGTTGTTAGATGTCACTTATGCTCGAATGCACGCATTTCACTCAAAATCAATGTTCCTTGTCAAACGTGTGCTTTATGCTCTGAAAAGGCGTTAGAAACAGTTTGAAGGCGCTCCTGCGCTAGGAAAGCTGTTTTCATACACTCGTTGACACAACGTGTGTTTTCTCACTCTGAACAAGTGCATATCACAATACTTTGTTGAAAACTCGCTTCAGACGTGCTTTTACAGTTAAAATGACAAATAGGATGAAAATGTGTTAAAAGCCCGAAATCATGAAAATCCACGCTTAGAAAGTTGTTACATGTCACTTATGCTCGAATGCACGCATTTCACTCAAAATCAGTGTTCCTTGTCAAACGTGTGCTTTATGCTCTTAATAGGCGTTAGAAACAGGCTGAAGGCGCTCTTGCGCAAGGAAAGCTGTGTTCATGATCTTGATGACACAAAGTGTGTTTTCCGGCTCTGAACAAGTGCATATCACAATACTATTTTGAAAACTCGTTTCAGCCGTGCTTTTACAGTTAACATGACAAATATGATGAAAATGTGTCAAAAGCTCGAAAACATGAAAATCCATGCTTAGAAAGTTGTTACATGTCACATATGATCGTATGCACTCAAAATCAATGTTGCTAGTCAAACGTGTGCTTTATTCTCTGAAAAGGCGTTAGAAACAGTTTGAAGGCGCTCCTGCGCTAGGAAAGCTGTTTTCATTCACTAATTGACACAACGTGTGTTTTCCCACTCTGAATAAGTGCATATCACAATACTTTGTTGAAAACTCGCTTCAGACGTGCTTTTACAGTTAAAATAACAAATAGGATGAAAATGTGTTAAAAGCCCGAAATCATGAAAATCCACGCTTAGAAAGTTGTTACATGTCACATATGCTCGAATGCACGCATTTCACTCAAAATCAGTGTTCCTTGTCAAACGTGTGCTTTATGCTCTGAAAAGGCGTTAGAAACAGTTTGAAGGCGCTCCTGCGCTAGGAAAGCCGTTTTCATACACTCGTTGACACAACGTGTGTTTTCTCACTCTGAACAAGTGCATATCACAATACTTTGTTGAAAACTCGCTTCAGACGTGCTTTTACAGTTAAAATAACAAATAGGATGAAAATGTGTTAAAAGCCCGAAATCATGAAAATCCATGCTTAGAAAGTTGTTACATGTCACATATGCTCGAATGCACGCATTTCACTCAAAATCAGTGTTCCTTGTCAAACGTGTGCTTTATGCTCTGAAAAGGCGTTAGAAACAGTTTGAAGGCGCTCCTGCGCTAGCAAAGCTGTTTTCATACACTCGCTGACACAACGTGTGTTTTCCCACTCTGAACAAGTGCATATCACAATACTTTGTTGAAAACTCGCTTCAGACGTCCTTTTACAGTTAAAATAACAAATAGGATGAAAATGTGTTAAAAGCCCGAAATCATGAAAATCCATGCTTAGAAAGTTGTTTCATGTCACATATGCTCGAATGCACGCATTTCACTCAAAATCAATGTTCCTTGTCAAACGTGTGCTTTATGCTCTGAAAAGGCGTTAGAAACAGTTTGAAGGCGCTCCTGCGCTAGCAAAGCTGTTTTCATACACTCGTTGACACAACGTGTGTTTTCCCACTCTGAACAAGTGCATATCACAATACTATTTTGAAAACTCGTTTCAGCCGTGCTTTTACAGTTAACATGACAAATATGATGAAAATGTGTCAAAAGCTCGAAAACATGAAAATCCATGCTTAGAAAGTTGTTACATGTCACATATGATCGTATGCACTCAAAATCAATGTTGCTTGTCAAACGTGTGCTTGATTCTCTGAAAAGGCGTTAGAAACAGTTTGAAGGCGCTCCTGCGCTAGCAAAGCTGTTTTCATGATCTTGGTGACACAAAGTGTGTTTTCCGGCTCTGAACAAGTGCATATCACAATACTTTGTTGAAAACTCGTTTCAGACGTGCTTTTACAATTAAAATAACAAATAGGATGAAAATGTGTTAAAAGCCCGAAATCATGAAAATCCACGCTTAGAAAGTTGTTACATGTCACTTATGCTCGAATGCACGCATTTCACTTAAGATCAGTGTTCCTTGTCAAACGTGTGCTTTATGCTCTGAAAAGGCGTTAGAAACAGTTTGAAGGCGCTCCTGCGCTAGGAAAGCCGTTTTCATACACTCGTTGACACAACGTGTGTTTTCTCACTCTGAACAAGTGCATATCACAATACTTTGTTGAAAACTCGCTTCAGACGTGCTTTTACAGTTAAAATGACAAATAGGATGAAAATGTGTTAAAAGCCCGAAATCATGAAAATCCATGCTTAGAAAGTTGTTACATGTCACATATGCTCGAATGCACGCATTTCACTCAAAATCTGTGTTCCTTGTCAAACGTGTGCTTTATGCTCTGAAAAGGCGTTAGAAACAGTTTGAAGGCGCTCCGGCGCTAGGAAAGCTGTTTTCATACACTGGCTGACACAACGTGTGTTTTCCCACTCTGAACAAGTGCATATCACAATACTTTGTTGAAAACTCGCTTCAGACGTGCTTTTACAGTTAAAATGACAAATAGGATGAAAATGTGTTAAAAGCCCTAAATCATGAAAATCCATGCTTAGAAAGTTGTTAGATGTCACTTATGCTCGAATGCACGCATTTCACTCAAAATCAATGTTCCTTGTCAAACGTGTGCTTTATGCTCTGAAAAGGCGTTAGAAACAGTTTGAAGGCGCTCCTGCGCTAGGAAAGCTGTTTTCATACACTCGTTGACACAACGTGTGTTTTCTCACTCTGAACAAGTGCATATCACAATACTTTGTTGAAAACTCGCTTCAGACGTGCTTTTACAGTTAAAATGACAAATAGGATGAAAATGTGTTAAAAGCCCGAAATCATGAAAATCCACGCTTAGAAAGTTGTTACATGTCACTTATGCTCGAATGCACGAATTTCACTCAAAATCAGTGTTCCTTGTCAAACGTGTGCTTTATGCTCTGAATAGGCGTTAGAAACAGGCTGAAGGCGCTCTTGCGCAAGGAAAGCTGTGTTCATGATCTTGATGACACAAAGTGTGTTTTCCGGCTCTGAACAAGTGCATATCACAATACTATTTTGAAAACTCGTTTCAGCCGTGCTTTTACAGTTAACATGACAAATATGATGAAAATGTGTCAAAAGCTCGAAAACATGAAAATCCATGCTTAGAAAGTTGTTACATGTCACATATGATCGTATGCACTCAAAATCAATGTTGCTAGTCAAACGTGTGCTTTATTCTCTGAAAAGGCGTTAGAAACAGTTTGAAGGCGCTCCTGCGCTAGGAAAGCTGTTTTCATTCACTAATTGACACAACGTGTGTTTTCCCACTCTGAATAAGTGCATATCACAATACTTTGTTGAAAACTCGCTTCAGACGTGCTTTTACAGTTAAAATAACAAATAGGATGAAAATGTGTTAAAAGCCCGAAATCATGAAAATCCACGCTTAGAAAGTTGTTACATGTCACATATGCTCGAATGCACGCATTTCACTCAAAATCAGTGTTCCTTGTCAAACGTGTGCTTTATGCTCTGAAAAGGCGTTAGAAACAGTTTGAAGGCGCTCCTGCGCTAGGAAAGCCGTTTTCATACACTCGTTGACACAACGTGTGTTTTCTCACTCTGAACAAGTGCATATCACAATACTTTGTTGAAAACTCGCTTCAGACGTGCTTTTACAGTTAAAATAACAAATAGGATGAAAATGTGTTAAAAGCCCGAAATCATGAAAATCCATGCTTAGAAAGTTGTTACATGTCACATATGCTCGAATGCACGCATTTCACTCAAAATCAGTGTTCCTTGTCAAACGTGTGCTTTATGCTCTGAAAAGGCGTTAGAAACAGTTTGAAGGCGCTCCTGCGCTAGCAAAGCTGTTTTCATACACTCGCTGACACAACGTGTGTTTTCCCACTCTGAACAAGTGCATATCACAATACTTTGTTGAAAACTCGCTTCAGACGTCCTTTTACAGTTAAAATAACAAATAGGATGAAAATGTGTTAAAAGCCCGAAATCATGAAAATCCATGCTTAGAAAGTTGTTTCATGTCACATATGCTCGAATGCACGCATTTCACTCAAAATCAATGTTCCTTGTCAAACGTGTGCTTTATGCTCTGAAAAGGCGTTAGAAACAGTTTGAAGGCGCTCCTGCGCTAGCAAAGCTGTTTTCATACACTCGTTGACACAACGTGTGTTTTCCCACTCTGAACAAGTGCATATCACAATACTATTTTGAAAACTCGTTTCAGCCGTGCTTTTACAGTTAACATGACAAATATGATGAAAATGTGTCAAAAGCTCGAAAACATGAAAATCCATGCTTAGAAAGTTGTTACATGTCACATATGATCGTATGCACTCAAAATCAATGTTGCTTGTCAAACGTGTGCTTGATTCTCTGAAAAGGCGTTAGAAACAGTTTGAAGGCGCTCCTGCGCTAGCAAAGCTGTTTTCATGATCTTGGTGACACAAAGTGTGTTTTCCGGCTCTGAACAAGTGCATATCACAATACTTTGTTGAAAACTCGTTTCAGACGTGCTTTTACAATTAAAATAACAAATAGGATGAAAATGTGTTAAAAGCCCGAAATCATGAAAATCCACGCTTAGAAAGTTGTTACATGTCACTTATGCTCGAATGCACGCATTTCACTTAAGATCAGTGTTCCTTGTCAAACGTGTGCTTTATGCTCTGAAAAGGCGTTAGAAACAGTTTGAAGGCGCTCCTGCGCTAGGAAAGCCGTTTTCATACACTCGTTGACACAACGTGTGTTTTCTCACTCTGAACAAGTGCATATCACAATACTTTGTTGAAAACTCGCTTCAGACGTGCTTTTACAGTTAAAATGACAAATAGGATGAAAATGTGTTAAAAGCCCGAAATCATGAAAATCCATGCTTAGAAAGTTGTTACATGTCACATATGCTCGAATGCACGCATTTCACTCAAAATCTGTGTTCCTTGTCAAACGTGTGCTTTATGCTCTGAAAAGGCGTTAGAAACAGTTTGAAGGCGCTCCGGCGCTAGGAAAGCTGTTTTCATACACTGGCTGACACAACGTGTGTTTTCCCACTCTGAACAAGTGCATATCACAATACTTTGTTGAAAACTCGCTTCAGACGTGCTTTTACAGTTAAAATGACAAATAGGATGAAAATGTGTTAAAAGCCCTAAATCATGAAAATCCATGCTTAGAAAGTTGTTAGATGTCACTTATGCTCGAATGCACGCATTTCACTCAAAATCAATGTTCCTTGTCAAACGTGTGCTTTATGCTCTGAAAAGGCGTTAGAAACAGTTTGAAGGCGCTCCTGCGCTAGGAAAGCTGTTTTCATACACTCGTTGACACAACGTGTGTTTTCTCACTCTGAACAAGTGCATATCACAATACTTTGTTGAAAACTCGCTTCAGACGTGCTTTTACAGTTAAAATGACAAATAGGATGAAAATGTGTTAAAAGCCCGAAATCATGAAAATCCACGCTTAGAAAGTTGTTACATGTCACTTATGCTCGAATGCACGCATTTCACTCAAAATCAGTGTTCCTTGTCAAACGTGTGCTTTATGCTCTGAAAAGGCGTTAGAAACAGTTTGAAGGCGCTCCTGCGCTAGGAAAGCCGTTTTCATACACTCGTTGACACAACGTGTGTTTTCTCACTCTGAACAAGTGCATATCACAATACTTTGTTGAAAACTCGCTTCAGACGTGCTTTTACAGTTAAAATAACAAATAGGATGAAAATGTGTTAAAAGCCCGAAATCATGAAAATCCATGCTTAGAAAGTTGTTACATGTCACATATGCTCGAATGCACGCATTTCACTCAAAATCAGTGTTCCTTGTCAAACGTGTGCTTTATGCTCTGAAAAGGCGTTAGAAACAGTTTGAAGGCGCTCCTGCGCTAGGAAAGCTGTTTTCATACACTCGCTGACACAACGTGTGTTTTCCCACTCTGAACAACTGCATATCACAATACTTTGTTGAAAACTCGCTTCAGACGTGCTTTTACAGTTAAAATGACAAATAGGATGAAAATGTGTTAAAAGCCCGAAATCATGAAAATCCATGCTCAGAAAGTTGTTACATGTCACATATGCTCGAATGCACACATTTCACTCAAAATCAATGTTCCTTGTCAAACGTGTGCTTTATTCTCTGAAAAGGCGTTAGAAACAGTTTGAAGGCGCTCCTGCGCTAGGAAAGCTGTTTTCATTCACTAGTTGACACAAAGCGCTTTTTCCCACTCTGAACAACTGCATATCACAATACTTTGTTGAAAACTCGCTTCAGACGTTCTTTTACAGTTAAAATGACAAATAGGATGAAAATGTGTTAAAAGCCCGAAATCATGAAAATCCATGCTTAGAACGTTGTTACATGTCACATATGCTCGAATGCACTCATAATCAGTGTTCCTTGTCAAACGTGTGCTTTATGCTCTGAAAAAGCCGTTAGAAACAGTTTGAAGGCGCTCCTGCGCTAGGAAAGCCGTTTTCATACACTCGTTGACACAACGTGTGTTTTCCCAATCTGAACAAGTGCATATCACAATACTTTGTTGAAAACTCGCTTCAGACGTGCTTTTACAGTTAAAATAACAAATAGGATGAAAATGTGTTAAAAGCCCGAAATCATGAAAATACATGCTTAGAAAGTTGTTACATGTCACATATGCTCGAATGCACGCATTTCACTCAAAATCTGTGTTCCTTGTCAAACGTGTGCTTTATGCTCTGAAAAGGCGTTAGAAACAGTTTGAAGGCGCTCCGGCGCTAGGAAAGCTGTTTTCATACACTCGCTGACACAACGTGTGTTTTCCCACTCTGAACAAGTGCATATCACAATACTTTGTTGAAAACTCGCTTCAGACGTGCTTTTACAGTTAAAATGACAAATAGGATGAAAATGTGTTAAAAGCCCGAAATCATGAAAATCCATGCTCAGAAAGTTGTTACATATGCTCGAATGCACGCATTTCACTCAAAATCAATGTTCCTTGTCAAACGTGTGCTTTATGCTCTGAAAAGGCGTTAGAAACAGGCTGAAGGCGCTCCTGCGCAAGGAAAGCTGTGTTCATGATCTTGGTGACACAAAGTGTGTTTTCCGGCTCTGAACAAGTGCATATCACAATACTATTTTGAAAACTCGTTTCAGCCGTGCTTTTACAGTTAACATGACAAATATGATGAAAATGTGTCAAAAGCTCGAAAACATGAAAATCCATGCTTAGAAAGTTGTTACATGTCACATATGATCGTATGCACTCAAAATCAATGTTGCTAGTCAAACGTGTGCTTTATTCTCTGAAAAGGCGTTAGAAACAGTTTGAAGGCGCTCCTGCGCTAGGAAAGCTGTTTTCATTCACTAATTGACACAACGTGTGTTTTCCCACTCTGAATAAGTGCATATCACAATACTTTGTTGAAAACTCGCTTCAGACGTGCTTTTACAGTTAAAATAACAAATAGGATGAAAATGTGTTAAAAGCCCGAAATCATGAAAATCCACGCTTAGAAAGTTGTTACATGTCACATATGCTCGAATGCACGCATTTCACTCAAAATCAGTGTTCCTTGTCAAACGTGTGCTTTATGCTCTGAAAAGGCGTTAGAAACAGTTTGAAGGCGCTCCTGCGCTAGGAAAGCCGTTTTCATACACTCGTTGACACAACGTGTGTTTTCTCACTCTGAACAAGTGCATATCACAATACTTTGTTGAAAACTCGCTTCAGACGTGCTTTTACAGTTAAAATAACAAATAGGATGAAAATGTGTTAAAAGCCCGAAATCATGAAAATCCATGCTTAGAAAGTTGTTACATGTCACATATGCTCGAATGCACGCATTTCACTCAAAATCAGTGTTCCTTGTCAAACGTGTGCTTTATGCTCTGAAAAGGCGTTAGAAACAGTTTGAAGGCGCTCCTGCGCTAGGAAAGCTGTTTTCATACACTCGCTGACACAACGTGTGTTTTCCCACTCTGAACAAGTGCATATCACAGTACTTTGTTGAAAACTCGCTTCAGACGTGCTTTTACAGTTAAAATGACAAATAGGATGAAAATGTGTTAAAAGCCCGAAATCATGAAAATCCATGCTCAGAAAGTTGTTACATGTCACATATGCTCGAATGCACACATTTCACTCAAAATCAATGTTCCTTGTCAAACGTGTGCTTTATTCTCTGAAAAGGCGTTAGAAACAGTTTGAAGGCGCTCCTGCGCTAGGAAAGCTGTTTTCATTCACTAGTTGACACAAAGCGCTTTTTCCCACTCTGAACAACTGCATATCACAATACTTTGTTGAAAACTCGCTTCAGACGTTCTTTTACAGTTAAAATGACAAATAGGATGAAAATGTGTTAAAAGCCCGAAATCATGAAAATCCATGCTTAGAACGTTGTTACATGTCACATATGCTCGAATGCACTCATAATCAGTGTTCCTTGTCAAACGTGTGCTTTATGCTCTGAAAAAGGCGTTAGAAACAGTTTGAAGGCGCTCCAGCGCTAGGAAAGCCGTTTTCATACACTCGTTGACACAACGTGTGTTTTCCCAATCTGAACAAGTGCATATCACAATACTTTGTTGAAAACTCGCTTCAGACGTGCTTTTACAGTTAAAATAACAAATAGGATGAAAATGTGTTAAAAGCCCGAAATCATGAAAATCCATGCTTAGAAAGTTGTTACATGTCACATATGCTCGAATGCACGCATTTCACTCAAAATCAGTGTTCCTTGTCAAACGTGTGCTTTATGCTCTGAAAAGGCGTTAGAAACAGTTTGAAGGCGCTCCTGCGCTAGGAAAGCTGTTTTCATACACTCGCTGACACAACGTGTGTTTTCCCACTCTGAACAAGTGCATATCACAATACTTTGTTGAAAACTCGCTTCAGACGTGCTTTTACAGTTAAAATGACAAATAGGATGAAAATGTGTTAAAAGCCCGAAATCATGAAAATCCACGCTTAGAAAGTTGTTACATGTCACTTATGCTCGAATGCACGCATTTCACTCAAAATCAGTGTTCCTTGTCAAACGTGTGCTTTATGCTCTGAATAGGCATTAGAAACAGGCTGAAGGCGCTCTTGCGCAAGGAAAGCTGTGTTCATGATCTTGATGACACAAAGTGTGTTTTCCGGCTCTGAACAAGTGCATATCACAATACTATTTTGAAAACTCGTTTCAGCCGTGCTTTTACAGTTAACATGACAAATATGATGAAAATGTGTCAAAAGCTCGAAAACATGAAAATCCATGCTTAGAAAGTTGTTACATGTCACATATGATCGTATGCACTCAAAATCAATGTTGCTTGTCAAACGTGTGCTTTATTCTCTGAAAAGGCGTTAGAAACAGTTTGAAGGCGCTCCTGCGCTAGGAAAGCTGTTTTCATTCACTAATTGACACAACGTGTGTTTTCCCACTCTGAATAAGTGCATATCACAATACTTTGTTGAAAACTCGCTTCAGACGTGCTTTTACAGTTAAAATAACAAATAGGATGAAAATGTATTAAAAGCCCGAAATCATGAAAATCCACGCTTAGAAAGTTGTTACATGTCACATATGCTCGAATGCACGCATTTCACTCAAAATCAGTGTTCCTTGTCAAACGTGTGCTTTATGCTCTGAAAAGGCGTTAGAAACAGTTTGAAGGCGCTCCTGCGCTAGGAAAGCCGTTTTCATACACTCGTTGACACAACGTGTGTTTTCCCAATCTGAACAAGTGCATATCACAATACTTTGTTGAAAACTCGCTTCAGACGTGCTTTTACAGTTAAAATAACAAATAGGATGAAAATGTGTTAAAAGCCCGAAATCATGAAAATCCATGCTTAGAAAGTTGTTACATGTCACATATGCTCGAATGCACGCATTTCACTCAAAATCAGTGTTCCTTGTCAAACGTGTGCTTTATGCTCTGAAAAGGCGTTAGAAACAGTTTGAAGGCGCTCCTGCGCTAGGAAAGCTGTTTTCATACACTCGCTGACACAACGTGTGTTTTCCCACTCTGAACAAGTGCATATCACAATACTTTGTTGAAAACTCGCTTCAGACGTGCTTTTACAGTTAAAATGACAAATAGGATGAAAATGTGTTAAAAGCCCGAAATCATGAAAATCCACGCTTAGAAAGTTGTTACATGTCACTTATGCTCGAATGCACGCATTTCACTCAAAATCAGTGTTCCTTGTCAAACGTGTGCTTTATGCTCTGAATAGGCGTTAGAAACAGGCTGAAGGCGCTCTTGCGCAAGGAAAGCTGTGTTCATGATCTTGATGACACAAAGTGTGTTTTCCGGCTCTGAACAAGTGCATATCACAATACTATTTTGAAAACTCGTTTCAGCCGTGCTTTTACAGTTAACATGACAAATATGATGAAAATGTGTCAAAAGCTCGAAATCATGAAAATCCACGCTTAGAAAGTTGTTACATGTCACATATGCTCGAATGCACGCATTTCACTCAAAATCAGTGTTCCTTGTCAAACGTGTGCTTTATGCTCTGAAAAGGCGTTAGAAACAGTTTGAAGGCGCTCCTGCGCTAGGAAAGCCGTTTTCATACACTCGTTGACACAACGTGTGTTTTCTCACTCTGAACAAGTGCATATCACAATACTTTGTTGAAAACTCGCTTCAGACGTGCTTTTACAGTTAAAATAACAAATAGGATGAAAATGTGTTAAAAGCCCGAAATCATGAAAATCCATGCTTAGAAAGTTGTTACATGTCACATATGCTCGAATGCACGCATTTCACTCAAAATCAGTGTTCCTTGTCAAACGTGTGCTTTATGCTCTGAAAAGGCGTTAGAAACAGTTTGAAGGCGCTCCTGCGCTAGGAAAGCTGTTTTCATACACTCGCTGACACAACGTGTGTTTTCCCACTCTGAACAAGTGCATATCACAATACTTTGTTGAAAACTCGCTTCAGACGTGCTTTTACAGTTAAAATGACAAATAGGATGAAAATGTGTTAAAAGCCCGAAATCATGAAAATCCATGCTCAGAAAGTTGTTACATGTCACATATGCTCGAATGCACACATTTCACTCAAAATCAATGTTCCTTGTCAAACGTGTGCTTTATTCTCTGAAAAGGCGTTAGAAACAGTTTGAAGGCGCTCCTGCGCTAGGAAAGCTGTTTTCATTCACTAATTGACACAACGTGTGTTTTCCCACTCTGAATAAGTGCATATCACAATACTTTGTTGAAAACTCGCTTCAGACGTGCTTTTACAGTTAAAATAACAAATAGGATGAAAATGTATTAAAAGCCCGAAATCATGAAAATCCACGCTTAGAAAGTTGTTACATGTCACATATGCTCGAATGCACGCATTTCACTCAAAATCAGTGTTCCTTGTCAAACGTGTGCTTTATGCTCTGAAAAGGCGTTAGAAACAGTTTGAAGGCGCTCCTGCGCTAGGAAAGCCGTTTTCATACACTCGTTGACACAACGTGTGTTTTCTCACTCTGAACAAGTGCATATCACAATACTTTGTTGAAAACTCGCTTCAGACGTGCTTTTACAGTTAAAATAACAAATAGGATGAAAATGTGTTAAAAGCCCGAAATCATGAAAATCCATGCTTAGAAAGTTGTTACATGTCACATATGCTCGAATGCACGCATTTCACTCAAAATCAGTGTTCCTTGTCAAACGTGTGCTTTATGCTCTGAAAAGGCGTTAGAAACAGTTTGAAGGCGCTCCTGCGCTAGGAAAGCTGTTTTCATACACTCGCTGACACAACGTGTGTTTTCCCACTCTGAACAAGTGCATATCACAATACTTTGTTGAAAACTCGCTTCAGACGTGCTTTTACAGTTAAAATGACAAATAGGATGAAAATGTGTTAAAAGCCCGAAATCATGAAAATCCATGCTCAGAAAGTTGTTACATGTCACATATGCTCGAATGCACACATTTCACTCAAAATCAATGTTCCTTGTCAAACGTGTGCTTTATTCTCTGAAAAGGCGTTAGAAACAGTTTGAAGGCGCTCCTGCGCTAGGAAAGCTGTTTTCATTCACTAGTTGACACAAAGCGCTTTTTCCCACTCTGAACAACTGCATATCACAATACTTTGTTGAAAACTCGCTTCAGACGTTCTTTTACAGTTAAAATGACAAATAGGATGAAAATGTGTTAAAAGCCCGAAATCATGAAAATCCATGCTTAGAACGTTGTTACATGTCACATATGCTCGAATGCACTCATAATCAGTGTTCCTTGTCAAACGTGTGCTTTATGCTCTGAAAAAGGCGTTAGAAACAGTTTGAAGGCGCTCCAGCGCTAGGAAAGCCGTTTTCATACACTCGTTGACACAACGTGTGTTTTCCCAATCTGAACAAGTGCATATCACAATACTTTGTTGAAAACTCGCTTCAGACGTGCTTTTACAGTTAAAATAACAAATAGGATGAAAATGTGTTAAAAGCCCGAAATCATGAAAATCCATGCTTAGAAAGTTGTTACATGTCACATATGCTCGAATGCACGCATTTCACTCAAAATCAGTGTTCCTTGTCAAACGTGTGCTTTATGCTCTGAAAAGGCGTTAGAAACAGTTTGAAGGCGCTCCTGCGCTAGGAAAGCTGTTTTCATACACTCGCTGACACAACGTGTGTTTTCCCACTCTGAACAAGTGCATATCACAATACTTTGTTGAAAACTCGCTTCAGACGTGCTTTTACAGTTAAAATGACAAATAGGATGAAAATGTGTTAAAAGCCCGAAATCATGAAAATCCACGCTTAGAAAGTTGTTACATGTCACTTATGCTCGAATGCACGCATTTCACTCAAAATCAGTGTTCCTTGTCAAACGTGTGCTTTATGCTCTGAATAGGCGTTAGAAACAGGCTGAAGGCGCTCTTGCGCAAGGAAAGCTGTGTTCATGATCTTGATGACACAAAGTGTTTTTTCCGGCTCTGAACAAGTGCATATCACAATACTATTTTGAAAACTCGTTTCAGCCGTGCTTTTACAGTTAACATGACAAATATGATGAAAATGTGTCAAAAGCTCGAAAACATGAAAATCCATGCTTAGAAAGTTGTTACATGTCACATATGATCGTATGCACTCAAAATCAATGTTGCTTGTCAAACGTGTGCTTTATTCTCTGAAAAGGCGTTAGAAACAGTTTGAAGGCGCTCCTGCGCTAGGAAAGCTGTTTTCATTCACTAATTGACACAACGTGTGTTTTCCCACTCTGAATAAGTGCATATCACAATACTTTGTTGAAAACTCGCTTCAGACGTGCTTTTACAGTTAAAATAACAAATAGGATGAAAATGTATTAAAAGCCTGAAATCATGAAAATCCACGCTTAGAAAGTTGTTACATGTCACATATGCTCGAATGCACGCATTTCACTCAAAATCAGTGTTCCTTGTCAAACGTGTGCTTTATGCTCTGAAAAGGCGTTAGAAACAGTTTGAAGGCGCTCCTGCGCTAGGAAAGCCGTTTTCATACACTCGTTGACACAACGTGTGTTTTCCCAATCTGAACAAGTGCATATCACAATACTTTGTTGAAAACTCGCTTCAGACGTGCTTTTACAGTTAAAATAACAAATAGGATGAAAATGTGTTAAAAGCCCGAAATCATGAAAATCCATGCTTAGAAAGTTGTTACATGTCACATATGCTCGAATGCACGCATTTCACTCAAAATCAGTGTTCCTTGTCAAACGTGTGCTTTATGCTCTGAAAAGGCGTTAGAAACAGTTTGAAGGCGCTCCTGCGCTAGGAAAGCCGTTTTCATACACTCGTTGACACAACGTGTGTTTTCTCACTCTGAACAAGTGCATATCACAATACTTTGTTGAAAACTCGCTTCAGACGTGCTTTTACAGTTAAAATGACAAATAGGATGAAAATGTGTTAAAAGCCCGAAATCATGAAAATCCACGCTTAGAAAGTTGTTACATGTCACTTATGCTCGAATGCACGCATTTCACTCAAAACCAGTGTTCCTTGTCAAACGTGTGCTTTATGCTCTGAATAGGCGTTAGAAACAGGCTGAAGGCGCTCTTGCGCAAGGAAAGCTGTGTTCATGATCTTGGTGACACAAAGTGTGTTTTCCGGCTCTGAACAAGTGCATATCACAATACTATTTTGAAAACTCGTTTCAGCCGTGCTTTTACAGTTAACATGACAAATATGATGAAAATGTGTCAAAAGCTCGAAAACATGAAAATCCATGCTTAGAAAGTTGTTACATGTCACATATGATCGTATGCACTCAAAATCAATGTTGCTTGTCAAACGTGTGCTTTATTCTCTGAAAAGGCGTTAGAAACAGTTTGAAGGCGCTCCTGCGCTAGGAAAGCTGTTTTCATTCACTAATTGACACAACGTGTGTTTTCCCACTCTGAATAAGTGCATATCACAATACTTTGTTGAAAACTCGCTTCAGACGTGCTTTTACAGTTAAAATAACAAATAGGATGAAAATGTATTAAAAGCCCGAAATCATGAAAATCCACGCTTAGAAAGTTGTTACATGTCACATATGCTCGAATGCACGCATTTCACTCAAAATCAGTGTTCCTTGTCAAACGTGTGCTTTATGCTCTGAAAAGGCGTTAGAAACAGTTTGAAGGCGCTCCTGCGCTAGCAAAGCTGTTTTCATACACTCGCTGACACAACGTGTGTTTTCCCACTCTGAACAAGTGCATATCACAATACTTTGTTGAAAACTCGCTTCAGACGTCCTTTTACAGTTAAAATAACAAATAGGATGAAAATGTGTTAAAAGCCCGAAATCATGAAAATCCATGCTTAGAAAGTTGTTTCATGTCACATATGCTCGAATGCACGCATTTCACTCAAAATCAATGTTCCTTGTCAAACGTGTGCTTTATGCTCTGAAAAGGCGTTAGAAACAGTTTGAAGGCGCTCCTGCGCTAGCAAAGCTGTTTTCATACACTCGTTGACACAACGTGTGTTTTCCCACTCTGAACAAGTGCATATCACAATACTATTTTGAAAACTCGTTTCAGCCGTGCTTTTACAGTTAACATGACAAATATGATGAAAATGTGTCAAAAGCTCGAAAACATGAAAATCCATGCTTAGAAAGTTGTTACATGTCACATATGATCGTATGCACTCAAAATCAATGTTGCTTGTCAAACGTGTGCTTGATTCTCTGAAAAGGCGTTAGAAACAGTTTGAAGGCGCTCCTGCGCTAGCAAAGCTGTTTTCATGATCTTGGTGACACAAAGTGTGTTTTCCGGCTCTGAACAAGTGCATATCACAATACTTTGTTGAAAACTCGTTTCAGACGTGCTTTTACAATTAAAATAACAAATAGGATGAAAATGTGTTAAAAGCCCGAAATCATGAAAATCCACGCTTAGAAAGTTGTTACATGTCACTTATGCTCGAATGCACGCATTTCACTTAAGATCAGTGTTCCTTGTCAAACGTGTGCTTTATGCTCTGAAAAGGCGTTAGAAACAGTTTGAAGGCGCTCCTGCGCTAGGAAAGCCGTTTTCATACACTCGTTGACACAACGTGTGTTTTCTCACTCTGAACAAGTGCATATCACAATACTTTGTTGAAAACTCGCTTCAGACGTGCTTTTACAGTTAAAATGACAAATAGGATGAAAATGTGTTAAAAGCCCGAAATCATGAAAATCCATGCTTAGAAAGTTGTTACATGTCACATATGCTCGAATGCACGCATTTCACTCAAAATCTGTGTTCCTTGTCAAACGTGTGCTTTATGCTCTGAAAAGGCGTTAGAAACAGTTTGAAGGCGCTCCGGCGCTAGGAAAGCTGTTTTCATACACTGGCTGACACAACGTGTGTTTTCCCACTCTGAACAAGTGCATATCACAATACTTTGTTGAAAACTCGCTTCAGACGTGCTTTTACAGTTAAAATGACAAATAGGATGAAAATGTGTTAAAAGCCCTAAATCATGAAAATCCATGCTTAGAAAGTTGTTAGATGTCACTTATGCTCGAATGCACGCATTTCACTCAAAATCAATGTTGCTAGTCAAACGTGTGCTTTATTCTCTGAAAAGGCGTTAGAAACAGTTTGAAGGCGCTCCTGCGCTAGGAAAGCTGTTTTCATTCACTAATTGACACAACGTGTGTTTTCCCACTCTGAATAAGTGCATATCACAATACTTTGTTGAAAACTCGCTTCAGACGTGCTTTTACAGTTAAAATAACAAATAGGATGAAAATGTGTTAAAAGCCCGAAATCATGAAAATCCACGCTTAGAAAGTTGTTACATGTCACATATGCTCGAATGCACGCATTTCACTCAAAATCAGTGTTCCTTGTCAAACGTGTGCTTTATGCTCTGAAAAGGCGTTAGAAACAGTTTGAAGGCGCTCCTGCGCTAGGAAAGCCGTTTTCATACACTCGTTGACACAACGTGTGTTTTCTCACTCTGAACAAGTGCATATCACAATACTTTGTTGAAAACTCGCTTCAGACGTGCTTTTACAGTTAAAATAACAAATAGGATGAAAATGTGTTAAAAGCCCGAAATCATGAAAATCCATGCTTAGAAAGTTGTTACATGTCACATATGCTCGAATGCACGCATTTCACTCAAAATCAGTGTTCCTTGTCAAACGTGTGCTTTATGCTCTGAAAAGGCGTTAGAAACAGTTTGAAGGCGCTCCTGCGCTAGGAAAGCTGTTTTCATACACTCGCTGACACAACGTGTGTTTTCCCACTCTGAACAAGTGCATATCACAATACTTTGTTGAAAACTCGCTTCAGACGTGCTTTTACAGTTAAAATGACAAATAGGATGAAAATGTGTTAAAAGCCCGAAATCATGAAAATCCACGCTTAGAAAGTTGTTACATGTCACTTATGCTCGAATGCACGCATTTCACTCAAAATCAGTGTTCCTTGTCAAACGTGTGCTTTATGCTCTGAATAGGCGTTAGAAACAGGCTGAAGGCGCTCTTGCGCAAGGAAAGCTGTGTTCATGATCTTGGTGACACAAAGTGTGTTTTCCGGCTCTGAACAAGTGCATATCACAATACTATTTTGAAAACTCGTTTCAGCCGTGCTTTTACAGTTAACATGACAAATATGATGAAAATGTGTCAAAAGCTCGAAAACATGAAAATCCATGCTTAGAAAGTTGTTACATGTCACATATGATCGTATGCACTCAAAATCAATGTTGCTTGTCAAACGTGTGCTTTATTCTCTGAAAAGGCGTTAGAAACAGTTTGAAGGCGCTCCTGCGCTAGGAAAGCTGTTTTCATTCACTAATTGACACAACGTGTGTTTTCCCACTCTGAATAAGTGCATATCACAATACTTTGTTGAAAACTCGCTTCAGACGTGCTTTTACAGTTAAAATAACAAATAGGATGAAAATGTATTAAAAGCCCGAAATCATGAAAATCCACGCTTAGAAAGTTGTTACATGTCACATATGCTCGAATGCACACATTTCACTCAAAATCAGTGTTCCTTGTCAAACGTGTGCTTTATGCTCTGAAAAGGCGTTAGAAACAGTTTGAAGGCGCTCCTGCGCTAGGAAAGCCGTTTTCATACACTCGTTGACACAACGTGTGTTTTCTCACTCTGAACAAGTGCATATCACAATACTTTGTTGAAAACTCGCTTCAGACGTGCTTTTACAGTTAAAATAACAAATAGGATGAAAATGTGTTAAAAGCCCGAAATCATGAAAATCCATGCTTAGAAAGTTGTTACATGTCACATATGCTCGAATGCACGCATTTCACTCAAAATCAGTGTTCCTTGTCAAACGTGTGCTTTATGCTCTGAAAAGGCGTTAGAAACAGTTTGAAGGCGCTCCTGCGCTAGGAAAGCTGTTTTCATACACTCGCTGACACAACGTGTGTTTTCCCACTCTGAACAAGTGCATATCACAATACTTTGTTGAAAACTCGCTTCAGACGTGCTTTTACAGTTAAAATGACAAATAGGATGAAAATGTGTTAAAAGCCCGAAATCATGAAAATCCATGCTCAGAAAGTTGTTACATGTCACATATGCTCGAATGCACACATTTCACTCAAAATCAATGTTCCTTGTCAAACGTGTGCTTTATTCTCTGAAAAGGCGTTAGAAACAGTTTGAAGGCGCTCCTGCGCTAGGAAAGCTGTTTTCATTCACTAGTTGACACAAAGCGCTTTTTCCCACTCTGAACAACTGCATATCACAATACTTTGTTGAAAACTCGCTTCAGACGTTCTTTTACAGTTAAAATGACAAATAGGATGAAAATGTGTTAAAAGCCCGAAATCATGAAAATCCATGCTTAGAACGTTGTTACATGTCACATATGCTCGAATGCACTCATAATCAGTGTTCCTTGTCAAACGTGTGCTTTATGCTCTGAAAAAGGCGTTAGAAACAGTTTGAAGGCGCTCCGGCGCTAGGAAAGCCGTTTTCATACACTCGTTGACACAACGTGTGTTTTCCCAATCTGAACAAGTGCATATCACAATACTTTGTTGAAAACTCGCTTCAGACGTGCTTTTACAGTTAAAATAACAAATAGGATGAAAATGTGTTAAAAGCCCGAAATCATGAAAATCCATGCTTAGAAAGTTGTTACATGTCACATATGCTCGAATGCACGCATTTCACTCAAAATCTGTGTTCCTTGTCAAACGTGTGCTTTATGCTCTGAAAAGGCGTTAGAAACAGTTTGAAGGCGCTCCGGCGCTAGGAAAGCTGTTTTCATACACTGGCTGACACAACGTGTGTTTTCCCACTCTGAACAAGTGCATATCACAATACTTTGTTGAAAACTCGCTTCAGACGTGCTTTTACAGTTAAAATGACAAATAGGATGAAAATGTGTTAAAAGCCCTAAATCATGAAAATCCATGCTTAGAAAGTTGTTAGATGTCACTTATGCTCGAATGCACGCATTTCACTCAAAATCAGTGTTCCTTGTCAAACGTGTGCTTTATGCTCTGAAAAGGCGTTAGAAACAGTTTGAAGGCGCTCCTGCGCTAGGAAAGCTGTTTTCATACACTCGTTGACACAACGTGTGTTTTCTCACTCTGAACAAGTGCATATCACAATACTTTGTTGAAAACTCGCTTCAGACGTGCTTTTACAGTTAAAATGACAAATAGGATGAAAATGTGTTAAAAGCCCGAAATCATGAAAATCCACGCTTAGAAAGTTGTTACATGTCACTTATGCTCGAATGCACGCATTTCACTCAAAATCAGTGTTCCTTGTCAAACGTGTGCTTTATGCTCTGAATAGGCGTTAGAAACAGGCTGAAGGCGCTCTTGCGCAAGGAAAGCTGTGTTCATGATCTTGATGACACAAAGTGTGTTTTCCGGGTCTGAACAAGTGCATATCACAATACTATTTTGAAAACTCGTTTCAGCCGTGCTTTTACAGTTAACATGACAAATATGATGAAAATGTGTCAAAAGCTCGAAAACATGAAAATCCATGCTTAGAAAGTTGTTACATGTCACATATGATCGTATGCACTCAAAATCAATGTTGCTAGTCAAACGTGTGCTTTATTCTCTGAAAAGGCGTTAGAAACAGTTTGAAGGCGCTCCTGCGCTAGGAAAGCTGTTTTCATTCACTAATTGACACAACGTGTGTTTTCCCACTCTGAATAAGTGCATATCACAATACTTTGTTGAAAACTCGCTTCAGACGTGCTTTTACAGTTAAAATAACAAATAGGATGAAAATGTGTTAAAAGCCCGAAATCATGAAAATCCACGCTTAGAAAGTTGTTACATGTCACATATGCTCGAATGCACGCATTTCACTCAAAATCAGTGTTCCTTGTCAAACGTGTGCTTTATGCTCTGAAAAGGCGTTAGAAACAGTTTGAAGGCGCTCCTGCGCTAGGAAAGCCGTTTTCATACACTCGTTGACACAACGTGTGTTTTCTCACTCTGAACAAGTGCATATCACAATACTTTGTTGAAAACTCGCTTCAGACGTGCTTTTACAGTTAAAATAACAAATAGGATGAAAATGTGTTAAAAGCCCGAAATCATGAAAATCCATGCTTAGAAAGTTGTTACATGTCACATATGCTCGAATGCACGCATTTCACTCAAAATCAGTGTTCCTTGTCAAACGTGTGCTTTATGCTCTGAAAAGGCGTTAGAAACAGTTTGAAGGCGCTCCTGCGCTAGGAAAGCTGTTTTCATACACTCGCTGACACAACGTGTGTTTTCCCACTCTGAACAAGTGCATATCACAATACTTTGTTGAAAACTCGCTTCAGACGTGCTTTTACAGTTAAAATGACAAATAGGATGAAAATGTGTTAAAAGCCCGAAATCATGAAAATCCACGCTTAGAAAGTTGTTACATGTCACTTATGCTCGAATGCACGCATTTCACTCAAAATCAGTGTTCCTTGTCAAACGTGTGCTTTATGCTCTGAATAGGCGTTAGAAACAGGCTGAAGGCGCTCTTGCGCAAGGAAAGCTGTGTTCATGATCTTGGTGACACAAAGTGTGTTTTCCGGCTCTGAACAAGTGCATATCACAATACTATTTTGAAAACTCGTTTCAGCCGTGCTTTTACAGTTAACATGACAAATATGATGAAAATGTGTCAAAAGCTCGAAAACATGAAAATCCATGCTTAGAAAGTTGTTACATGTCACATATGATCGTATGCACTCAAAATCAATGTTGCTTGTCAAACGTGTGCTTTATTCTCTGAAAAGGCGTTAGAAACAGTTTGAAGGCGCTCCTGCGCTAGGAAAGCTGTTTTCATTCACTAATTGACACAACGTGTGTTTTCCCACTCTGAATAAGTGCATATCACAATACTTTGTTGAAAACTCGCTTCAGACGTGCTTTTACAGTTAAAATAACAAATAGGATGAAAATGTATTAAAAGCCCGAAATCATGAAAATCCACGCTTAGAAAGTTGTTACATGTCACATATGCTCGAATGCACGCATTTCACTCAAAATCAGTGTTCCTTGTCAAACGTGTGCTTTATGCTCTGAAAAGGCGTTAGAAACAGTTTGAAGGCGCTCCTGCGCTAGGAAAGCCGTTTTCATACACTCGTTGACACAACGTGTGTTTTCTCACTCTGAACAAGTGCATATCACAATACTTTGTTGAAAACTCGCTTCAGACGTGCTTTTACAGTTAAAATAACAAATAGGATGAAAATGTGTTAAAAGCCCGAAATCATGAAAATCCATGCTTAGAAAGTTGTTACATGTCACATATGCTCGAATGCACGCATTTCACTCAAAATCAGTGTTCCTTGTCAAACGTGTGCTTTATGCTCTGAAAAGGCGTTAGAAACAGTTTGAAGGCGCTCCTGCGCTAGGAAAGCTGTTTTCATACACTCGCTGACACAACGTGTGTTTTCCCACTCTGAACAAGTGCATATCACAATACTTTGTTGAAAACTCGCTTCAGACGTGCTTTTACAGTTAAAATGACAAATAGGATGAAAATGTGTTAAAAGCCCGAAATCATGAAAATCCATGCTCAGAAAGTTGTTACATGTCACATATGCTCGAATGCACACATTTCACTCAAAATCAATGTTCCTTGTCAAACGTGTGCTTTATTCTCTGAAAAGGCGTTAGAAACAGTTTGAAGGCGCTCCTGCGCTAGGAAAGCTGTTTTCATTCACTAGTTGACACAAAGCGCTTTTTCCCACTCTGAACAACTGCATATCACAATACTTTGTTGAAAACTCGCTTCAGACGTTCTTTTACAGTTAAAATGACAAATAGGATGAAAATGTGTTAAAAGCCCGAAATCATGAAAATCCATGCTTAGAACGTTGTTACATGTCACATATGCTCGAATGCACTCATAATCAGTGTTCCTTGTCAAACGTGTGCTTTATGCTCTGAAAAAGGCGTTAGAAACAGTTTGAAGGCGCTCCTGCGCTAGGAAAGCCGTTTTCATACACTCGTTGACACAACGTGTGTTTTCCCAATCTGAACAAGTGCATATCACAATACTTTGTTGAAAACTCGCTTCAGACGTGCTTTTACAGTTAAAATAACAAATAGGATGAAAATGTGTTAAAAGCCCGAAATCATGAAAATCCATGCTTAGAAAGTTGTTACATGTCACATATGCTCGAATGCACGCATTTCACTCAAAATCTGTGTTCCTTGTCAAACGTGTGCTTTATGCTCTGAAAAGGCGTTAGAAACAGTTTGAAGGCGCTCCGGCTCTAGGAAAGCTGTTTTCATACACTGGCTGACACAACGTGTGTTTTCCCACTCTGAACAAGTGCATATCACAATACTTTGTTGAAAACTCGCTTCAGACGTGCTTTTACAGTTAAAATGACAAATAGGATGAAAATGTGTTAAAAGCCCTAAATCATGAAAATCCATGCTTAGAAAGTTGTTAGATGTCACTTATGCTCGAATGCACGCATTTCACTCAAAATCAGTGTTCCTTGTCAAACGTGTGCTTTATGCTCTGAAAAGGCGTTAGAAACAGTTTGAAGGCGCTCCTGCGCTAGGAAAGCTGTTTTCATACACTCGTTGACACAACGTGTGTTTTCTCACTCTGAACAAGTGCATATCACAATACTTTGTTGAAAACTCGCTTCAGACGTGCTTTTACAGTTAAAATGACAAATAGGATGAAAATGTGTTAAAAGCCCGAAATCATGAAAATCCACGCTTAGAAAGTTGTTACATGTCACTTATGCTCGAATGCACGCATTTCACTCAAAATCAGTGTTCCTTGTCAAACGTGTGCTTTATGCTCTGAATAGGCGTTAGAAACAGGCTGAAGGCGCTCTTGCGCAAGGAAAGCTGTGTTCATGATCTTGATGACACAAAGTGTGTTTTCCGGCTCTGAACAAGTGCATATCACAATACTATTTTGAAAACTCGTTTCAGCCGTGCTTTTACAGTTAACATGACAAATATGATGAAAATGTGTCAAAAGCTCGAAAACATGAAAATCCATGCTTAGAAAGTTGTTACATGTCACATATGATCGTATGCACTCAAAATCAATGTTGCTAGTCAAACGTGTGCTTTATTCTCTGAAAAGGCGTTAGAAACAGTTTGAAGGCGCTCCTGCGCTAGGAAAGCTGTTTTCATTCACTAATTGACACAACGTGTGTTTTCCCACTCTGAATAAGTGCATATCACAATACTTTGTTGAAAACTCGCTTCAGACGTGCTTTTACAGTTAAAATAACAAATAGGATGAAAATGTGTTAAAAGCCCGAAATCATGAAAATCCACGCTTAGAAAGTTGTTACATGTCACATATGCTCGAATGCACGCATTTCACTCAAAATCAGTGTTCCTTGTCAAACGTGTGCTTTATGCTCTGAAAAGGCGTTAGAAACAGTTTGAAGGCGCTCCTGCGCTAGGAAAGCCGTTTTCATACACTCGTTGACACAACGTGTGTTTTCTCACTCTGAACAAGTGCATATCACAATACTTTGTTGAAAACTCGCTTCAGACGTGCTTTTACAGTTAAAATAACAAATAGGATGAAAATGTGTTAAAAGCCCGAAATCATGAAAATCCATGCTTAGAAAGTTGTTACATGTCACATATGCTCGAATGCACGCATTTCACTCAAAATCAGTGTTCCTTGTCAAACGTGTGCTTTATGCTCTGAAAAGGCGTTAGAAACAGTTTGAAGGCGCTCCTGCGCTAGGAAAGCTGTTTTCATACACTCGCTGACACAACGTGTGTTTTCCCACTCTGAACAAGTGCATATCACAATACTTTGTTGAAAACTCGCTTCAGACGTGCTTTTACAGTTAAAATGACAAATAGGATGAAAATGTGTTAAAAGCCCGAAATCATGAAAATCCACGCTTAGAAAGTTGTTACATGTCACTTATGCTCGAATGCACGCATTTCACTCAAAATCAGTGTTCCTTGTCAAACGTGTGCTTTATGCTCTGAATAGGCGTTAGAAACAGGCTGAAGGCGCTCTTGCGCAAGGAAAGCTGTGTTCATGATCTTGGTGACACAAAGTGTGTTTTCCGGCTCTGAACAAGTGCATATCACAATACTATTTTGAAAACTCGTTTCAGCCGTGCTTTTACAGTTAACATGACAAATATGATGAAAATGTGTCAAAAGCTCGAAAACATGAAAATCCATGCTTAGAAAGTTGTTACATGTCACATATGATCGTATGCACTCAAAATCAATGTTGCTTGTCAAACGTGTGCTTTATTCTCTGAAAAGGCGTTAGAAACAGTTTGAAGGCGCTCCTGCGCTAGGAAAGCTGTTTTCATTCACTAATTGACACAACGTGTGTTTTCCCACTCTGAATAAGTGCATATCACAATACTTTGTTGAAAACTCGCTTCAGACGTGCTTTTACAGTTAAAATAACAAATAGGATGAAAATGTATTAAAAGCCCGAAATCATGAAAATCCACGCTTAGAAAGTTGTTACATGTCACATATGCTCGAATGCACGCATTTCACTCAAAATCAGTGTTCCTTGTCAAACGTGTGCTTTATGCTCTGAAAAGGCGTTAGAAACAGTTTGAAGGCGCTCCTGCGCTAGGAAAGCCGTTTTCATACACTCGTTGACACAACGTGTGTTTTCTCACTCTGAACAAGTGCATATCACAATACTTTGTTGAAAACTCGCTTCAGACGTGCTTTTACAGTTAAAATAACAAATAGGATGAAAATGTGTTAAAAGCCCGAAATCATGAAAATCCATGCTTAGAAAGTTGTTACATGTCACATATGCTCGAATGCACGCATTTCACTCAAAATCAGTGTTCCTTGTCAAACGTGTGCTTTATGCTCTGAAAAGGCGTTAGAAACAGTTTGAAGGCGCTCCTGCGCTAGGAAAGCTGTTTTCATACACTCGCTGACACAACGTGTGTTTTCCCACTCTGAACAAGTGCATATCACAATACTTTGTTGAAAACTCGCTTCAGACGTGCTTTTACAGTTAAAATGACAAATAGGATGAAAATGTGTTAAAAGCCCGAAATCATGAAAATCCATGCTCAGAAAGTTGTTACATGTCACATATGCTCGAATGCACACATTTCACTCAAAATCAATGTTCCTTGTCAAACGTGTGCTTTATTCTCTGAAAAGGCGTTAGAAACAGTTTGAAGGCGCTCCTGCGCTAGGAAAGCTGTTTTCATTCACTAGTTGACACAAAGCGCTTTTTCCCACTCTGAACAACTGCATATCACAATACTTTGTTGAAAACTCGCTTCAGACGTTCTTTTACAGTTAAAATGACAAATAGGATGAAAATGTGTTAAAAGCCCGAAATCATGAAAATCCATGCTTAGAACGTTGTTACATGTCACATATGCTCGAATGCACTCATAATCAGTGTTCCTTGTCAAACGTGTGCTTTATGCTCTGAAAAAGGCGTTAGAAACAGTTTGAAGGCGCTCCTGCGCTAGGAAAGCCGTTTTCATACACTCGTTGACACAACGTGTGTTTTCCCAATCTGAACAAGTGCATATCACAATACTTTGTTGAAAACTCGCTTCAGACGTGCTTTTACAGTTAAAATAACAAATAGGATGAAAATGTGTTAAAAGCCCGAAATCATGAAAATCCATGCTTAGAAAGTTGTTACATGTCACATATGCTCGAATGCACGCATTTCACTCAAAATCTGTGTTCCTTGTCAAACGTGTGCTTTATGCTCTGAAAAGGCGTTAGAAACAGTTTGAAGGCGCTCCTGCGCTAGGAAAGCCGTTTTCATACACTCGTTGACACAACGTGTGTTTTCTCACTCTGAACAAGTGCATATCACAATACTTTGTTGAAAACTCGCTTCAGACGTGCTTTTACAGTTAAAATAACAAATAGGATGAAAATGTGTTAAAAGCCCGAAATCATGAAAATCCATGCTTAGAAAGTTGTTACATGTCACATATGCTCGAATGCACGCATTTCACTCAAAATCAGTGTTCCTTGTCAAACGTGTGCTTTATGCTCTGAAAAGGCGTTAGAAACAGTTTGAAGGCGCTCCTGCGCTAGGAAAGCTGTTTTCATACACTCGCTGACACAACGTGTGTTTTCCCACTCTGAACAAGTGCATATCACAATACTTTGTTGAAAACTCGCTTCAGACGTGCTTTTACAGTTAAAATGACAAATAGGATGAAAATGTGTTAAAAGCCCGAAATCATGAAAATCCACGCTTAGAAAGTTGTTACATGTCACTTATGCTCGAATGCACGCATTTCACTCAAAATCAGTGTTCCTTGTCAAACGTGTGCTTTATGCTCTGAATAGGCGTTAGAAACAGGCTGAAGGCGCTCTTGCGCAAGGAAAGCTGTGTTCATGATCTTGGTGACACAAAGTGTGTTTTCCGGCTCTGAACAAGTGCATATCACAATACTATTTTGAAAACTCGTTTCAGCCGTGCTTTTACAGTTAACATGACAAATATGATGAAAATGTGTCAAAAGCTCGAAAACATGAAAATCCATGCTTAGAAAGTTGTTACATGTCACATATGATCGTATGCACTCAAAATCAATGTTGCTTGTCAAACGTGTGCTTTATTCTCTGAAAAGGCGTTAGAAACAGTTTGAAGGCGCTCCTGCGCTAGGAAAGCTGTTTTCATTCACTAATTGACACAACGTGTGTTTTCCCACTCTGAATAAGTGCATATCACAATACTTTGTTGAAAACTCGCTTCAGACGTGCTTTTACAGTTAAAATAACAAATAGGATGAAAATGTATTAAAAGCCCGAAATCATGAAAATCCACGCTTAGAAAGTTGTTACATGTCACATATGCTCGAATGCACGCATTTCACTCAAAATCAGTGTTCCTTGTCAAACGTGTGCTTTATGCTCTGAAAAGGCGTTAGAAACAGTTTGAAGGCGCTCCTGCGCTAGGAAAGCCGTTTTCATACACTCGTTGACACAACGTGTGTTTTCTCACTCTGAACAAGTGCATATCACAATACTTTGTTGAAAACTCGCTTCAGACGTGCTTTTACAGTTAAAATAACAAATAGGATGAAAATGTGTTAAAAGCCCGAAATCATGAAAATCCACGCTTAGAAAGTTGTTACATGTCACATATGCTCGAATGCACGCATTTCACTCAAAATCAGTGTTCCTTGTCAAACGTGTGCTTTATGCTCTGAAAAGGCGTTAGAAACAGTTTGAAGGCGCTCCTGCGCTAGGAAAGCTGTTTTCATACACTCGCTGACACAACGTGTGTTTTCCCACTCTGAACAAGTGCATATCACAATACTTTGTTGAAAACTCGCTTCAGACGTGCTTTTACAGTTAAAATGACAAATAGGATGAAAATGTGTTAAAAGCCCGAAATCATGAAAATCCACGCTTAGAAAGTTGTTACATGTCACTTATGCTCGAATGCACGCATTTCACTCAAAATCAGTGTTCCTTGTCAAACGTGTGCTTTATGCTCTGAATAGGCGTTAGAAACAGGCTGAAGGCGCTCTTGCGCAAGGAAAGCTGTGTTCATGATCTTGGTGACACAAAGTGTGTTTTCCGGCTCTGAACAAGTGCATATCACAATACTATTTTGAAAACTCGTTTCAGCCGTGCTTTTACAGTTAACATGACAAATATGATGAAAATGTGTCAAAAGCTCGAAAACATGAAAATCCATGCTTAGAAAGTTGTTACATGTCACATATGATCGTATGCACTCAAAATCAATGTTGCTTGTCAAACGTGTGCTTTATTCTCTGAAAAGGCGTTAGAAACAGTTTGAAGGCGCTCCTGCGCTAGGAAAGCTGTTTTCATTCACTAATTGACACAACGTGTGTTTTCCCACTCTGAATAAGTGCATATCACAATACTTTGTTGAAAACTCGCTTCAGACGTGCTTTTACAGTTAAAATAACAAATAGGATGAAAATGTATTAAAAGCCCGAAATCATGAAAATCCACGCTTAGAAAGTTGTTACATGTCACATATGCTCGAATGCACGCATTTCACTCAAAATCAGTGTTCCTTGTCAAACGTGTGCTTTATGCTCTGAAAAGGCGTTAGAAACAGTTTGAAGGCGCTCCTGCGCTAGGAAAGCCGTTTTCATACACTCGTTGACACAACGTGTGTTTTCTCACTCTGAACAAGTGCATATCACAATACTTTGTTGAAAACTCGCTTCAGACGTGCTTTTACAGTTAAAATAACAAATAGGATGAAAATGTGTTAAAAGCCCGAAATCATGAAAATCCATGCTTAGAAAGTTGTTACATGTCACATATGCTCGAATGCACGCATTTCACTCAAAATCAGTGTTCCTTGTCAAACGTGTGCTTTATGCTCTGAAAAGGCGTTAGAAACAGTTTGAAGGCGCTCCTGCGCTAGGAAAGCTGTTTTCATACACTCGCTGACACAACGTGTGTTTTCCCACTCTGAACAAGTGCATATCACAATACTTTGTTGAAAACTCGCTTCAGACGTGCTTTTACAGTTAAAATGACAAATAGGATGAAAATGTGTTAAAAGCCCGAAATCATGAAAATCCATGCTCAGAAAGTTGTTACATGTCACATATGCTCGAATGCACACATTTCACTCAAAATCAATGTTCCTTGTCAAACGTGTGCTTTATTCTCTGAAAAGGCGTTAGAAACAGTTTGAAGGCGCTCCTGCGCTAGGAAAGCTGTTTTCATTCACTAGTTGACACAAAGCGCTTTTTCCCACTCTGAACAACTGCATATCACAATACTTTGTTGAAAACTCGCTTCAGACGTTCTTTTACAGTTAAAATGACAAATAGGATGAAAATGTGTTAAAAGCCCGAAATCATGAAAATCCATGCTTAGAACGTTGTTACATGTCACATATGCTCGAATGCACTCATAATCAGTGTTCCTTGTCAAACGTGTGCTTTATGCTCTGAAAAAGGCGTTAGAAACAGTTTGAAGGCGCTCCTGCGCTAGGAAAGCCGTTTTCATACACTCGTTGACACAACGTGTGTTTTCCCAATCTGAACAAGTGCATATCACAATACTTTGTTGAAAACTCGCTTCAGACGTGCTTTTACAGTTAAAATAACAAATAGGATGAAAATGTGTTAAAAGCCCGAAATCATGAAAATCCATGCTTAGAAAGTTGTTACATGTCACATATGCTCGAATGCACGCATTTCACTCAAAATCAGTGTTCCTTGTCAAACGTGTGCTTTATGCTCTGAAAAGGCGTTAGAAACAGTTTGAAGGCGCTCCTGCGCTAGGAAAGCTGTTTTCATACACTCGCTGACACAACGTGTGTTTTCCCACTCTGAACAAGTGCATATCACAATACTTTGTTGAAAACTCGCTTCAGACGTGCTTTTACAGTTAAAATGACAAATAGGATGAAAATGTGTTAAAAGCCCGAAATCATGAAAATCCACGCTTAGAAAGTTGTTACATGTCACTTATGCTCGAATGCACGCATTTCACTCAAAATCAGTGTTCCTTGTCAAACGTGTGCTTTATGCTCTGAATAGGCGTTAGAAACAGGCTGAAGGCGCTCTTGCGCAAGGAAAGCTGTGTTCATGATCTTGGTGACACAAAGTGTGTTTTCCGGCTCTGAACAAGTGCATATCACAATACTATTTTGAAAACTCGTTTCAGCCGTGCTTTTACAGTTAACATGACAAATATGATGAAAATGTGTCAAAAGCTCGAAAACATGAAAATCCATGCTTAGAAAGTTGTTACATGTCACATATGATCGTATGCACTCAAAATCAATGTTGCTTGTCAAACGTGTGCTTTATTCTCTGAAAAGGCGTTAGAAACAGTTTGAAGGCGCTCCTGCGCTAGGAAAGCTGTTTTCATTCACTAATTGACACAACGTGTGTTTTCCCACTCTGAATAAGTGCATATCACAATACTTTGTTGAAAACTCGCTTCAGACGTGCTTTTACAGTTAAAATAACAAATAGGATGAAAATGTATTAAAAGCCCGAAATCATGAAAATCCACGCTTAGAAAGTTGTTACATGTCACATATGCTCGAATGCACGCATTTCACTCAAAATCAGTGTTCCTTGTCAAACGTGTGCTTTATGCTCTGAAAAGGCGTTAGAAACAGTTTGAAGGCGCTCCTGCGCTAGGAAAGCCGTTTTCATACACTCGTTGACACAACGTGTGTTTTCTCACTCTGAACAAGTGCATATCACAATACTTTGTTGAAAACTCGCTTCAGACGTGCTTTTACAGTTAAAATAACAAATAGGATGAAAATGTGTTAAAAGCCCGAAATCATGAAAATCCATGCTTAGAAAGTTGTTACATGTCACATATGCTCGAATGCACGCATTTCACTCAAAATCAGTGTTCCTTGTCAAACGTGTGCTTTATGCTCTGAAAAGGCGTTAGAAACAGTTTGAAGGCGCTCCTGCGCTAGGAAAGCTGTTTTCATACACTCGCTGACACAACGTGTGTTTTCCCACTCTGAACAAGTGCATATCACAATACTTTGTTGAAAACTCGCTTCAGACGTGCTTTTACAGTTAAAATGACAAATAGGATGAAAATGTGTTAAAAGCCCGAAATCATGAAAATCCATGCTCAGAAAGTTGTTACATGTCACATATGCTCGAATGCACACATTTCACTCAAAATCAATGTTCCTTGTCAAACGTGTGCTTTATTCTCTGAAAAGGCGTTAGAAACAGTTTGAAGGCGCTCCTGCGCTAGGAAAGCTGTTTTCATTCACTAGTTGACACAAAGCGCTTTTTCCCACTCTGAACAACTGCATATCACAATACTTTGTTGAAAACTCGCTTCAGACGTTCTTTTACAGTTAAAATGACAAATAGGATGAAAATGTGTTAAAAGCCCGAAATCATGAAAATCCATGCTTAGAACGTTGTTACATGTCACATATGCTCGAATGCACTCATAATCAGTGTTCCTTGTCAAACGTGTGCTTTATGCTCTGAAAAAGGCGTTAGAAACAGTTTGAAGGCGCTCCTGCGCTAGGAAAGCCGTTTTCATACACTCGTTGACACAACGTGTGTTTTCCCAATCTGAACAAGTGCATATCACAATACTTTGTTGAAAACTCGCTTCAGACGTGCTTTTACAGTTAAAATAACAAATGGGATGAAAATGTGTTAAAAGCCCGAAATCATGAAAATCCATGCTTAGAAAGTTGTTACATGTCACATATGCTCGAATGCACGCATTTCACTCAAAATCTGTGTTCCTTGTCAAACGTGTGCTTTATGCTCTGAAAAGGCGTTAGAAACAGTTTGAAGGCGCTCCGGCGCTAGGAAAGCTGTTTTCATACACTGGCTGACACAACGTGTGTTTTCCCACTCTGAACAAGTGCATATCACAATACTTTGTTGAAAACTCGCTTCAGACGTGCTTTTACAGTTAAAATGACAAATAGGATGAAAATGTGTTAAAAGCCCTAAATCATGAAAATCCATGCTTAGAAAGTTGTTAGATGTCACTTATGCTCGAATGCACGCATTTCACTCAAAATCAGTGTTCCTTGTCAAACGTGTGCTTTATGCTCTGAAAAGGCGTTAGAAACAGTTTGAAGGCGCTCCTGCGCTAGGAAAGCTGTTTTCATACACTCGTTGACACAACGTGTGTTTTCTCACTCTGACCAAGTGCATATCACAATACTTTGTTGAAAACTCGCTTCAGACGTGCTTTTACAGTTAAAATGACAAATAGGATGAAAATGTGTTAAAAGCCCGAAATCATGAAAATCCACGCTTAGAAAGTTGTTACATGTCACATATGCTCGAATGCACGCATTTCACTCAAAATCAGTGTTCCTTGTCAAACGTGTGCTTTATGCTCTGAAAAGGCGTTAGAAACAGTTTGAAGGCGCTCCTGCGCTAGGAAAGCCGTTTTCATACACTCGTTGACACAACGTGTGTTTTCTCACTCTGAACAAGTGCATATCACAATACTTTGTTGAAAACTCGCTTCAGACGTGCTTTTACAGTTAAAATAACAAATAGGATGAAAATGTGTTAAAAGCCCGAAATCATGAAAATCCATGCTTAGAAAGTTGTTACATGTCACATATGCTCGAATGCACGCATTTCACTCAAAATCAGTGTTCCTTGTCAAACGTGTGCTTTATGCTCTGAAAAGGCGTTAGAAACAGTTTGAAGGCGCTCCTGCGCTAGGAAAGCTGTTTTCATACACTCGCTGACACAACGTGTGTTTTCCCACTCTGAACAAGTGCATATCACAATACTTTGTTGAAAACTCGCTTCAGACGTGCTTTTACAGTTAAAATGACAAATAGGATGAAAATGTGTTAAAAGCCCGAAATCATGAAAATCCACGCTTAGAAAGTTGTTACATGTCACTTATGCTCGAATGCACGCATTTCACTCAAAATCAGTGTTCCTTGTCAAACGTGTGCTTTATGCTCTGAATAGGCGTTAGAAACAGGCTGAAGGCGCTCTTGCGCAAGGAAAGCTGTGTTCATGATCTTGGTGACACAAAGTGTGTTTTCCGGCTCTGAACAAGTGCATATCACAATACTATTTTGAAAACTCGTTTCAGCCGTGCTTTTACAGTTAACATGACAAATATGATGAAAATGTGTCAAAAGCTCGAAAACATGAAAATCCATGCTTAGAAAGTTGTTACATGTCACATATGATCGTATGCACTCAAAATCAATGTTGCTTGTCAAACGTGTGCTTTATTCTCTGAAAAGGCGTTAGAAACAGTTTGAAGGCGCTCCTGCGCTAGGAAAGCTGTTTTCATTCACTAATTGACACAACGTGTGTTTTCCCACTCTGAATAAGTGCATATCACAATACTTTGTTGAAAACTCGCTTCAGACGTGCTTTTACAGTTAAAATAACAAATAGGATGAAAATGTATTAAAAGCCCGAAATCATGAAAATCCACGCTTAGAAAGTTGTTACATGTCACATATGCTCGAATGCACGCATTTCACTCAAAATCAGTGTTCCTTGTCAAACGTGTGCTTTATGCTCTGAAAAGGCGTTAGAAACAGTTTGAAGGCGCTCCTGCGCTAGGAAAGCCGTTTTCATACACTCGTTGACACAACGTGTGTTTTCTCACTCTGAACAAGTGCATATCACAATACTTTGTTGAAAACTCGCTTCAGACGTGCTTTTACAGTTAAAATAACAAATAGGATGAAAATGTGTTAAAAGCCCGAAATCATGAAAATCCACGCTTAGAAAGTTGTTACATGTCACATATGCTCGAATGCACGCATTTCACTCAAAATCAGTGTTCCTTGTCAAACGTGTGCTTTATGCTCTGAAAAGGCGTTAGAAACAGTTTGAAGGCGCTCCTGCGCTAGGAAAGCTGTTTTCATACACTCGCTGACACAACGTGTGTTTTCCCACTCTGAACAAGTGCATATCACAATACTTTGTTGAAAACTCGCTTCAGACGTGCTTTTACAGTTAAAATGACAAATAGGATGAAAATGTGTTAAAAGCCCGAAATCATGAAAATCCACGCTTAGAAAGTTGTTACATGTCACTTATGCTCGAATGCACGCATTTCACTCAAAATCAGTGTTCCTTGTCAAACGTGTGCTTTATGCTCTGAATAGGCGTTAGAAACAGGCTGAAGGCGCTCTTGCGCAAGGAAAGCTGTGTTCATGATCTTGGTGACACAAAGTGTGTTTTCCGGCTCTGAACAAGTGCATATCACAATACTATTTTGAAAACTCGTTTCAGCCGTGCTTTTACAGTTAACATGACAAATATGATGAAAATGTGTCAAAAGCTCGAAAACATGAAAATCCATGCTTAGAAAGTTGTTACATGTCACATATGATCGTATGCACTCAAAATCAATGTTGCTTGTCAAACGTGTGCTTTATTCTCTGAAAAGGCGTTAGAAACAGTTTGAAGGCGCTCCTGCGCTAGGAAAGCTGTTTTCATTCACTAATTGACACAACGTGTGTTTTCCCACTCTGAATAAGTGCATATCACAATACTTTGTTGAAAACTCGCTTCAGACGTGCTTTTACAGTTAAAATAACAAATAGGATGAAAATGTATTAAAAGCCCGAAATCATGAAAATCCACGCTTAGAAAGTTGTTACATGTCACATATGCTCGAATGCACGCATTTCACTCAAAATCAGTGTTCCTTGTCAAACGTGTGCTTTATGCTCTGAAAAGGCGTTAGAAACAGTTTGAAGGCGCTCCTGCGCTAGGAAAGCCGTTTTCATACACTCGTTGACACAACGTGTGTTTTCTCACTCTGAACAAGTGCATATCACAATACTTTGTTGAAAACTCGCTTCAGACGTGCTTTTACAGTTAAAATAACAAATAGGATGAAAATGTGTTAAAAGCCCGAAATCATGAAAATCCATGCTTAGAAAGTTGTTACATGTCACATATGCTCGAATGCACGCATTTCACTCAAAATCAGTGTTCCTTGTCAAACGTGTGCTTTATGCTCTGAAAAGGCGTTAGAAACAGTTTGAAGGCGCTCCTGCGCTAGGAAAGCTGTTTTCATACACTCGCTGACACAACGTGTGTTTTCCCACTCTGAACAAGTGCATATCACAATACTTTGTTGAAAACTCGCTTCAGACGTGCTTTTACAGTTAAAATGACAAATAGGATGAAAATGTGTTAAAAGCCCGAAATCATGAAAATCCATGCTCAGAAAGTTGTTACATGTCACATATGCTCGAATGCACACATTTCACTCAAAATCAATGTTCCTTGTCAAACGTGTGCTTTATTCTCTGAAAAGGCGTTAGAAACAGTTTGAAGGCGCTCCTGCGCTAGGAAAGCTGTTTTCATTCACTAGTTGACACAAAGCGCTTTTTCCCACTCTGAACAACTGCATATCACAATACTTTGTTGAAAACTCGCTTCAGACGTTCTTTTACAGTTAAAATGACAAATAGGATGAAAATGTGTTAAAAGCCCGAAATCATGAAAATCCATGCTTAGAACGTTGTTACATGTCACATATGCTCGAATGCACTCATAATCAGTGTTCCTTGTCAAACGTGTGCTTTATGCTCTGAAAAAGGCGTTAGAAACAGTTTGAAGGCGCTCCTGCGCTAGGAAAGCCGTTTTCATACACTCGTTGACACAACGTGTGTTTTCCCAATCTGAACAAGTGCATATCACAATACTTTGTTGAAAACTCGCTTCAGACGTGCTTTTACAGTTAAAATAACAAATAGGATGAAAATGTGTTAAAAGCCCGAAATCATGAAAATCCATGCTTAGAAAGTTGTTACATGTCACATA
Organism: Neoarius graeffei; assembly: GCF_027579695.1. Taxonomy (NCBI): domain Eukaryota; kingdom Metazoa; phylum Chordata; class Actinopteri; order Siluriformes; family Ariidae; genus Neoarius; species Neoarius graeffei. The sequence goes on from NC_083585.1 coordinate 190,825, forward strand.
TGCTCGAATGCACGCATTTCACTCAAAATCAGTGTTCCTTGTCAAACGTGTGCTTTATGCTCTGAAAAGGCGTTAGAAACAGTTTGAAGGCGCTCCTGCGCTAGGAAAGCTGTTTTCATACACTCGCTGACACAACGTGTGTTTTCCCACTCTGAACAAGTGCATATCACAATACTTTGTTGAAAACTCGCTTCAGACGTGCTTTTACAGTTAAAATGACAAATAGGATGAAAATGTGTTAAAAGCCCGAAATCATGAAAATCCACGCTTAGAAAGTTGTTACATGTCACTTATGCTCGAATGCACGCATTTCACTCAAAATCAGTGTTCCTTGTCAAACGTGTGCTTTATGCTCTGAATAGGCGTTAGAAACAGGCTGAAGGCGCTCTTGCGCAAGGAAAGCTGTGTTCATGATCTTGGTGACACAAAGTGTGTTTTCCGGCTCTGAACAAGTGCATATCACAATACTATTTTGAAAACTCGTTTCAGCCGTGCTTTTACAGTTAACATGACAAATATGATGAAAATGTGTCAAAAGCTCGAAAACATGAAAATCCATGCTTAGAAAGTTGTTACATGTCACATATGATCGTATGCACTCAAAATCAATGTTGCTTGTCAAACGTGTGCTTTATTCTCTGAAAAGGCGTTAGAAACAGTTTGAAGGCGCTCCTGCGCTAGGAAAGCTGTTTTCATTCACTAATTGACACAACGTGTGTTTTCCCACTCTGAATAAGTGCATATCACAATACTTTGTTGAAAACTCGCTTCAGACGTGCTTTTACAGTTAAAATAACAAATAGGATGAAAATGTATTAAAAGCCCGAAATCATGAAAATCCACGCTTAGAAAGTTGTTACATGTCACATATGCTCGAATGCACGCATTTCACTCAAAATCAGTGTTCCTTGTCAAACGTGTGCTTTATGCTCTGAAAAGGCGTTAGAAACAGTTTGAAGGCGCTCCTGCGCTAGGAAAGCCGTTTTCATACACTCGTTGACACAACGTGTGTTTTCTCACTCTGAACAAGTGCATATCACAATACTTTGTTGAAAACTCGCTTCAGACGTGCTTTTACAGTTAAAATAACAAATAGGATGAAAATGTGTTAAAAGCCCGAAATCATGAAAATCCATGCTTAGAAAGTTGTTACATGTCACATATGCTCGAATGCACGCATTTCACTCAAAATCAGTGTTCCTTGTCAAACGTGTGCTTTATGCTCTGAAAAGGCGTTAGAAACAGTTTGAAGGCGCTCCTGCGCTAGGAAAGCTGTTTTCATACACTCGCTGACACAACGTGTGTTTTCCCACTCTGAACAAGTGCATATCACAATACTTTGTTGAAAACTCGCTTCAGACGTGCTTTTACAGTTAAAATGACAAATAGGATGAAAATGTGTTAAAAGCCCGAAATCATGAAAATCCATGCTCAGAAAGTTGTTACATGTCACATATGCTCGAATGCACACATTTCACTCAAAATCAATGTTCCTTGTCAAACGTGTGCTTTATTCTCTGAAAAGGCGTTAGAAACAGTTTGAAGGCGCTCCTGCGCTAGGAAAGCTGTTTTCATTCACTAGTTGACACAAAGCGCTTTTTCCCACTCTGAACAACTGCATATCACAATACTTTGTTGAAAACTCGCTTCAGACGTTCTTTTACAGTTAAAATGACAAATAGGATGAAAATGTGTTAAAAGCCCGAAATCATGAAAATCCATGCTTAGAACGTTGTTACATGTCACATATGCTCGAATGCACTCATAATCAGTGTTCCTTGTCAAACGTGTGCTTTATGCTCTGAAAAAGGCGTTAGAAACAGTTTGAAGGCGCTCCTGCGCTAGGAAAGCCGTTTTCATACACTCGTTGACACAACGTGTGTTTTCCCAATCTGAACAAGTGCATATCACAATACTTTGTTGAAAACTCGCTTCAGACGTGCTTTTACAGTTAAAATAACAAATGGGATGAAAATGTGTTAAAAGCCCGAAATCATGAAAATCCATGCTTAGAAAGTTGTTACATGTCACATATGCTCGAATGCACGCATTTCACTCAAAATCTGTGTTCCTTGTCAAACGTGTGCTTTATGCTCTGAAAAGGCGTTAGAAACAGTTTGAAGGCGCTCCGGCGCTAGGAAAGCTGTTTTCATACACTGGCTGACACAACGTGTGTTTTCCCACTCTGAACAAGTGCATATCACAATACTTTGTTGAAAACTCGCTTCAGACGTGCTTTTACAGTTAAAATGACAAATAGGATGAAAATGTGTTAAAAGCCCTAAATCATGAAAATCCATGCTTAGAAAGTTGTTAGATGTCACTTATGCTCGAATGCACGCATTTCACTCAAAATCAGTGTTCCTTGTCAAACGTGTGCTTTATGCTCTGAAAAGGCGTTAGAAACAGTTTGAAGGCGCTCCTGCGCTAGGAAAGCTGTTTTCATACACTCGTTGACACAACGTGTGTTTTCTCACTCTGACCAAGTGCATATCACAATACTTTGTTGAAAACTCGCTTCAGACGTGCTTTTACAGTTAAAATGACAAATAGGATGAAAATGTGTTAAAAGCCCGAAATCATGAAAATCCACGCTTAGAAAGTTGTTACATGTCACTTATGCTCGAATGCACGCATTTCACTCAAAATCAGTGTTCCTTGTCAAACGTGTGCTTTATGCTCTGAATAGGCGTTAGAAACAGGCTGAAGGCGCTCTTGCGCAAGGAAAGCTGTGTTCATGATCTTGATGACACAAAGTGTGTTTTCCGGCTCTGAACAAGTGCATATCACAATACTATTTTGAAAACTCGTTTCAGCCGTGCTTTTACAGTTAACATGACAAATATGATGAAAATGTGTCAAAAGCTCGAAAACATGAAAATCCATGCTTAGAAAGTTGTTACATGTCACATATGATCGTATGCACTCAAAATCAATGTTGCTAGTCAAACGTGTGCTTTATTCTCTGAAAAGGCGTTAGAAACAGTTTGAAGGCGCTCCTGCGCTAGGAAAGCTGTTTTCATTCACTAATTGACACAACGTGTGTTTTCCCACTCTGAATAAGTGCATATCACAATACTTTGTTGAAAACTCGTTTCAGACGTGCTTTTACAGTTAAAATAACAAATAGGATGAAAATGTGTTAAAAGCCCGAAATCATGAAAATCCACGCTTAGAAAGTTGTTACATGTCACATATGCTCGAATGCACGCATTTCACTCAAAATCAGTGTTCCTTGTCAAACGTGTGCTTTATGCTCTGAAAAGGCGTTAGAAACAGTTTGAAGGCGCTCCTGCGCTAGGAAAGCCGTTTTCATACACTCGTTGACACAACGTGTGTTTTCTCACTCTGAACAAGTGCATATCACAATACTTTGTTGAAAACTCGCTTCAGACGTGCTTTTACAGTTAAAATAACAAATAGGATGAAAATGTGTTAAAAGCCCGAAATCATGAAAATCCATGCTTAGAAAGTTGTTACATGTCACATATGCTCGAATGCACGCATTTAACTCAAAATCAGTGTTCCTTGTCAAACGTGTGCTTTATGCTCTGAAAAGGCGTTAGAAACAGTTTGAAGGCGCTCCTGCGCTAGGAAAGCTGTTTTCATACACTCGCTGACACAACGTGTGTTTTCCCACTCTGAACAAGTGCATATCACAATACTTTGTTGAAAACTCGCTTCAGACGTGCTTTTACAGTTAAAATGACAAATAGGATGAAAATGTGTTAAAAGCCCGAAATCATGAAAATCCACGCTTAGAAAGTTGTTACATGTCACTTATGCTCGAATGCACGCATTTCACTCAAAATCAGTGTTCCTTGTCAAACGTGTGCTTTATGCTCTGAATAGGCGTTAGAAACAGGCTGAAGGCGCTCTTGCGCAAGGAAAGCTGTGTTCATGATCTTGGTGACACAAAGTGTGTTTTCCGGCTCTGAACAAGTGCATATCACAATACTATTTTGAAAACTCGTTTCAGCCGTGCTTTTACAGTTAACATGACAAATATGATGAAAATGTGTCAAAAGCTCGAAAACATGAAAATCCATGCTTAGAAAGTTGTTACATGTCACATATGATCGTATACACTCAAAATCAATGTTGCTTGTCAAACGTGTGCTTTATTCTCTGAAAAGGCGTTAGAAACAGTTTGAAGGCGCTCCTGCGCTAGGAAAGCTGTTTTCATTCACTAATTGACACAACGTGTGTTTTCCCACTCTGAATAAGTGCATATCACAATACTTTGTTGAAAACTCGCTTCAGACGTGCTTTTACAGTTAAAATAACAAATAGGATGAAAATGTATTAAAAGCCCGAAATCATGAAAATCCACGCTTAGAAAGTTGTTACATGTCACATATGCTCGAATGCACGCATTTCACTCAAAATCAGTGTTCCTTGTCAAACGTGTGCTTTATGCTCTGAAAAGGCGTTAGAAACAGTTTGAAGGCGCTCCTGCGCTAGGAAAGCCGTTTTCATACACTCGTTGACACAACGTGTGTTTTCTCACTCTGAACAAGTGCATATCACAATACTTTGTTGAAAACTCGCTTCAGACGTGCTTTTACAGTTAAAGTAACAAATAGGATGAAAATGTGTTAAAAGCCCGAAATCATGAAAATCCATGCTTAGAAAGTTGTTACATGTCACATATGCTCGAATGCACGCATTTCACTCAAAATCAGTGTTCCTTGTCAAACGTGTGCTTTATGCTCTGAAAAGGCGTTAGAAACAGTTTGAAGGCGCTCCTGCGCTAGGAAAGCTGTTTTCATACACTCGCTGACACAACGTGTGTTTTCCCACTCTGAACAAGTGCATATCACAATACTTTGTTGAAAACTCGCTTCAGACGTGCTTTTACAGTTAAAATGACAAATAGGATGAAAATGTGTTAAAAGCCCGAAATCATGAAAATCCATGCTCAGAAAGTTGTTACATGTCACATATGCTCGAATGCACACATTTCACTCAAAATCAATGTTCCTTGTCAAACGTGTGCTTTATTCTCTGAAAAGGCGTTAGAAACAGTTTGAAGGCGCTCCTGCGCTAGGAAAGCTGTTTTCATTCACTAGTTGACACAAAGCGCTTTTTCCCACTCTGAACAACTGCATATCACAATACTTTGTTGAAAACTCGCTTCAGACGTTCTTTTACAGTTAAAATGACAAATAGGATGAAAATGTGTTAAAAGCCCGAAATCATGAAAATCCATGCTTAGAACGTTGTTACATGTCACATATGCTCGAATGCACTCATAATCAGTGTTCCTTGTCAAACGTGTGCTTTATGCTCTGAAAAAGGCGTTAGAAACAGTTTGAAGGCGCTCCTGCGCTAGGAAAGCCGTTTTCATACACTCGTTGACACAACGTGTGTTTTCCCAATCTGAACAAGTGCATATCACAATACTTTGTTGAAAACTCGCTTCAGACGTGCTTTTACAGTTAAAATGACAAATAGGATGAAAATGTGTTAAAAGCCCGAAATCATGAAAATCCATGCTTAGAACGTTGTTACATGTCACATATGCTCGAATGCACGCATTTCACTCAAAATCAGTGTTCCTTGTCAAACGTGTGCTTTATGCTCTGAAAAGGCGTTAGAAACAGTTTGAAGGCGCTCCTGCGCTAGGAAAGCTGTTTTCATACACTCGCTGACACAACGTGTGTTTTCCCACTCTGAACAAGTGCATATCACAATACTTTGTTGAAAACTCGCTTCAGACGTGCTTTTACAGTTAAAATGACAAATAGGATGAAAATGTGTTAAAAGCCCGAAATCATGAAAATCCACGCTTAGAAAGTTGTTACATGTCACTTATGCTCGAATGCACGCATTTCACTCAAAATCAGTGTTCCTTGTCAAACGTGTGCTTTATGCTCTGAATAGGCGTTAGAAACAGGCTGAAGGCGCTCTTGCGCAAGGAAAGCTGTGTTCATGATCTTGGTGACACAAAGTGTGTTTTCCGGCTCTGAACAAGTGCATATCACAATACTATTTTGAAAACTCGTTTCAGCCGTGCTTTTACAGTTAACATGACAAATATGATGAAAATGTGTCAAAAGCTCGAAAACATGAAAATCCATGCTTAGAAAGTTGTTACATGTCACATATGATCGTATGCACTCAAAATCAATGTTGCTTGTCAAACGTGTGCTTTATTCTCTGAAAAGGCGTTAGAAACAGTTTGAAGGCGCTCCTGCGCTAGGAAAGCTGTTTTCATTCACTAATTGACACAACGTGTGTTTTCCCACTCTGAATAAGTGCATATCACAATACTTTGTTGAAAACTCGCTTCAGACGTGCTTTTACAGTTAAAATAACAAATAGGATGAAAATGTATTAAAAGCCCGAAATCATGAAAATCCACGCTTAGAAAGTTGTTACATGTCACATATGCTCGAATGCACGCATTTCACTCAAAATCAGTGTTCCTTGTCAAACGTGTGCTTTATGCTCTGAAAAGGCGTTAGAAACAGTTTGAAGGCGCTCCTGCGCTAGGAAAGCCGTTTTCATACACTCGTTGACACAACGTGTGTTTTCTCACTCTGAACAAGTGCATATCACAATACTTTGTTGAAAACTCGCTTCAGACGTGCTTTTACAGTTAAAATAACAAATAGGATGAAAATGTGTTAAAAGCCCGAAATCATGAAAATCCATGCTTAGAAAGTTGTTACATGTCACATATGCTCGAATGCACGCATTTCACTCAAAATCAGTGTTCCTTGTCAAACGTGTGCTTTATGCTCTGAAAAGGCGTTAGAAACAGTTTGAAGGCGCTCCTGCGCTAGGAAAGCTGTTTTCATACACTCGCTGACACAACGTGTGTTTTCCCACTCTGAACAAGTGCATATCACAATACTTTGTTGAAAACTCGCTTCAGACGTGCTTTTACAGTTAAAATGACAAATAGGATGAAAATGTGTTAAAAGCCCGAAATCATGAAAATCCATGCTCAGAAAGTTGTTACATGTCACATATGCTCGAATGCACACATTTCACTCAAAATCAATGTTCCTTGTCAAACGTGTGCTTTATTCTCTGAAAAGGCGTTAGAAACAGTTTGAAGGCGCTCCTGCGCTAGGAAAGCTGTTTTCATTCACTAGTTGACACAAAGCACTTTTTCCCACTCTGAACAACTGCATATCACAATACTTTGTTGAAAACTCGCTTCAGACGTTCTTTTACAGTTAAAATGACAAATAGGATGAAAATGTGTTAAAAGCCCGAAATCATGAAAATCCATGCTTAGAACGTTGTTACATGTCACATATGCTCGAATGCACTCATAATCAGTGTTCCTTGTCAAACGTGTGCTTTATGCTCTGAAAAAGGCGTTAGAAACAGTTTGAAGGCGCTCCTGCGCTAGGAAAGCTGTTTTCATACACTCGCTGACACAACGTGTGTTTTCCCACTCTGAACAAGTGCATATCACAATACTTTGTTGAAAACTCGCTTCAGACGTGCTTTTACAGTTAAAATGACAAATAGGATGAAAATGTGTTAAAAGCCCGAAATCATGAAAATCCATGCTCAGAAAGTTGTTACATGTCACATATGCTCGAATGCACACATTTCACTCAAAATCAATGTTCCTTGTCAAACGTGTGCTTTATTCTCTGAAAAGGCGTTAGAAACAGTTTGAAGGCGCTCCTGCGCTAGGAAAGCTGTTTTCATTCACTAGTTGACACAAAGCGCTTTTTCCCACTCTGAACAACTGCATATCACAATACTTTGTTGAAAACTCGCTTCAGACGTTCTTTTACAGTTAAAATGACAAATAGGATGAAAATGTGTTAAAAGCCCGAAATCATGAAAATCCATGCTTAGAACGTTGTTACATGTCACATATGCTCGAATGCACTCATAATCAGTGTTCCTTGTCAAACGTGTGCTTTATGCTCTGAAAAAGGCGTTAGAAACAGTTTGAAGGCGCTCCTGCGCTAGGAAAGCCGTTTTCATACACTCGTTGACACAACGTGTGTTTTCCCAATCTGAACAAGTGCATATCACAATACTTTGTTGAAAACTCGCTTCAGACGTGCTTTTACAGTTAAAATAACAAATAGGATGAAAATGTGTTAAAAGCCCGAAATCATGAAAATCCATGCTTAGAAAGTTGTTACATGTCACATATGCTCGAATGCACGCATTTCACTCAAAATCAGTGTTCCTTGTCAAACGTGTGCTTTATGCTCTGAAAAGGCGTTCGAAACAGTTTGAAGGCGCTCCTGCGCTAGGAAAGCTGTTTTCATACACTCGCTGACACAACGTGTGTTTTCCCACTCTGAACAAGTGCATATCACAATACTTTGTTGAAAACTCGCTTCAGACGTGCTTTTACAGTTAAAATGACAAATAGGATGAAAATGTGTTAAAAGCCCGAAATCATGAAAATCCACGCTTAGAAAGTTGTTACATGTCACTTATGCTCGAATGCACGCATTTCACTCAAAATCAGTGTTCCTTGTCAAACGTGTGCTTTATGCTCTGAATAGGCGTTAGAAACAGGCTGAAGGCGCTCTTGCGCAAGGAAAGCTGTGTTCATGATCTTGGTGACACAAAGTGTGTTTTCCGGCTCTGAACAAGTGCATATCACAATACTATTTTGAAAACTCGTTTCAGCCGTGCTTTTACAGTTAACATGACAAATATGATGAAAATGTGTCAAAAGCTCGAAAACATGAAAATCCATGCTTAGAAAGTTGTTACATGTCACATATGATCGTATGCACTCAAAATCAATGTTGCTTGTCAAACGTGTGCTTTATTCTCTGAAAAGGCGTTAGAAACAGTTTGAAGGCGCTCCTGCGCTAGGAAAGCTGTTTTCATTCACTAATTGACACAACGTGTGTTTTCCCACTCTGAATAAGTGCATATCACAATACTTTGTTGAAAACTCGCTTCAGACGTGCTTTTACAGTTAAAATAACAAATAGGATGAAAATGTATTAAAAGCCCGAAATCATGAAAATCCACGCTTAGAAAGTTGTTACATGTCACATATGCTCGAATGCACGCATTTCACTCAAAATCAGTGTTCCTTGTCAAACGTGTGCTTTATGCTCTGAAAAGGCGTTAGAAACAGTTTGAAGGCGCTCCTGCGCTAGGAAAGCCGTTTTCATACACTCGTTGACACAACGTGTGTTTTCTCACTCTGAACAAGTGCATATCACAATACTTTGTTGAAAACTCGCTTCAGACGTGCTTTTACAGTTAAAATAACAAATAGGATGAAAATGTGTTAAAAGCCCGAAATCATGAAAATCCATGCTTAGAAAGTTGTTACATGTCACATATGCTCGAATGCACGCATTTCACTCAAAATCAGTGTTCCTTGTCAAACGTGTGCTTTATGCTCTGAAAAGGCGTTAGAAACAGTTTGAAGGCGCTCCTGCGCTAGGAAAGCTGTTTTCATACACTCGCTGACACAACGTGTGTTTTCCCACTCTGAACAAGTGCATATCACAATACTTTGTTGAAAACTCGCTTCAGACGTGCTTTTACAGTTAAAATGACAAATAGGATGAAAATGTGTTAAAAGCCCGAAATCATGAAAATCCATGCTCAGAAAGTTGTTACATGTCACATATGCTCGAATGCACACATTTCACTCAAAATCAATGTTCCTTGTCAAACGTGTGCTTTATTCTCTGAAAAGGCGTTAGAAACAGTTTGAAGGCGCTCCTGCGCTAGGAAAGCTGTTTTCATTCACTAGTTGACACAAAGCGCTTTTTCCCACTCTGAACAACTGCATATCACAATACTTTGTTGAAAACTCGCTTCAGACGTTCTTTTACAGTTAAAATGACAAATAGGATGAAAATGTGTTAAAAGCCCGAAATCATGAAAATCCATGCTTAGAACGTTGTTACATGTCACATATGCTCGAATGCACTCATAATCAGTGTTCCTTGTCAAACGTGTGCTTTATGCTCTGAAAAAGGCGTTAGAAACAGTTTGAAGGCGCTCCTGCGCTAGGAAAGCTGTTTTCATACACTCGCTGACACAACGTGTGTTTTCCCACTCTGAACAAGTGCATATCACAATACTTTGTTGAAAACTCGCTTCAGACGTGCTTTTACAGTTAAAATGACAAATAGGATGAAAATGTGTTAAAAGCCCGAAATCATGAAAATCCATTCTCAGAAAGTTGTTACATGTCACATATGCTCGAATGCACACATTTCACTCAAAATCAATGTTCCTTGTCAAACGTGTGCTTTATTCTCTGAAAAGGCGTTAGAAACAGTTTGAAGGCGCTCCTGCGCTAGGAAAGCTGTTTTCATACACTCGTTGACACAACGTGTGTTTTCTCACTCTGAACAAGTGCATATCACAATACTTTGTTGAAAACTCGCTTCAGACGTGCTTTTACAGTTAAAATGACAAATAGGATGAAAATGTGTTAAAAGCCCGAAATCATGAAAATCCACGCTTAGAAAGTTGTTACATGTCACTTATGCTCGAATGCACGCATTTCACTCAAAATCAGTGTTCCTTGTCAAACGTGTGCTTTATGCTCTGAATAGGCGTTAGAAACAGGCTGAAGGCGCTCTTGCGCAAGGAAAGCTGTGTTCATGATCTTGATGACACAAAGTGTGTTTTCCGGCTCTGAACAAGTGCATATCACAATACTATTTTGAAAACTCGTTTCAGCCGTGCTTTTACAGTTAACATGACAAATATGATGAAAATGTGTCAAAAGCTCGAAAACATGAAAATCCATGCTTAGAAAGTTGTTACATGTCACATATGATCGTATGCACTCAAAATCAATGTTGCTTGTCAAACGTGTGCTTTATTCTCTGAAAAGGCGTTAGAAACAGTTTGAAGGCGCTCCTGCGCTAGGAAAGCTGTTTTCATTCACTAATTGACACAACGTGTGTTTTCCCACTCTGAATAAGTGCATATCACAATACTTTGTTGAAAACTCGCTTCAGACGTGCTTTTACAGTTAAAATAACAAATAGGATGAAAATGTATTAAAAGCCCGAAATCATGAAAATCCACGCTTAGAAAGTTGTTACATGTCACATATGCTCGAATGCACGCATTTCACTCAAAATCAGTGTTCCTTGTCAAACGTGTGCTTTATGCTCTGAAAAGGCGTTAGAAACAGTTTGAAGGCGCTCCTGCGCTAGGAAAGCCGTTTTCATACACTCGTTGACACAACGTGTGTTTTCTCACTCTGAACAAGTGCATATCACAATACTTTGTTGAAAACTCGCTTCAGACGTGCTTTTACAGTTAAAATAACAAATAGGATGAAAATGTGTTAAAAGCCCGAAATCATGAAAATCCATGCTTAGAAAGTTGTTACATGTCACATATGCTCGAATGCACGCATTTCACTCAAAATCAGTGTTCCTTGTCAAACGTGTGCTTTATGCTCTGAAAAGGCGTTAGAAACAGTTTGAAGGCGCTCCTGCGCTAGGAAAGCTGTTTTCATACACTCGCTGACACAACGTGTGTTTTCCCACTCTGAACAAGTGCATATCACAATACTTTGTTGAAAACTCGCTTCAGACGTGCTTTTACAGTTAAAATGACAAATAGGATGAAAATGTGTTAAAAGCCCGAAATCATGAAAATCCATGCTCAGAAAGTTGTTACATGTCACATATGCTCGAATGCACACATTTCACTCAAAATCAATGTTCCTTGTCAAACGTGTGCTTTATTCTCTGAAAAGGCGTTAGAAACAGTTTGAAGGCGCTCCTGCGCTAGGAAAGCTGTTTTCATTCACTAGTTGACACAAAGCGCTTTTTCCCACTCTGAACAACTGCATATCACAATACTTTGTTGAAAACTCGCTTCAGACGTTCTTTTACAGTTAAAATGACAAATAGGATGAAAATGTGTTAAAAGCCCGAAATCATGAAAATCCATGCTTAGAACGTTGTTACATGTCACATATGCTCGAATGCACTCATAATCAGTGTTCCTTGTCAAACGTGTGCTTTATGCTCTGAAAAAGGCGTTAGAAACAGTTTGAAGGCGCTCCTGCGCTAGGAAAGCTGTTTTCATACACTCGCTGACACAACGTGTGTTTTCCCACTCTGAACAAGTGCATATCACAATACTTTGTTGAAAACTCGCTTCAGACGTGCTTTTACAGTTAAAATGACAAACAGGATGAAAATGTGTTAAAAGCCCGAAATCATGAAAATCCATTCTCAGAAAGTTGTTACATGTCACATATGCTCGAATGCACACATTTCACTCAAAATCAATGTTCCTTGTCAAACGTGTGCTTTATTCTCTGAAAAGGCGTTAGAAACAGTTTGAAGGCGCTCCTGCGCTAGGAAAGCTGTTTTCATACACTCGTTGACACAACGTGTGTTTTCTCACTCTGAACAAGTGCATATCACAATACTTTGTTGAAAACTCGCTTCAGACGTGCTTTTACAGTTAAAATGACAAATAGGATGAAAATGTGTTAAAAGCCCGAAATCATGAAAATCCACGCTTAGAAAGTTGTTACATGTCACTTATGCTCGAATGCACGCATTTCACTCAAAATCAGTGTTCCTTGTCAAACGTGTGCTTTATGCTCTGAATAGGCGTTAGAAACAGGCTGAAGGCGCTCTTGCGCAAGGAAAGCTGTGTTCATGATCTTGATGACACAAAGTGTGTTTTCCGGCTCTGAACAAGTGCATATCACAATACTATTTTGAAAACTCGTTTCAGCCGTGCTTTTACAGTTAACATGACAAATATGATGAAAATGTGTCAAAAGCTCGAAAACATGAAAATCCATGCTTAGAAAGTTGTTACATGTCACATATGATCGTATGCACTCAAAATCAATGTTGCTAGTCAAACGTGTGCTTTATTCTCTGAAAAGGCGTTAGAAACAGTTTGAAGGCGCTCCTGCGCTAGGAAAGCTGTTTTCATTCACTAATTGACACAACGTGTGTTTTCCCACTCTGAATAAGTGCATATCACAATACTTTGTTGAAAACTCGCTTCAGACGTGCTTTTACAGTTAAAATAACAAATAGGATGAAAATGTGTTAAAAGCCCGAAATCATGAAAATCCACGCTTAGAAAGTTGTTACATGTCACATATGCTCGAATGCACGCATTTCACTCAAAATCAGTGTTCCTTGTCAAACGTGTGCTTTATGCTCTGAAAAGGCGTTAGAAACAGTTTGAAGGCGCTCCTGCGCTAGGAAAGCCGTTTTCATACACTCGTTGACACAACGTGTGTTTTCTCACTCTGAACAAGTGCATATCACAATACTTTGTTGAAAACTCGCTTCAGACGTGCTTTTACAGTTAAAATAACAAATAGGATGAAAATGTGTTAAAAGCCCGAAATCATGAAAATCCATGCTTAGAAAGTTGTTACATGTCACATATGCTCGAATGCACGCATTTCACTCAAAATCAGTGTTCCTTGTCAAACGTGTGCTTTATGCTCTGAAAAGGCGTTAGAAACAGTTTGAAGGCGCTCCTGCGCTAGCAAAGCTGTTTTCATACACTCGCTGACACAACGTGTGTTTTCCCACTCTGAACAAGTGCATATCACAATACTTTGTTGAAAACTCGCTTCAGACGTCCTTTTACAGTTAAAATAACAAATAGGATGAAAATGTGTTAAAAGCCCGAAATCATGAAAATCCATGCTTAGAAAGTTGTTTCATGTCACATATGCTCGAATGCACGCATTTCACTCAAAATCAATGTTCCTTGTCAAACGTGTGCTTTATGCTCTGAAAAGGCGTTAGAAACAGTTTGAAGGCGCTCCTGCGCTAGCAAAGCTGTTTTCATACACTCGTTGACACAACGTGTGTTTTCCCACTCTGAACAAGTGCATATCACAATACTATTTTGAAAACTCGTTTCAGCCGTGCTTTTACAGTTAACATGACAAATATGATGAAAATGTGTCAAAAGCTCGAAAACATGAAAATCCATGCTTAGAAAGTTGTTACATGTCACATATGATCGTATGCACTCAAAATCAATGTTGCTTGTCAAACGTGTGCTTGATTCTCTGAAAAGGCGTTAGAAACAGTTTGAAGGCGCTCCTGCGCTAGCAAAGCTGTTTTCATGATCTTGGTGACACAAAGTGTGTTTTCCGGCTCTGAACAAGTGCATATCACAATACTTTGTTGAAAACTCGTTTCAGACGTGCTTTTACAATTAAAATAACAAATAGGATGAAAATGTGTTAAAAGCCCGAAATCATGAAAATCCACGCTTAGAAAGTTGTTACATGTCACTTATGCTCGAATGCACGCATTTCACTTAAGATCAGTGTTCCTTGTCAAACGTGTGCTTTATGCTCTGAAAAGGCGTTAGAAACAGTTTGAAGGCGCTCCTGCGCTAGGAAAGCCGTTTTCATACACTCGTTGACACAACGTGTGTTTTCTCACTCTGAACAAGTGCATATCACAATACTTTGTTGAAAACTCGCTTCAGACGTGCTTTTACAGTTAAAATGACAAATAGGATGAAAATGTGTTAAAAGCCCGAAATCATGAAAATCCATGCTTAGAAAGTTGTTACATGTCACATATGCTCGAATGCACGCATTTCACTCAAAATCTGTGTTCCTTGTCAAACGTGTGCTTTATGCTCTGAAAAGGCGTTAGAAACAGTTTGAAGGCGCTCCTGCGCTAGGAAAGCTGTTTTCATACACTCGCTGACACAACGTGTGTTTTCCCACTCTGAACAAGTGCATATCACAATACTTTGTTGAAAACTCGCTTCAGACGTGCTTTTACAGTTAAAATGACAAATAGGATGAAAATGTGTTAAAAGCCCGAAATCATGAAAATCCATGCTCAGAAAGTTGTTACATGTCACATATGCTCGAATGCACACATTTCACTCAAAATCAATGTTCCTTGTCAAACGTGTGCTTTATTCTCTGAAAAGGCGTTAGAAACAGTTTGAAGGCGCTCCTGCGCTAGGAAAGCTGTTTTCATTCACTAGTTGACACAAAGCGCTTTTTCCCACTCTGAACAACTGCATATCACAATACTTTGTTGAAAACTCGCTTCAGACGTTCTTTTACAGTTAAAATGACAAATAGGATGAAAATGTGTTAAAAGCCCGAAATCATGAAAATCCATGCTTAGAACGTTGTTACATGTCACATATGCTCGAATGCACTCATAATCAGTGTTCCTTGTCAAACGTGTGCTTTATGCTCTGAAAAAGGCGTTAGAAACAGTTTGAAGGCGCTCCTGCGCTAGGAAAGCCGTTTTCATACACTCGTTGACACAACGTGTGTTTTCCCAATCTGAACAAGTGCATATCACAATACTTTGTTGAAAACTCGCTTCAGACGTGCTTTTACAGTTAAAATAACAAATAGGATGAAAATGTGTTAAAAGCCCGAAATCATGAAAATCCATGCTTAGAAAGTTGTTACATGTCACATATGCTCGAATGCACGCATTTCACTCAAAATCAGTGTTCCTTGTCAAACGTGTGCTTTATGCTCTGAAAAGGCGTTAGAAACAGTTTGAAGGCGCTCCTGCGCTAGGAAAGCTGTTTTCATACACTCGCTGACACAACGTGTGTTTTCCCACTCTGAACAAGTGCATATCACAATACTTTGTTGAAAACTCGCTTCAGACGTGCTTTTACAGTTAAAATGACAAATAGGATGAAAATGTGTTAAAAGCCCGAAATCATGAAAATCCATGCTTAGAAAGTTGTTACATGTCACTTATGCTCGAATGCACGCATTTCACTCAAAATCAGTGTTCCTTGTCAAACGTGTGCTTTATGCTCTGAATAGGCGTTAGAAACAGGCTGAAGGCGCTCTTGCGCAAGGAAAGCTGTGTTCATGATCTTGGTGACACAAAGTGTGTTTTCCGGCTCTGAACAAGTGCATATCACAATACTATTTTGAAAACTCGTTTCAGCCGTGCTTTTACAGTTAACATGACAAATATGATGAAAATGTGTCAAAAGCTCGAAAACATGAAAATCCATGCTTAGAAAGTTGTTACATGTCACATATGATCGTATGCACTCAAAATCAATGTTGCTTGTCAAACGTGTGCTTTATTCTCTGAAAAGGCGTTAGAAACAGTTTGAAGGCGCTCCTGCGCTAGGAAAGCTGTTTTCATTCACTAATTGACACAACGTGTGTTTTCCCACTCTGAATAAGTGCATATCACAATACTTTGTTGAAAACTCGCTTCAGACGTGCTTTTACAGTTAAAATAACAAATAGGATGAAAATGTATTAAAAGCCCGAAATCATGAAAATCCACGCTTAGAAAGTTGTTACATGTCACATATGCTCGAATGCACGCATTTCACTCAAAATCAGTGTTCCTTGTCAAACGTGTGCTTTATGCTCTGAAAAGGCGTTAGAAACAGTTTGAAGGCGCTCCTGCGCTAGGAAAGCCGTTTTCATACACTCGTTGACACAACGTGTGTTTTCTCACTCTGAACAAGTGCATATCACAATACTTTGTTGAAAACTCGCTTCAGACGTGCTTTTACAGTTAAAATAACAAATAGGATGAAAATGTGTTAAAAGCCCGAAATCATGAAAATCCATGCTTAGAAAGTTGTTACATGTCACATATGCTCGAATGCACGCATTTCACTCAAAATCAGTGTTCCTTGTCAAACGTGTGCTTTATGCTCTGAAAAGGCGTTAGAAACAGTTTGAAGGCGCTCCTGCGCTAGGAAAGCTGTTTTCATACACTCGCTGACACAACGTGTGTTTTCCCACTCTGAACAAGTGCATATCACAATACTTTGTTGAAAACTCGCTTCAGACGTGCTTTTACAGTTAAAATGACAAATAGGATGAAAATGTGTTAAAAGCCCGAAATCATGAAAATCCATGCTCAGAAAGTTGTTACATGTCACATATGCTCGAATGCACACATTTCACTCAAAATCAATGTTCCTTGTCAAACGTGTGCTTTATTCTCTGAAAAGGCGTTAGAAACAGTTTGAAGGCGCTCCTGCGCTAGGAAAGCTGTTTTCATTCACTAGTTGACACAAAGCGCTTTTTCCCACTCTTAACAACTGCATATCACAATACTTTGTTGAAAACTCGCTTCAGACGTTCTTTTACAGTTAAAATGACAAATAGGATGAAAATGTGTTAAAAGCCCGAAATCATGAAAATCCATGCTTAGAACGTTGTTACATGTCACATATGCTCGAATGCACTCATAATCAGTGTTCCTTGTCAAACGTGTGCTTTATGCTCTGAAAAAGGCGTTAGAAACAGTTTGAAGGCGCTCCTGCGCTAGGAAAGCTGTTTTCATACACTCGCTGACACAACGTGTGTTTTCCCACTCTGAACAAGTGCATATCACAATACTTTGTTGAAAACTCGCTTCAGACGTGCTTTTACAGTTAAAATGACAAATAGGATGAAAATGTGTTAAAAGCCCGAAATCATGAAAATCCATGCTCAGAAAGTTGTTACATGTCACATATGCTCGAATGCACACATTTCACTCAAAATCAATGTTCCTTGTCAAACGTGTGCTTTATTCTCTGAAAAGGCGTTAGAAACAGTTTGAAGGCGCTCCTGCGCTAGGAAAGCTGTTTTCATTCACTAGTTGACACAAAGCGCTTTTTCCCACTCTGAACAACTGCATATCACAATACTTTGTTGAAAACTCGCTTCAGACGTTCTTTTACAGTTAAAATGACAAATAGGATGAAAATGTGTTAAAAGCCCGAAATCATGAAAATCCATGCTTAGAACGTTGTTACATGTCACATATGCTCGAATGCACTCATAATCAGTGTTCCTTGTCAAACGTGTGCTTTATGCTCTGAAAAAGGCGTTAGAAACAGTTTGAAGGCGCTCCTGCGCTAGGAAAGCCGTTTTCATACACTCGTTGACACAACGTGTGTTTTCCCAATCTGAACAAGTGCATATCACAATACTTTGTTGAAAACTCGCTTCAGACGTGCTTTTACAGTTAAAATAACAAATAGGATGAAAATGTGTTAAAAGCCCGAAATCATGAAAATCCATGCTTAGAAAGTTGTTACATGTCACATATGCTCGAATGCACGCATTTCACTCAAAATCAGTGTTCCTTGTCAAACGTGTGCTTTATGCTCTGAAAAGGCGTTAGAAACAGTTTGAAGGCGCTCCTGCGCTAGGAAAGCTGTTTTCATACACTCGCTGACACAACGTGTGTTTTCCCACTCTGAACAAGTGCATATCACAATACTTTGTTGAAAACTCGCTTCAGACGTGCTTTTACAGTTAAAATGACAAATAGGATGAAAATGTGTTAAAAGCCCGAAATCATGAAAATCCACGCTTAGAAAGTTGTTACATGTCACTTATGCTCGAATGCACGCATTTCACTCAAAATCAGTGTTCCTTGTCAAACGTGTGCTTTATGCTCTGAATAGGCGTTAGAAACAGGCTGAAGGCGCTCTTGCGCAAGGAAAGCTGTGTTCATGATCTTGGTGACACAAAGTGTGTTTTCCGGCTCTGAACAAGTGCATATCACAATACTATTTTGAAAACTCGTTTCAGCCGTGCTTTTACAGTTAACATGACAAATATGATGAAAATGTGTCAAAAGCTCGAAAACATGAAAATCCATGCTTAGAAAGTTGTTACATGTCACATATGATCGTATGCACTCAAAATCAATGTTGCTTGTCAAACGTGTGCTTTATTCTCTGAAAAGGCGTTAGAAACAGTTTGAAGGCGCTCCTGCGCTAGGAAAGCTGTTTTCATTCACTAATTGACACAACGTGTGTTTTCCCACTCTGAATAAGTGCATATCACAATACTTTGTTGAAAACTCGCTTCAGACGTGCTTTTACAGTTAAAATAACAAATAGGATGAAAAGGTATTAAAAGCCCGAAATCATGAAAATCCACGCTTAGAAAGTTGTTACATGTCACATATGCTCGAATGCACGCATTTCACTCAAAATCAGTGTTCCTTGTCAAACGTGTGCTTTATGCTCTGAAAAGGCGTTAGAAACAGTTTGAAGGCGCTCCTGCGCTAGGAAAGCCGTTTTCATACACTCGTTGACACAACGTGTGTTTTCTCACTCTGAACAAGTGCATATCACAATACTTTGTTGAAAACTCGCTTCAGACGTGCTTTTACAGTTAAAATAACAAATAGGATGAAAATGTGTTAAAAGCCCGAAATCATGAAAATCCATGCTTAGAAAGTTGTTACATGTCACATATGCTCGAATGCACGCATTTCACTCAAAATCAGTGTTCCTTGTCAAACGTGTGCTTTATGCTCTGAAAAGGCGTTAGAAACAGTTTGAAGGCGCTCCTGCGCTAGGAAAGCTGTTTTCATACACTCGCTGACACAACGTGTGTTTTCCCACTCTGAACAAGTGCATATCACAATACTTTGTTGAAAACTCGCTTCAGACGTGCTTTTACAGTTAAAATGACAAATAGGATGAAAATGTGTTAAAAGCCCGAAATCATGAAAATCCACGCTTAGAAAGTTGTTACATGTCACTTATGCTCGAATGCACGCATTTCACTCAAAATCAGTGTTCCTTGTCAAACGTGTGCTTTATGCTCTGAATAGGCGTTAGAAACAGGCTGAAGGCGCTCTTGCGCAAGGAAAGCTGTGTTCATGATCTTGGTGACACAAAGTGTGTTTTCCGGCTCTGAACAAGTGCATATCACAATACTATTTTGAAAACTCGTTTCAGCCGTGCTTTTACAGTTAACATGACAAATATGATGAAAATGTGTCAAAAGCTCGAAAACATGAAAATCCATGCTTAGAAAGTTGTTACATGTCACATATGATCGTATGCACTCAAAATCAATGTTGCTTGTCAAACGTGTGCTTTATTCTCTGAAAAGGCGTTAGAAACAGTTTGAAGGCGCTCCTGCGCTAGGAAAGCTGTTTTCATTCACTAATTGACACAACGTGTGTTTTCCCACTCTGAATAAGTGCATATCACAATACTTTGTTGAAAACTCGCTTCAGACGTGCTTTTACAGTTAAAATAACAAATAGGATGAAAATGTATTAAAAGCCCGAAATCATGAAAATCCACGCTTAGAAAGTTGTTACATGTCACATATGCTCGAATGCACGCATTTCACTCAAAATCAGTGTTCCTTGTCAAACGTGTGCTTTATGCTCTGAAAAGGCGTTAGAAACAGTTTGAAGGCGCTCCTGCGCTAGCAAAGCCGTTTTCATACACTCGTTGACACAACGTGTGTTTTCTCACTCTGAACAAGTGCATATCACAATACTTTGTTGAAAACTCGCTTCAGACGTGCTTTTACAGTTAAAATAACAAATAGGATGAAAATGTGTTAAAAGCCCGAAATCATGAAAATCCATGCTTAGAAAGTTGTTACATGTCACATATGCTCGAATGCACGCATTTCACTCAAAATCAGTGTTCCTTGTCAAACGTGTGCTTTATGCTCTGAAAAGGCGTTAGAAACAGTTTGAAGGCGCTCCTGCGCTAGGAAAGCTGTTTTCATACACTCGCTGACACAACGTGTGTTTTCCCACTCTGAACAAGTGCATATCACAATACTTTGTTGAAAACTCGCTTCAGACGTGCTTTTACAGTTAAAATGACAAATAGGATGAAAATGTGTTAAAAGCCCGAAATCATGAAAATCCATGCTCAGAAAGTTGTTACATGTCACATATGCTCGAATGCACACATTTCACTCAAAATCAATGTTCCTTGTCAAACGTGTGCTTTATTCTCTGAAAAGGCGTTAGAAACAGTTTGAAGGCGCTCCTGCGCTAGGAAAGCTGTTTTCATTCACTAGTTGACACAAAGCGCTTTTTCCCACTCTGAACAACTGCATATCACAATACTTTGTTGAAAACTCGCTTCAGACGTTCTTTTACAGTTAAAATGACAAATAGGATGAAAATGTGTTAAAAGCCCGAAATCATGAAAATCCATGCTTAGAACGTTGTTACATGTCACATATGCTCGAATGCACTCATAATCAGTGTTCCTTGTCAAACGTGTGCTTTATGCTCTGAAAAGGCGTTAGAAACAGTTTGAAGGCGCTCCTGCGCTAGGAAAGCTGTTTTCATACACTCGCTGACACAACGTGTGTTTTCCCACTCTGAACAAGTGCATATCACAATACTTTGTTGAAAACTCGCTTCAGACGTGCTTTTACAGTTAAAATGACAAATAGGATGAAAATGTGTTAAAAGCCCGAAATCATGAAAATCCATGCTCAGAAAGTTGTTACATGTCACATATGCTCGAATGCACACATTTCACTCAAAATCAATGTTCCTTGTCAAACGTGTGCTTTATTCTCTGAAAAGGCGTTAGAAACAGTTTGAAGGCGCTCCTGCGCTAGGAAAGCTGTTTTCATACACTCGTTGACACAACGTGTGTTTTCTCACTCTGAACAAGTGCATATCACAATACTTTGTTGAAAACTCGCTTCAGACGTGCTTTTACAGTTAAAATGACAAATAGGATGAAAATGTGTTAAAAGCCCGAAATCATGAAAATCCACGCTTAGAAAGTTGTTACATGTCACTTATGCTCGAATGCACGCATTTCACTCAAAATCAGTGTTCCTTGTCAAACGTGTGCTTTATGCTCTGAATAGGCGTTAGAAACAGGCTGAAGGCGCTCTTGCGCAAGGAAAGCTGTGTTCATGATCTTGATGACACAAAGTGTGTTTTCCGGCTCTGAACAAGTGCATATCACAATACTATTTTGAAAACTCGTTTCAGCCGTGCTTTTACAGTTAACATGACAAATATGATGAAAATGTGTCAAAAGCTCGAAAACATGAAAATCCATGCTTAGAAAGTTGTTACATGTCACATATGATCGTATGCACTCAAAATCAATGTTGCTAGTCAAACGTGTGCTTTATTCTCTGAAAAGGCGTTAGAAACAGTTTGAAGGCGCTCCTGCGCTAGGAAAGCTGTTTTCATTCACTAATTGACACAACGTGTGTTTTCCCACTCTGAATAAGTGCATATCACAATACTTTGTTGAAAACTCGCTTCAGACGTGCTTTTACAGTTAAAATAACAAATAGGATGAAAATGTGTTAAAAGCCCGAAATCATGAAAATCCACGCTTAGAAAGTTGTTACATGTCACATATGCTCGAATGCACGCATTTCACTCAAAATCAGTGTTCCTTGTCAAACGTGTGCTTTATGCTCTGAAAAGGCGTTAGAAACAGTTTGAAGGCGCTCCTGCGCTAGGAAAGCCGTTTTCATACACTCGTTGACACAACGTGTGTTTTCTCACTCTGAACAAGTGCATATCACAATACTTTGTTGAAAACTCGCTTCAGACGTGCTTTTACAGTTAAAATAACAAATAGGATGAAAATGTGTTAAAAGCCCGAAATCATGAAAATCCATGCTTAGAAAGTTGTTACATGTCACATATGCTCGAATGCACGCATTTCACTCAAAATCAGTGTTCCTTGTCAAACGTGTGCTTTATGCTCTGAAAAGGCGTTAGAAACAGTTTGAAGGCGCTCCTGCGCTAGCAAAGCTGTTTTCATACACTCGCTGACACAACGTGTGTTTTCCCACTCTGAACAAGTGCATATCACAATACTTTGTTGAAAACTCGCTTCAGACGTCCTTTTACAGTTAAAATAACAAATAGGATGAAAATGTGTTAAAAGCCCGAAATCATGAAAATCCATGCTTAGAAAGTTGTTTCATGTCACATATGCTCGAATGCACGCATTTCACTCAAAATCAATGTTCCTTGTCAAACGTGTGCTTTATGCTCTGAAAAGGCGTTAGAAACAGTTTGAAGGCGCTCCTGCGCTAGCAAAGCTGTTTTCATACACTCGTTGACACAACGTGTGTTTTCCCACTCTGAACAAGTGCATATCACAATACTATTTTGAAAACTCGTTTCAGCCGTGCTTTTACAGTTAACATGACAAATATGATGAAAATGTGTCAAAAGCTCGAAAACATGAAAATCCATGCTTAGAAAGTTGTTACATGTCACATATGATCGTATGCACTCAAAATCAATGTTGCTTGTCAAACGTGTGCTTGATTCTCTGAAAAGGCGTTAGAAACAGTTTGAAGGCGCTCCTGCGCTAGCAAAGCTGTTTTCATGATCTTGGTGACACAAAGTGTGTTTTCCGGCTCTGAACAAGTGCATATCACAATACTTTGATGAAAACTCGTTTCAGACGTGCTTTTACAATTAAAATAACAAATAGGATGAAAATGTGTTAAAAGCCCGAAATCATGAAAATCCACGCTTAGAAAGTTGTTACATGTCACTTATGCTCGAATGCACGCATTTCACTTAAGATCAGTGTTCCTTGTCAAACGTGTGCTTTATGCTCTGAAAAGGCGTTAGAAACAGTTTGAAGGCGCTCCTGCGCTAGGAAAGCCGTTTTCATACACTCGTTGACACAACGTGTGTTTTCTCACTCTGAACAAGTGCATATCACAATACTTTGTTGAAAACTCGCTTCAGACGTGCTTTTACAGTTAAAATGACAAATAGGATGAAAATGTGTTAAAAGCCCGAAATCATGAAAATCCATGCTTAGAAAGTTGTTACATGTCACATATGCTCGAATGCACGCATTTCACTCAAAATCTGTGTTCCTTGTCAAACGTGTGCTTTATGCTCTGAAAAGGCGTTAGAAACAGTTTGAAGGCGCTCCTGCGCTAGGAAAGCTGTTTTCATACACTCGCTGACACAACGTGTGTTTTCCCACTCTGAACAAGTGCATATCACAATACTTTGTTGAAAACTCGCTTCAGACGTGCTTTTACAGTTAAAATGACAAATAGGATGAAAATGTGTTAAAAGCCCGAAATCATGAAAATCCATGCTCAGAAAGTTGTTACATGTCACATATGCTCGAATGCACACATTTCACTCAAAATCAATGTTCCTTGTCAAACGTGTGCTTTATTCTCTGAAAAGGCGTTAGAAACAGTTTGAAGGCGCTCCTGCGCTAGGAAAGCTGTTTTCATTCACTAGTTGACACAAAGCGCTTTTTCCCACTCTGAACAACTGCATATCACAATACTTTGTTGAAAACTCGCTTCAGACGTTCTTTTACAGTTAAAATGACAAATAGGATGAAAATGTGTTAAAAGCCCGAAATCATGAAAATCCATGCTTAGAACGTTGTTACATGTCACATATGCTCGAATGCACTCATAATCAGTGTTCCTTGTCAAACGTGTGCTTTATGCTCTGAAAAAGGCGTTAGAAACAGTTTGAAGGCGCTCCTGCGCTAGGAAAGCCGTTTTCATACACTCGTTGACACAACGTGTGTTTTCCCAATCTGAACAAGTGCATATCACAATACTTTGTTGAAAACTCGCTTCAGACGTGCTTTTACAGTTAAAATAACAAATAGGATGAAAATGTGTTAAAAGCCCGAAATCATGAAAATCCATGCTTAGAAAGTTGTTACATGTCACATATGCTCGAATGCACGCATTTCACTCAAAATCAGTGTTCCTTGTCAAACGTGTGCTTTATGCTCTGAAAAGGCGTTAGAAACAGTTTGAAGGCGCTCCTGCGCTAGGAAAGCTGTTTTCATACACTCGCTGACACAACGTGTGTTTTCCCACTCTGAACAAGTGCATATCACAATACTTTGTTGAAAACTCGCTTCAGACGTGCTTTTACAGTTAAAATGACAAATAGGATGAAAATGTGTTAAAAGCCCGAAATCATGAAAATCCATGCTTAGAAAGTTGTTACATGTCACTTATGCTCGAATGCACGCATTTCACTCAAAATCAGTGTTCCTTGTCAAACGTGTGCTTTATGCTCTGAATAGGCGTTAGAAACAGGCTGAAGGCGCTCTTGCGCAAGGAAAGCTGTGTTCATGATCTTGGTGACACAAAGTGTGTTTTCCGGCTCTGAACAAGTGCATATCACAATACTATTTTGAAAACTCGTTTCAGCCGTGCTTTTACAGTTAACATGACAAATATGATGAAAATGTGTCAAAAGCTCGAAAACATGAAAATCCATGCTTAGAAAGTTGTTACATGTCACATATGATCGTATGCACTCAAAATCAATGTTGCTTGTCAAACGTGTGCTTGATTCTCTGAAAAGGCGTTAGAAACAGTTTGAAGGCGCTCCTGCGCTAGGAAAGCTGTTTTCATTCACTAATTGACACAACGTGTGTTTTCCCACTCTGAATAAGTGCATATCACAATACTTTGTTGAAAACTCGCTTCAGACGTGCTTTTACAGTTAAAATAACAAATAGGATGAAAATGTATTAAAAGCCCGAAATCATGAAAATCCACGCTTAGAAAGTTGTTACATGTCACATATGCTCGAAGGCACGCATTTCACTCAAAATCAGTGTTCCTTGTCAAACGTGTGCTTTATGCTCTGAAAAGGCGTTAGAAACAGTTTGAAGGCGCTCCTGCGCTAGGAAAGCCGTTTTCATACACTCGTTGACACAACGTGTGTTTTCTCACTCTGAACAAGTGCATATCACAATACTTTGTTGAAAACTCGCTTCAGACGTGCTTTTACAGTTAAAATAACAAATAGGATGAAAATGTGTTAAAAGCCCGAAATCATGAAAATCCATGCTTAGAAAGTTGTTACATGTCACATATGCTCGAATGCACGCATTTCACTCAAAATCAGTGTTCCTTGTCAAACGTGTGCTTTATGCTCTGAAAAGGCGTTAGAAACAGTTTGAAGGCGCTCCTGCGCTAGGAAAGCTGTTTTCATACACTCGCTGACACAACGTGTGTTTTCCCACTCTGAACAAGTGCATATCACAATACTTTGTTGAAAACTCGCTTCAGACGTGCTTTTACAGTTAAAATGACAAATAGGATGAAAATGTGTTAAAAGCCCGAAATCATGAAAATCCATGCTCAGAAAGTTGTTACATGTCACATATGCTCGAATGCACACATTTCACTCAAAATCAATGTTCCTTGTCAAACGTGTGCTTTATTCTCTGAAAAGGCGTTAGAAACAGTTTGAAGGCGCTCCTGCGCTAGGAAAGCTGTTTTCATTCACTAGTTGACACAAAGCGCTTTTTCCCACTCTGAACAACTGCATATCACAATACTTTGTTGAAAACTCGCTTCAGACGTTCTTTTACAGTTAAAATGACAAATAGGATGAAAATGTGTTAAAAGCCCGAAATCATGAAAATCCATGCTTAGAACGTTGTTACATGTCACATATGCTCGAATGCACTCATAATCAGTGTTCCTTGTCAAACGTGTGCTTTATGCTCTGAAAAAGGCGTTAGAAACAGTTTGAAGGCGCTCCTGCGCTAGGAAAGCCGTTTTCATACACTCGTTGACACAACGTGTGTTTTCCCAATCTGAACAAGTGCATATCACAATACTTTGTTGAAAACTCGCTTCAGACGTGCTTTTACAGTTAAAATAACAAATAGGATGAAAATGTGTTAAAAGCCCGAAATCATGAAAATCCATGCTTAGAAAGTTGTTACATGTCACATATGCTCGAATGCACGCATTTCACTCAAAATCAGTGTTCCTTGTCAAACGTGTGCTTTATGCTCTGAAAAGGCGTTAGAAACAGTTTGAAGGCGCTCCTGCGCTAGGAAAGCTGTTTTCATACACTCGCTGACACAACGTGTGTTTTCCCACTCTGAACAAGTGCATATCACAATACTTTGTTGAAAACTCGCTTCAGACGTGCTTTTACAGTTAAAATGACAAATAGGATGAAAATGTGTTAAAAGCCCGAAATCATGAAAATCCACGCTTAGAAAGTTGTTACATGTCACTTATGCTCGAATGCACGCATTTCACTCAAAATCAGTGTTCCTTGTCAAACGTGTGCTTTATGCTCTGAATAGGCGTTAGAAACAGGCTGAAGGCGCTCTTGCGCAAGGAAAGCTGTGTTCATGATCTTGGTGACACAAAGTGTGTTTTCCGGCTCTGAACAAGTGCATATCACAATACTATTTTGAAAACTCGTTTCAGCCGTGCTTTTACAGTTAACATGACAAATATGATGAAAATGTGTCAAAAGCTCGAAAACATGAAAATCCATGCTTAGAAAGTTGTTACATGTCACATATGATCGTATGCACTCAAAATCAATGTTGCTTGTCAAACGTGTGCTTTATTCTCTGAAAAGGCGTTAGAAACAGTTTGAAGGCGCTCCTGCGCTAGGAAAGCTGTTTTCATTCACTAATTGACACAACGTGTGTTTTCCCACTCTGAATAAGTGCATATCACAATACTTTGTTGAAAACTCGCTTCAGACGTGCTTTTACAGTTAAAATAACAAATAGGATGAAAATGTATTAAAAGCCCGAAATCATGAAAATCCACGCTTAGAAAGTTGTTACATGTCACATATGCTCGAATGCACGCATTTCACTCAAAATCAGTGTTCCTTGTCAAACGTGTGCTTTATGCTCTGAAAAGGCGTTAGAAACAGTTTGAAGGCGCTCCTGCGCTAGGAAAGCCGTTTTCATACACTCGTTGACACAACGTGTGTTTTCTCACTCTGAACAAGTGCATATCACAATACTTTGTTGAAAACTCGCTTCAGACGTGCTTTTACAGTTAAAATAACAAATAGGATGAAAATGTGTTAAAAGCCCGAAATCATGAAAATCCATGCTTAGAAAGTTGTTACATGTCACATATGCTCGAATGCACGCATTTCACTCAAAATCAGTGTTCCTTGTCAAACGTGTGCTTTATGCTCTGAAAAGGCGTTAGAAACAGTTTGAAGGCGCTCCTGCGCTAGGAAAGCTGTTTTCATACACTCGCTGACACAACGTGTGTTTTCCCACTCTGAACAAGTGCATATCACAATACTTTGTTGAAAACTCGCTTCAGACGTGCTTTTACAGTTAAAATGACAAATAGGATGAAAATGTGTTAAAAGCCCGAAATCATGAAAATCCATGCTCAGAAAGTTGTTACATGTCACATATGCTCGAATGCACACATTTCACTCAAAATCAATGTTCCTTGTCAAACGTGTGCTTTATTCTCTGAAAAGGCGTTAGAAACAGTTTGAAGGCGCTCCTGCGCTAGGAAAGCTGTTTTCATTCACTAGTTGACACAAAGCGCTTTTTCCCACTCTGAACAACTGCATATCACAATACTTTGTTGAAAACTCGCTTCAGACGTTCTTTTACAGTTAAAATGACAAATAGGATGAAAATGTGTTAAAAGCCCGAAATCATGAAAATCCATGCTTAGAACGTTGTTACATGTCACATATGCTCGAATGCACTCATAATCAGTGTTCCTTGTCAAACGTGTGCTTTATGCTCTGAAAAAGGCGTTAGAAACAGTTTGAAGGCGCTCCTGCGCTAGGAAAGCCGTTTTCATACACTCGTTGACACAACGTGTGTTTTCCCAATCTGAACAAGTGCATATCACAATACTTTGTTGAAAACTCGCTTCAGACGTGCTTTTACAGTTAAAATAACAAATAGGATGAAAATGTGTTAAAAGCCCGAAATCATGAAAATCCATGCTTAGAAAGTTGTTACATGTCACATATGCTCGAATGCACGCATTTCACTCAAAATCAGTGTTCCTTGTCAAACGTGTGCTTTATGCTCTGAAAAGGCGTTAGAAACAGTTTGAAGGCGCTCCTGCGCTAGGAAAGCTGTTTTCATACACTCGCTGACACAACGTGTGTTTTCCCACTCTGAACAAGTGCATATCACAATACTTTGTTGAAAACTCGCTTCAGACGTGCTTTTACAGTTAAAATGACAAATAGGATGAAAATGTGTTAAAAGCCCGAAATCATGAAAATCCACGCTTAGAAAGTTGTTACATGTCACTTATGCTCGAATGCACGCATTTCACTCAAAATCAGTGTTCCTTGTCAAACGTGTGCTTTATGCTCTGAATAGGCGTTAGAAACAGGCTGAAGGCGCTCTTGCGCAAGGAAAGCTGTGTTCATGATCTTGGTGACACAAAGTGTGTTTTCCGGCTCTGAACAAGTGCATATCACAATACTATTTTGAAAACTCGTTTCAGCCGTGCTTTTACAGTTAACATGACAAATATGATGAAAATGTGTCAAAAGCTCGAAAACATGAAAATCCATGCTTAGAAAGTTGTTACATGTCACATATGATCGTATGCACTCAAAATCAATGTTGCTTGTCAAACGTGTGCTTTATTCTCTGAAAAGGCGTTAGAAACAGTTTGAAGGCGCTCCTGCGCTAGGAAAGCTGTTTTCATTCACTAATTGACACAACGTGTGTTTTCCCACTCTGAATAAGTGCATATCACAATACTTTGTTGAAAACTCGCTTCAGACGTGCTTTTACAGTTAAAATAACAAATAGGATGAAAATGTATTAAAAGCCCGAAATCATGAAAATCCACGCTTAGAAAGTTGTTACATGTCACATATGCTCGAATGCACGCATTTCACTCAAAATCAGTGTTCCTTGTCAAACGTGTGCTTTATGCTCTGAAAAGGCGTTAGAAACAGTTTGAAGGCGCTCCTGCGCTAGGAAAGCCGTTTTCATACACTCGTTGACACAACGTGTGTTTTCTCACTCTGAACAAGTGCATATCACAATACTTTGTTGAAAACTCGCTTCAGACGTGCTTTTACAGTTAAAATAACAAATAGGATGAAAATGTGTTAAAAGCCCGAAATCATGAAAATCCATGCTTAGAAAGTTGTTACATGTCACATATGCTCGAATGCACGCATTTCACTCAAAATCAGTGTTCCTTGTCAAACGTGTGCTTTATGCTCTGAAAAGGCGTTAGAAACAGTTTGAAGGCGCTCCTGCGCTAGGAAAGCTGTTTTCATACACTCGCTGACACAACGTGTGTTTTCCCACTCTGAACAAGTGCATATCACAATACTTTGTTGAAAACTCGCTTCAGACGTGCTTTTACAGTTAAAATGACAAATAGGATGAAAATGTGTTAAAAGCCCGAAATCATGAAAATCCACGCTTAGAAAGTTGTTACATGTCACTTATGCTCGAATGCACGCATTTCACTCAAAATCAGTGTTCCTTGTCAAACGTGTGCTTTATGCTCTGAAAAGGCGTTAGAAACAGTTTGAAGGCGCTCCTGCGCTAGGAAAGCTGTTTTCATACACTCGCTGACACAACGTGTGTTTTCCCACTTTGAACAAGTGCATATCACAATACTTTGTTGAAAACTCGCTTCAGACGTGCTTTTACAGTTAAAATGACAAATAGGATGAAAATGTGTTAAAAGCCCGAAATCATGAAAATCCATGCTCAGAAAGTTGTTACATGTCACATATGCTCGAATGCACACATTTCACTCAAAATCAATGTTCCTTGTCAAACGTGTGCTTTATTCTCTGAAAAGGCGTTAGAAACAGTTTGAAGGCGCTCCTGCGCTAGGAAAGCTGTTTTCATACACTCGTTGACACAACGTGTGTTTTCTCACTCTGAACAAGTGCATATCACAATACTTTGTTGAAAACTCGCTTCAGACGTGCTTTTACAGTTAAAATGACAAATAGGATGAAAATGTGTTAAAAGCCCGAAATCATGAAAATCCACGCTTAGAAAGTTGTTACATGTCACTTATGCTCGAATGCACGCATTTCACTCAAAATCAGTGTTCCTTGTCAAACGTGTGCTTTATGCTCTGAATAGGCGTTAGAAACAGGCTGAAGGCGCTCTTGCGCAAGGAAAGCTGTGTTCATGATCTTGATGACACAAAGTGTGTTTTCCGGCTCTGAACAAGTGCATATCACAATACTATTTTGAAAACTCGTTTCAGCCGTGCTTTTACAGTTAACATGACAAATATGATGAAAATGTGTCAAAAGCTCGAAAACATGAAAATCCATGCTTAGAAAGTTGTTACATGTCACATATGATCGTATGCACTCAAAATCAATGTTGCTAGTCAAACGTGTGCTTTATTCTCTGAAAAGGCGTTAGAAACAGTTTGAAGGCGCTCCTGCGCTAGGAAAGCTGTTTTCATTCACTAATTGACACAACGTGTGTTTTCCCACTCTGAATAAGTGCATATCACAATACTTTGTTGAAAACTCGCTTCAGACGTGCTTTTACAGTTAAAATAACAAATAGGATGAAAATGTGTTAAAAGCCCGAAATCATGAAAATCCACGCTTAGAAAGTTGTTACATGTCACATATGCTCGAATGCACGCATTTCACTCAAAATCAGTGTTCCTTGTCAAACGTGTGCTTTATGCTCTGAAAAGGCGTTAGAAACAGTTTGAAGGCGCTCCTGCGCTAGGAAAGCCGTTTTCATACACTCGTTGACACAACGTGTGTTTTCTCACTCTGAACAAGTGCATATCACAATACTTTGTTGAAAACTCGCTTCAGACGTGCTTTTACAGTTAAAATAACAAATAGGATGAAAATGTGTTAAAAGCCCGAAATCATGAAAATCCATGCTTAGAAAGTTGTTACATGTCACATATGCTCGAATGCACGCATTTCACTCAAAATCAGTGTTCCTTGTCAAACGTGTGCTTTATGCTCTGAAAAGGCGTTAGAAACAGTTTGAAGGCGCTCCTGCGCTAGCAAAGCTGTTTTCATACACTCGCTGACACAACGTGTGTTTTCCCACTCTGAACAAGTGCATATCACAATACTTTGTTGAAAACTCGCTTCAGACGTCCTTTTACAGTTAAAATAACAAATAGGATGAAAATGTGTTAAAAGCCCGAAATCATGAAAATCCATGCTTAGAAAGTTGTTTCATGTCACATATGCTCGAATGCACGCATTTCACTCAAAATCAATGTTCCTTGTCAAACGTGTGCTTTATGCTCTGAAAAGGCGTTAGAAACAGTTTGAAGGCGCTCCTGCGCTAGCAAAGCTGTTTTCATACACTCGTTGACACAACGTGTGTTTTCCCACTCTGAACAAGTGCATATCACAATACTATTTTGAAAACTCGTTTCAGCCGTGCTTTTACAGTTAACATGACAAATATGATGAAAATGTGTCAAAAGCTCGAAAACATGAAAATCCATGCTTAGAAAGTTGTTACATGTCACATATGATCGTATGCACTCAAAATCAATGTTGCTTGTCAAACGTGTGCTTGATTCTCTGAAAAGGCGTTAGAAACAGTTTGAAGGCGCTCCTGCGCTAGCAAAGCTGTTTTCATGATCTTGGTGACACAAAGTGTGTTTTCCGGCTCTGAACAAGTGCATATCACAATACTTTGATGAAAACTCGTTTCAGACGTGCTTTTACAATTAAAATAACAAATAGGATGAAAATGTGTTAAAAGCCCGAAATCATGAAAATCCACGCTTAGAAAGTTGTTACATGTCACTTATGCTCGAATGCACGCATTTCACTTAAGATCAGTGTTCCTTGTCAAACGTGTGCTTTATGCTCTGAAAAGGCGTTAGAAACAGTTTGAAGGCGCTCCTGCGCTAGGAAAGCCGTTTTCATACACTCGTTGACACAACGTGTGTTTTCTCACTCTGAACAAGTGCATATCACAATACTTTGTTGAAAACTCGCTTCAGACGTGCTTTTACAGTTAAAATGACAAATAGGATGAAAATGTGTTAAAAGCCCGAAATCATGAAAATCCATGCTTAGAAAGTTGTTACATGTCACATATGCTCGAATGCACGCATTTCACTCAAAATCTGTGTTCCTTGTCAAACGTGTGCTTTATGCTCTGAAAAGGCGTTAGAAACAGTTTGAAGGCGCTCCTGCGCTAGGAAAGCTGTTTTCATACACTCGCTGACACAACGTGTGTTTTCCCACTCTGAACAAGTGCATATCACAATACTTTGTTGAAAACTCGCTTCAGACGTGCTTTTACAGTTAAAATGACAAATAGGATGAAAATGTGTTAAAAGCCCGAAATCATGAAAATCCATGCTCAGAAAGTTGTTACATGTCACATATGCTCGAATGCACACATTTCACTCAAAATCAATGTTCCTTGTCAAACGTGTGCTTTATTCTCTGAAAAGGCGTTAGAAACAGTTTGAAGGCGCTCCTGCGCTAGGAAAGCTGTTTTCATTCACTAGTTGACACAAAGCGCTTTTTCCCACTCTGAACAACTGCATATCACAATACTTTGTTGAAAACTCGCTTCAGACGTTCTTTTACAGTTAAAATGACAAATAGGATGAAAATGTGTTAAAAGCCCGAAATCATGAAAATCCATGCTTAGAACGTTGTTACATGTCACATATGCTCGAATGCACTCATAATCAGTGTTCCTTGTCAAACGTGTGCTTTATGCTCTGAAAAAGGCGTTAGAAACAGTTTGAAGGCGCTCCTGCGCTAGGAAAGCCGTTTTCATACACTCGTTGACACAACGTGTGTTTTCCCAATCTGAACAAGTGCATATCACAATACTTTGTTGAAAACTCGCTTCAGACGTGCTTTTACAGTTAAAATAACAAATAGGATGAAAATGTGTTAAAAGCCCGAAATCATGAAAATCCATGCTTAGAAAGTTGTTACATGTCACATATGCTCGAATGCACGCATTTCACTCAAAATCAGTGTTCCTTGTCAAACGTGTGCTTTATGCTCTGAAAAGGCGTTAGAAACAGTTTGAAGGCGCTCCTGCGCTAGGAAAGCTGTTTTCATACACTCGCTGACACAACGTGTGTTTTCCCACTCTGAACAAGTGCATATCACAATACTTTGTTGAAAACTCGCTTCAGACGTGCTTTTACAGTTAAAATGACAAATAGGATGAAAATGTGTTAAAAGCCCGAAATCATGAAAATCCATGCTTAGAAAGTTGTTACATGTCACTTATGCTCGAATGCACGCATTTCACTCAAAATCAGTGTTCCTTGTCAAACGTGTGCTTTATGCTCTGAATAGGCGTTAGAAACAGGCTGAAGGCGCTCTTGCGCAAGGAAAGCTGTGTTCATGATCTTGGTGACACAAAGTGTGTTTTCCGGCTCTGAACAAGTGCATATCACAATACTATTTTGAAAACTCGTTTCAGCCGTGCTTTTACAGTTAACATGACAAATATGATGAAAATGTGTCAAAAGCTCGAAAACATGAAAATCCATGCTTAGAAAGTTGTTACATGTCACATATGATCGTATGCACTCAAAATCAATGTTGCTTGTCAAACGTGTGCTTGATTCTCTGAAAAGGCGTTAGAAACAGTTTGAAGGCGCTCCTGCGCTAGCAAAGCTGTTTTCATGATCTTGGTGACACAAAGTGTGTTTTCCGGCTCTGAACAAGTGCATATCACAATACTTTGATGAAAACTCGTTTCAGACGTGCTTTTACAATTAAAATAACAAATAGGATGAAAATGTGTTAAAAGCCCGAAATCATGAAAATCCACGCTTAGAAAGTTGTTACATGTCACTTATGCTCGAATGCACGCATTTCACTTAAGATCAGTGTTCCTTGTCAAACGTGTGCTTTATGCTCTGAAAAGGCGTTAGAAACAGTTTGAAGGCGCTCCTGCGCTAGGAAAGCCGTTTTCATACACTCGTTGACACAACGTGTGTTTTCTCACTCTGAACAAGTGCATATCACAATACTTTGTTGAAAACTCGCTTCAGACGTGCTTTTACAGTTAAAATGACAAATAGGATGAAAATGTGTTAAAAGCCCGAAATCATGAAAATCCATGCTTAGAAAGTTGTTACATGTCACATATGCTCGAATGCACGCATTTCACTCAAAATCTGTGTTCCTTGTCAAACGTGTGCTTTATGCTCTGAAAAGGCGTTAGAAACAGTTTGAAGGCGCTCCTGCGCTAGGAAAGCTGTTTTCATACACTCGCTGACACAACGTGTGTTTTCCCACTCTGAACAAGTGCATATCACAATACTTTGTTGAAAACTCGCTTCAGACGTGCTTTTACAGTTAAAATGACAAATAGGATGAAAATGTGTTAAAAGCCCGAAATCATGAAAATCCATGCTCAGAAAGTTGTTACATGTCACATATGCTCGAATGCACACATTTCACTCAAAATCAATGTTCCTTGTCAAACGTGTGCTTTATTCTCTGAAAAGGCGTTAGAAACAGTTTGAAGGCGCTCCTGCGCTAGGAAAGCTGTTTTCATTCACTAGTTGACACAAAGCGCTTTTTCCCACTCTGAACAACTGCATATCACAATACTTTGTTGAAAACTCGCTTCAGACGTTCTTTTACAGTTAAAATGACAAATAGGATGAAAATGTGTTAAAAGCCCGAAATCATGAAAATCCATGCTTAGAACGTTGTTACATGTCACATATGCTCGAATGCACTCATAATCAGTGTTCCTTGTCAAACGTGTGCTTTATGCTCTGAAAAAGGCGTTAGAAACAGTTTGAAGGCGCTCCTGCGCTAGGAAAGCCGTTTTCATACACTCGTTGACACAACGTGTGTTTTCCCAATCTGAACAAGTGCATATCACAATACTTTGTTGAAAACTCGCTTCAGACGTGCTTTTACAGTTAAAATAACAAATAGGATGAAAATGTGTTAAAAGCCCGAAATCATGAAAATCCATGCTTAGAAAGTTGTTACATGTCACATATGCTCGAATGCACGCATTTCACTCAAAATCAGTGTTCCTTGTCAAACGTGTGCTTTATGCTCTGAAAAGGCGTTAGAAACAGTTTGAAGGCGCTCCTGCGCTAGGAAAGCTGTTTTCATACACTCGCTGACACAACGTGTGTTTTCCCACTCTGAACAAGTGCATATCACAATACTTTGTTGAAAACTCGCTTCAGACGTGCTTTTACAGTTAAAATGACAAATAGGATGAAAATGTGTTAAAAGCCCGAAATCATGAAAATCCACGCTTAGAAAGTTGTTACATGTCACTTATGCTCGAATGCACGCATTTCACTCAAAATCAGTGTTCCTTGTCAAACGTGTGCTTTATGCTCTGAATAGGCGTTAGAAACAGGCTGAAGGCGCTCTTGCGCAAGGAAAGCTGTGTTCATGATCTTGGTGACACAAAGTGTGTTTTCCGGCTCTGAACAAGTGCATATCACAATACTATTTTGAAAACTCGTTTCAGCCGTGCTTTTACAGTTAACATGACAAATATGATGAAAATGTGTCAAAAGCTCGAAAACATGAAAATCCATGCTTAGAAAGTTGTTACATGTCACATATGATCGTATGCACTCAAAATCAATGTTGCTTGTCAAACGTGTGCTTTATTCTCTGAAAAGGCGTTAGAAACAGTTTGAAGGCGCTCCTGCGCTAGGAAAGCTGTTTTCATTCACTAATTGACACAACGTGTGTTTTCCCACTCTGAATAAGTGCATATCACAATACTTTGTTGAAAACTCGCTTCAGACGTGCTTTTACAGTTAAAATAACAAATAGGATGAAAATGTATTAAAAGCCCGAAATCATGAAAATCCACGCTTAGAAAGTTGTTACATGTCACATATGCTCGAATGCACGCATTTCACTCAAAATCAGTGTTCCTTGTCAAACGTGTGCTTTATGCTCTGAAAAGGCGTTAGAAACAGTTTGAAGGCGCTCCTGCGCTAGGAAAGCCGTTTTCATACACTCGTTGACACAACGTGTGTTTTCTCACTCTGAACAAGTGCATATCACAATACTTTGTTGAAAACTCGCTTCAGACGTGCTTTTACAGTTAAAATAACAAATAGTATGAAAATGTGTTAAAAGCCCGAAATCATGAAAATCCATGCTTAGAAAGTTGTTACATGTCACATATGCTCGAATGCACGCATTTCACTCAAAATCAGTGTTCCTTGTCAAACGTGTGCTTTATGCTCTGAAAAGGCGTTAGAAACAGTTTGAAGGCGCTCCTGCGCTAGGAAAGCTGTTTTCATACACTCGCTGACACAACGTGTGTTTTCCCACTCTGAACAAGTGCATATCACAATACTTTGTTGAAAACTCGCTTCAGACGTGCTTTTACAGTTAAAATGACAAATAGGATGAAAATGTGTTAAAAGCCCGAAATCATGAAAATCCATGCTCAGAAAGTTGTTACATGTCACATATGCTCGAATGCACACATTTCACTCAAAATCAATGTTCCTTGTCAAACGTGTGCTTTATTCTCTGAAAAGGCGTTAGAAACAGTTTGAAGGCGCTCCTGCGCTAGGAAAGCTGTTTTCATTCACTAGTTGACACAAAGCGCTTTTTCCCACTCTGAACAACTGCATATCACAATACTTTGTTGAAAACTCGCTTCAGACGTTCTTTTACAGTTAAAATGACAAATAGGATGAAAATGTGTTAAAAGCCCGAAATCATGAAAATCCATGCTTAGAACGTTGTTACATGTCACATATGCTCGAATGCACTCATAATCAGTGTTCCTTGTCAAACGTGTGCTTTATGCTCTGAAAAAGGCGTTAGAAACAGTTTGAAGGCGCTCCTGCGCTAGGAAAGCCGTTTTCATACACTCGTTGACACAACGTGTGTTTTCCCAATCTGAACAAGTGCATATCACAATACTTTGTTGAAAACTCGCTTCAGACGTGCTTTTACAGTTAAAATAACAAATAGGATGAAAATGTGTTAAAAGCCCGAAATCATGAAAATCCATGCTTAGAAAGTTTTTACATGTCACATATGCTCGAATGCACGCATTTCACTCAAAATCAGTGTTCCTTGTCAAACGTGTGCTTTATGCTCTGAAAAGGCGTTAGAAACAGTTTGAAGGCGCTCCTGCGCTAGGAAAGCTGTTTTCATACACTCGCTGACACAACGTGTGTTTTCCCACTCTGAACAAGTGCATATCACAATACTTTGTTGAAAACTCGCTTCAGACGTGCTTTTACAGTTAAAATGACAAATAGGATGAAAATGTGTTAAAAGCCCGAAATCATGAAAATCCACGCTTAGAAAGTTGTTACATGTCACTTATGCTCGAATGCACGCATTTCACTCAAAATCAGTGTTCCTTGTCAAACGTGTGCTTTATGCTCTGAATAGGCGTTAGAAACAGGCTGAAGGCGCTCTTGCGCAAGGAAAGCTGTGTTCATGATCTTGGTGACACAAAGTGTGTTTTCCGGCTCTGAACAAGTGCATATCACAATACTATTTTGAAAACTCGTTTCAGCCGTGCTTTTACAGTTAACATGACAAATATGATGAAAATGTGTCAAAAGCTCGAAAACATGAAAATCCATGCTTAGAAAGTTGTTACATGTCACATATGATCGTATGCACTCAAAATCAATGTTGCTTGTCAAACGTGTGCTTTATTCTCTGAAAAGGCGTTAGAAACAGTTTGAAGGCGCTCCTGCGCTAGGAAAGCTGTTTTCATTCACTAATTGACACAACGTGTGTTTTCCCACTCTGAATAAGTGCATATCACAATACTTTGTTGAAAACTCGCTTCAGACGTGCTTTTACAGTTAAAATAACAAATAGGATGAAAATGTATTAAAAGCCCGAAATCATGAAAATCCACGCTTAGAAAGTTGTTACATGTCACATATGCTCGAATGCACGCATTTCACTCAAAATCAGTGTTCCTTGTCAAACGTGTGCTTTATGCTCTGAAAAGGCGTTAGAAACAGTTTGAAGGCGCTCCTGCGCTAGGAAAGCTGTTTTCATACACTCGCTGACACAACGTGTGTTTTCCCACTCTGAACAAGTGCATATCACAATACTTTGTTGAAAACTCGCTTCAGACGTGCTTTTACAGTTAAAATGACAAATAGGATGAAAATGTGTTAAAAGCCCGAAATCATGAAAATCCATGCTCAGAAAGTTGTTACATGTCACATATGCTCGAATGCACACATTTCACTCAAAATCAATGTTCCTTGTCAAACGTGTGCTTTATTCTCTGAAAAGGCGTTAGAAACAGTTTGAAGGCGCTCCTGCGCTAGGAAAGCTGTTTTCATTCACTAGTTGACACAAAGCGCTTTTTCCCACTCTGAACAACTGCATATCACAATACTTTGTTGAAAACTCGCTTCAGACGTTCTTTTACAGTTAAAATGACAAATAGGATGAAAATGTGTTAAAAGCCCGAAATCATGAAAATCCATGCTTAGAACGTTGTTACATGTCACATATGCTCGAATGCACTCATAATCAGTGTTCCTTGTCAAACGTGTGCTTTATGCTCTGAAAAAGGCGTTAGAAACAGTTTGAAGGCGCTCCTGCGCTAGGAAAGCCGTTTTCATACACTCGTTGACACAACGTGTGTTTTCCCAATCTGAACAAGTGCATATCACAATACTTTGTTGAAAACTCGCTTCAGACGTGCTTTTACAGTTAAAATAACAAATAGGATGAAAATGTGTTAAAAGCCCGAAATCATGAAAATCCATGCTTAGAAAGTTGTTACATGTCACATATGCTCGAATGCACGCATTTCACTCAAAATCAGTGTTCCTTGTCAAACGTGTGCTTTATGCTCTGAAAAGGCGTTAGAAACAGTTTGAAGGCGCTCCTGCGCTAGGAAAGCTGTTTTCATACACTCGCTGACACAACGTGTGTTTTCCCACTCTGAACAAGTGCATATCACAATACTTTGTTGAAAACTCGCTTCAGACGTGCTTTTACAGTTAAAATGACAAATAGGATGAAAATGTGTTAAAAGCCCGAAATCATGAAAATCCACGCTTAGAAAGTTGTTACATGTCACTTATGCTCGAATGCACGCATTTCACTCAAAATCAGTGTTCCTTGTCAAACGTGTGCTTTATGCTCTGAATAGGCGTTAGAAACAGGCTGAAGGCGCTCTTGCGCAAGGAAAGCTGTGTTCATGATCTTGGTGACACAAAGTGTGTTTTCCGGCTCTGAACAAGTGCATATCACAATACTATTTTGAAAACTCGTTTCAGCCGTGCTTTTACAGTTAACATGACAAATATGATGAAAATGTGTCAAAAGCTCGAAAACATGAAAATCCATGCTTAGAAAGTTGTTACATGTCACATATGATCGTATGCACTCAAAATCAATGTTGCTTGTCAAACGTGTGCTTTATTCTCTGAAAAGGCGTTAGGAACAGTTTGAAGGCGCTCCTGCGCTAGGAAAGCTGTTTTCATTCACTAATTGACACAACGTGTGTTTTCCCACTCTGAATAAGTGCATATCACAATACTTTGTTGAAAACTCGCTTCAGACGTGCTTTTACAGTTAAAATAACAAATAGGATGAAAATGTATTAAAAGCCCGAAATCATGAAAATCCACGCTTAGAAAGTTGTTACATGTCACATATGCTCGAATGCACGCATTTCACTCAAAATCAGTGTTCCTTGTCAAACGTGTGCTTTATGCTCTGAAAAGGCGTTAGAAACAGTTTGAAGGCGCTCCTGCGCTAGGAAAGCCGTTTTCATACACTCGTTGACACAACGTGTGTTTTCTCACTCTGAACAAGTGCATATCAC
Organism: Neoarius graeffei; assembly: GCF_027579695.1. Classification (NCBI taxonomy): domain Eukaryota; kingdom Metazoa; phylum Chordata; class Actinopteri; order Siluriformes; family Ariidae; genus Neoarius; species Neoarius graeffei. The sequence continues at coordinate 231,094 of NC_083585.1, forward strand.
AATACTTTGTTGAAAACTCGCTTCAGACGTGCTTTTACAGTTAAAATAACAAATAGGATGAAAATGTGTTAAAAGCCCGAAATCATGAAAATCCATGCTTAGAAAGTTGTTACATGTCACATATGCTCGAATGCACGCATTTCACTCAAAATCAGTGTTCCTTGTCAAACGTGTGCTTTATGCTCTGAAAAGGCGTTAGAAACAGTTTGAAGGCGCTCCTGCGCTAGGAAAGCTGTTTTCATACACTCGCTGACACAACGTGTGTTTTCCCACTCTGAACAAGTGCATATCACAATACTTTGTTGAAAACTCGCTTCAGACGTGCTTTTACAGTTAAAATGACAAATAGGATGAAAATGTGTTAAAAGCCCGAAATCATGAAAATCCATGCTCAGAAAGTTGTTACATGTCACATATGCTCGAATGCACACATTTCACTCAAAATCAATGTTCCTTGTCAAACGTGTGCTTTATTCTCTGAAAAGGCGTTAGAAACAGTTTGAAGGCGCTCCTGCGCTAGGAAAGCTGTTTTCATTCACTAGTTGACACAAAGCGCTTTTTCCCACTCTGAACAACTGCATATCACAATACTTTGTTGAAAACTCGCTTCAGACGTTCTTTTACAGTTAAAATGACAAATAGGATGAAAATGTGTTAAAAGCCCGAAATCATGAAAATCCATGCTTAGAACGTTGTTACATGTCACATATGCTCGAATGCACTCATAATCAGTGTTCCTTGTCAAACGTGTGCTTTATGCTCTGAAAAAGGCGTTAGAAACAGTTTGAAGGCGCTCCTGCGCTAGGAAAGCCGTTTTCATACACTCGTTGACACAACGTGTGTTTTCCCAATCTGAACAAGTGCATATCACAATACTTTGTTGAAAACTCGCTTCAGACGTGCTTTTACAGTTAAAATAACAAATAGGATGAAAATGTGTTAAAAGCCCGAAATCATGAAAATCCATGCTTAGAAAGTTGTTACATGTCACATATGCTCGAATGCACGCATTTCACTCAAAATCTGTGTTCCTTGTCAAACGTGTGCTTTATGCTCTGAAAAGGCGTTAGAAACAGTTTGAAGGCGCTCCGGCGCTAGGAAAGCTGTTTTCATACACTGGCTGACACAACGTGTGTTTTCCCACTCTGAACAAGTGCATATCACAATACTTTGTTGAAAACTCGCTTCAGACGTGCTTTTACAGTTAAAATGACAAATAGGATGAAAATGTGTTAAAAGCCCGAAATCATGAAAATCCACGCTTAGAAAGTTGTTACATGTCACTTATGCTCGAATGCACGCATTTCACTCAAAATCAGTGTTCCTTGTCAAACGTGTGCTTTATGCTCTGAATAGGCGTTAGAAACAGGCTGAAGGCGCTCTTGCGCAAGGAAAGCTGTGTTCATGATCTTGATGACACAAAGTGTGTTTTCCGGCTCTGAACAAGTGCATATCACAATACTATTTTGAAAACTCGTTTCAGCCGTGCTTTTACAGTTAACATGACAAATATGATGAAAATGTGTCAAAAGCTCGAAAACATGAAAATCCATGCTTAGAAAGTTGTTACATGTCACATATGATCGTATGCACTCAAAATCAATGTTGCTAGTCAAACGTGTGCTTTATTCTCTGAAAAGGCGTTAGAAACAGTTTGAAGGCGCTCCTGCGCTAGGAAAGCTGTTTTCATTCACTAATTGACACAACGTGTGTTTTCCCACTCTGAATAAGTGCATATCACAATACTTTGTTGAAAACTCGCTTCAGACGTGCTTTTACAGTTAAAATAACAAATAGGATGAAAATGTGTTAAAAGCCCGAAATCATGAAAATCCACGCTTAGAAAGTTGTTACATGTCACATATGCTCGAATGCACACATTTCACTCAAAATCAGTGTTCCTTGTCAAACGTGTGCTTTATGCTCTGAAAAGGCGTTAGAAACAGTTTGAAGGCGCTCCTGCGCTAGGAAAGCCGTTTTCATACACTCGTTGACACAACGTGTGTTTTCTCACTCTGAACAAGTGCATATCACAATACTTTGTTGAAAACTCGCTTCAGACGTGCTTTTACAGTTAAAATAACAAATAGGATGAAAATGTGTTAAAAGCCCGAAATCATGAAAATCCATGCTTAGAAAGTTGTTACATGTCACATATGCTCGAATGCACGCATTTCACTCAAAATCAGTGTTCCTTGTCAAACGTGTGCTTTATGCTCTGAAAAGGCGTTAGAAACAGTTTGAAGGCGCTCCTGCGCTAGCAAAGCTGTTTTCATACACTCGCTGACACAACGTGTGTTTTCCCACTCTGAACAAGTGCATATCACAATACTTTGTTGAAAACTCGCTTCAGACGTCCTTTTACAGTTAAAATAACAAATAGGATGAAAATGTGTTAAAAGCCCGAAATCATGAAAATCCATGCTTAGAAAGTTGTTACATGTCACATATGCTCGAATGCACGCATTTCACTCAAAATCAATGTTCCTTGTCAAACGTGTGCTTTATGCTCTGAAAAGGCGTTAGAAACAGTTTGAAGGCGCTCCTGCGCTAGCAAAGCTGTTTTCATGATCTTGGTGACACAAAGTGTGTTTTCCGGCTCTGAACAAGTGCATATCACAATACTTTGTTGAAAACTCGTTTCAGACGTGCTTTTACAATTAAAATAACAAATAGGATGAAAATGTGTTAAAAGCCCGAAATCATGAAAATCCACGCTTAGAAAGTTGTTACATGTCACTTATGCTCGAATGCACGCATTTCACTTAAGATCAGTGTTCCTTGTCAAACGTGTGCTTTATGCTCTGAAAAGGCGTTAGAAACAGTTTGAAGGCGCTCCGGCGCTAGGAAAGCTGTTTTCATACACTGGCTGACACAACGTGTGTTTTCCCACTCTGAACAAGTGCATATCACAATACTTTGTTGAAAACTCGCTTCAGACGTGCTTTTACAGTTAAAATGACAAATAGGATGAAAATGTGTTAAAAGCCCTAAATCATGAAAATCCATGCTTAGAAAGTTGTTAGATGTCACTTATGCTCGAATGCACGCATTTCACTCAAAATCAATGTTCCTTGTCAAACGTGTGCTTTATGCTCTGAAAAGGCGTTAGAAACAGTTTGAAGGAGCTCCTGCGCTAGGAAAGCTGTTTTCATACACTCGTTGACACAACGTGTGTTTTCTCACTCTGAACAAGTGCATATCACAATACTTTGTTGAAAACTCGCTTCAGACGTGCTTTTACAGTTAAAATGACAAATAGGATGAAAATGTGTTAAAAGCCCTAAATCATGAAAATCCACGCTTAGAAAGTTGTTACATGTCACTTATGCTCGAATGCACGCATTTCACTCAAAATCAGTGTTCCTTGTCAAACGTGTGCTTTATGCTCTGAAAAGGCGTTAGAAACAGTTTGAAGGCGCTCCTGCGCTAGGAAAGCCGTTTTCATACACTCGTTGACACAACGTGTGTTTTCTCACTCTGAACAAGTGCATATCACAATACTTTGTTGAAAACTCGCTTCAGACGTGCTTTTACAGTTAAAATGACAAATAGGATGAAAATGTGTTAAAAGCCCGAAATCATGAAAATCCACGCTTAGAAAGTTGTTACATGTCACTTATGCTCGAATGCACGCATTTCACTCAAAATCAGTGTTCCTTGTCAAACGTGTGCTTTATGCTCTGAATAGGCGTTAGAAACAGGCTGAAGGCGCTCTTGCGCAAGGAAAGCTGTGTTCATGATCTTGATGACACAAAGTGTGTTTTCCGGCTCTGAACAAGTGCATATCACAATACTATTTTGAAAACTCGTTTCAGCCGTGCTTTTACAGTTAACATGACAAATATGATGAAAATGTGTCAAAAGCTCGAAAACATGAAAATCCATGCTTAGAAAGTTGTTACATGTCACATATGATCGTATGCACTCAAAATCAATGTTGCTAGTCAAACGTGTGCTTTATTCTCTGAAAAGGCGTTAGAAACAGTTTGAAGGCGCTCCTGCGCTAGGAAAGCTGTTTTCATTCACTAATTGACACAACGTGTGTTTTCCCACTCTGAATAAGTGCATATCACAATACTTTGTTGAAAACTCGCTTCAGACGTGCTTTTACAGTTAAAATAACAAATAGGATGAAAATGTGTTAAAAGCCCGAAATCATGAAAATCCACGCTTAGAAAGTTGTTACATGTCACATATGCTCGAATGCACGCATTTCACTCAAAATCAGTGTTCCTTGTCAAACGTGTGCTTTATGCTCTGAAAAGGCGTTAGAAACAGTTTGAAGGCGCTCCTGCGCTAGGAAAGCCGTTTTCATACACTCGTTGACACAACGTGTGTTTTCTCACTCTGAACAAGTGCATATCACAATACTTTGTTGAAAACTCGCTTCAGACGTGCTTTTACAGTTAAAATAACAAATAGGATGAAAATGTGTTAAAAGCCCGAAATCATGAAAATCCATGCTTAGAAAGTTGTTACATGTCACATATGCTCGAATGCACGCATTTCACTCAAAATCAGTGTTCCTTGTCAAACGTGTGCTTTATGCTCTGAAAAGGCGTTAGAAACAGTTTGAAGGCGCTCCTGCGCTAGGAAAGCTGTTTTCATACACTCGCTGACACAACGTGTGTTTTCCCACTCTGAACAAGTGCATATCACAATACTTTGTTGAAAACTCGCTTCAGACGTGCTTTTACAGTTAAAATGACAAATAGGATGAAAATGTGTTAAAAGCCCGAAATCATGAAAATCCATGCTTAGAAAGTTGTTACATGTCACTTATGCTCGAATGCACGCATTTCACTCAAAATCAGTGTTCCTTGTCAAACGTGTGCTTTATGCTCTGAATAGGCGTTAGAAACAGGCTGAAGGCGCTCTTGCGCAAGGAAAGCTGTGTTCATGATCTTGGTGACACAAAGTGTGTTTTCCGGCTCTGAACAAGTGCATATCACAATACTATTTTGAAAACTCGTTTCAGCCGTGCTTTTACAGTTAACATGACAAATATGATGAAAATGTGTCAAAAGCTCGAAAACATGAAAATCCATGCTTAGAAAGTTGTTACATGTCACATATGATCGTATGCACTCAAAATCAATGTTGCTTGTCAAACGTGTGCTTGATTCTCTGAAAAGGCGTTAGAAACAGTTTGAAGGCGCTCCTGCGCTAGCAAAGCTGTTTTCATGATCTTGGTGACACAAAGTGTGTTTTCCGGCTCTGAACAAGTGCATATCACAATACTTTGATGAAAACTCGTTTCAGACGTGCTTTTACAATTAAAATAACAAATAGGATGAAAATGTGTTAAAAGCCCGAAATCATGAAAATCCACGCTTAGAAAGTTGTTACATGTCACTTATGCTCGAATGCACGCATTTCACTTAAGATCAGTGTTCCTTGTCAAACGTGTGCTTTATGCTCTGAAAAGGCGTTAGAAACAGTTTGAAGGCGCTCCTGCGCTAGGAAAGCCGTTTTCATACACTCGTTGACACAACGTGTGTTTTCTCACTCTGAACAAGTGCATATCACAATACTTTGTTGAAAACTCGCTTCAGACGTGCTTTTACAGTTAAAATGACAAATAGGATGAAAATGTGTTAAAAGCCCGAAATCATGAAAATCCATGCTTAGAAAGTTGTTACATGTCACATATGCTCGAATGCACGCATTTCACTCAAAATCTGTGTTCCTTGTCAAACGTGTGCTTTATGCTCTGAAAAGGCGTTAGAAACAGTTTGAAGGCGCTCCTGCGCTAGGAAAGCTGTTTTCATACACTCGCTGACACAACGTGTGTTTTCCCACTCTGAACAAGTGCATATCACAATACTTTGTTGAAAACTCGCTTCAGACGTGCTTTTACAGTTAAAATGACAAATAGGATGAAAATGTGTTAAAAGCCCGAAATCATGAAAATCCATGCTCAGAAAGTTGTTACATGTCACATATGCTCGAATGCACACATTTCACTCAAAATCAATGTTCCTTGTCAAACGTGTGCTTTATTCTCTGAAAAGGCGTTAGAAACAGTTTGAAGGCGCTCCTGCGCTAGGAAAGCTGTTTTCATTCACTAGTTGACACAAAGCGCTTTTTCCCACTCTGAACAACTGCATATCACAATACTTTGTTGAAAACTCGCTTCAGACGTTCTTTTACAGTTAAAATGACAAATAGGATGAAAATGTGTTAAAAGCCCGAAATCATGAAAATCCATGCTTAGAACGTTGTTACATGTCACATATGCTCGAATGCACTCATAATCAGTGTTCCTTGTCAAACGTGTGCTTTATGCTCTGAAAAAGGCGTTAGAAACAGTTTGAAGGCGCTCCTGCGCTAGGAAAGCCGTTTTCATACACTCGTTGACACAACGTGTGTTTTCCCAATCTGAACAAGTGCATATCACAATACTTTGTTGAAAACTCGCTTCAGACGTGCTTTTACAGTTAAAATAACAAATAGGATGAAAATGTGTTAAAAGCCCGAAATCATGAAAATCCATGCTTAGAAAGTTGTTACATGTCACATATGCTCGAATGCACGCATTTCACTCAAAATCAGTGTTCCTTGTCAAACGTGTGCTTTATGCTCTGAAAAGGCGTTAGAAACAGTTTGAAGGCGCTCCTGCGCTAGGAAAGCTGTTTTCATACACTCGCTGACACAACGTGTGTTTTCCCACTCTGAACAAGTGCATATCACAATACTTTGTTGAAAACTCGCTTCAGACGTGCTTTTACAGTTAAAATGACAAATAGGATGAAAATGTGTTAAAAGCCCGAAATCATGAAAATCCACGCTTAGAAAGTTGTTACATGTCACTTATGCTCGAATGCACGCATTTCACTCAAAATCAGTGTTCCTTGTCAAACGTGTGCTTTATGCTCTGAATAGGCGTTAGAAACAGGCTGAAGGCGCTCTTGCGCAAGGAAAGCTGTGTTCATGATCTTGGTGACACAAAGTGTGTTTTCCGGCTCTGAACAAGTGCATATCACAATACTATTTTGAAAACTCGTTTCAGCCGTGCTTTTACAGTTAACATGACAAATATGATGAAAATGTGTCAAAAGCTCGAAAACATGAAAATCCATGCTTAGAAAGTTGTTACATGTCACATATGATCGTATGCACTCAAAATCAATGTTGCTTGTCAAACGTGTGCTTTATTCTCTGAAAAGGCGTTAGAAACAGTTTGAAGGCGCTCCTGCGCTAGGAAAGCTGTTTTCATTCACTAATTGACACAACGTGTGTTTTCCCACTCTGAATAAGTGCATATCACAATACTTTGTTGAAAACTCGCTTCAGACGTGCTTTTACAGTTAAAATAACAAATAGGATGAAAATGTATTAAAAGCCCGAAATCATGAAAATCCACGCTTAGAAAGTTGTTACATGTCACATATGCTCGAATGCACGCATTTCACTCAAAATCAGTGTTCCTTGTCAAACGTGTGCTTTATGCTCTGAAAAGGCGTTAGAAACAGTTTGAAGGCGCTCCTGCGCTAGGAAAGCCGTTTTCATACACTCGTTGACACAACGTGTGTTTTCTCACTCTGAACAAGTGCATATCACAATACTTTGTTGAAAACTCGCTTCAGACGTGCTTTTACAGTTAAAATAACAAATAGTATGAAAATGTGTTAAAAGCCCGAAATCATGAAAATCCATGCTTAGAAAGTTGTTACATGTCACATATGCTCGAATGCACGCATTTCACTCAAAATCAGTGTTCCTTGTCAAACGTGTGCTTTATGCTCTGAAAAGGCGTTAGAAACAGTTTGAAGGCGCTCCTGCGCTAGGAAAGCTGTTTTCATACACTCGCTGACACAACGTGTGTTTTCCCACTCTGAACAAGTGCATATCACAATACTTTGTTGAAAACTCGCTTCAGACGTGCTTTTACAGTTAAAATGACAAATAGGATGAAAATGTGTTAAAAGCCCGAAATCATGAAAATCCATGCTCAGAAAGTTGTTACATGTCACATATGCTCGAATGCACACATTTCACTCAAAATCAATGTTCCTTGTCAAACGTGTGCTTTATTCTCTGAAAAGGCGTTAGAAACAGTTTGAAGGCGCTCCTGCGCTAGGAAAGCTGTTTTCATTCACTAGTTGACACAAAGCGCTTTTTCCCACTCTGAACAACTGCATATCACAATACTTTGTTGAAAACTCGCTTCAGACGTTCTTTTACAGTTAAAATGACAAATAGGATGAAAATGTGTTAAAAGCCCGAAATCATGAAAATCCATGCTTAGAACGTTGTTACATGTCACATATGCTCGAATGCACTCATAATCAGTGTTCCTTGTCAAACGTGTGCTTTATGCTCTGAAAAAGGCGTTAGAAACAGTTTGAAGGCGCTCCTGCGCTAGGAAAGCCGTTTTCATACACTCGTTGACACAACGTGTGTTTTCCCAATCTGAACAAGTGCATATCACAATACTTTGTTGAAAACTCGCTTCAGACGTGCTTTTACAGTTAAAATAACAAATAGGATGAAAATGTGTTAAAAGCCCGAAATCATGAAAATCCATGCTTAGAAAGTTTTTACATGTCACATATGCTCGAATGCACGCATTTCACTCAAAATCAGTGTTCCTTGTCAAACGTGTGCTTTATGCTCTGAAAAGGCGTTAGAAACAGTTTGAAGGCGCTCCTGCGCTAGGAAAGCTGTTTTCATACACTCGCTGACACAACGTGTGTTTTCCCACTCTGAACAAGTGCATATCACAATACTTTGTTGAAAACTCGCTTCAGACGTGCTTTTACAGTTAAAATGACAAATAGGATGAAAATGTGTTAAAAGCCCGAAATCATGAAAATCCACGCTTAGAAAGTTGTTACATGTCACTTATGCTCGAATGCACGCATTTCACTCAAAATCAGTGTTCCTTGTCAAACGTGTGCTTTATGCTCTGAATAGGCGTTAGAAACAGGCTGAAGGCGCTCTTGCGCAAGGAAAGCTGTGTTCATGATCTTGGTGACACAAAGTGTGTTTTCCGGCTCTGAACAAGTGCATATCACAATACTATTTTGAAAACTCGTTTCAGCCGTGCTTTTACAGTTAACATGACAAATATGATGAAAATGTGTCAAAAGCTCGAAAACATGAAAATCCATGCTTAGAAAGTTGTTACATGTCACATATGATCGTATGCACTCAAAATCAATGTTGCTTGTCAAACGTGTGCTTTATTCTCTGAAAAGGCGTTAGAAACAGTTTGAAGGCGCTCCTGCGCTAGGAAAGCTGTTTTCATTCACTAATTGACACAACGTGTGTTTTCCCACTCTGAATAAGTGCATATCACAATACTTTGTTGAAAACTCGCTTCAGACGTGCTTTTACAGTTAAAATAACAAATAGGATGAAAATGTATTAAAAGCCCGAAATCATGAAAATCCACGCTTAGAAAGTTGTTACATGTCACATATGCTCGAATGCACGCATTTCACTCAAAATCAGTGTTCCTTGTCAAACGTGTGCTTTATGCTCTGAAAAGGCGTTAGAAACAGTTTGAAGGCGCTCCTGCGCTAGGAAAGCTGTTTTCATACACTCGCTGACACAACGTGTGTTTTCCCACTCTGAACAAGTGCATATCACAATACTTTGTTGAAAACTCGCTTCAGACGTGCTTTTACAGTTAAAATGACAAATAGGATGAAAATGTGTTAAAAGCCCGAAATCATGAAAATCCATGCTCAGAAAGTTGTTACATGTCACATATGCTCGAATGCACACATTTCACTCAAAATCAATGTTCCTTGTCAAACGTGTGCTTTATTCTCTGAAAAGGCGTTAGAAACAGTTTGAAGGCGCTCCTGCGCTAGGAAAGCTGTTTTCATTCACTAGTTGACACAAAGCGCTTTTTCCCACTCTGAACAACTGCATATCACAATACTTTGTTGAAAACTCGCTTCAGACGTTCTTTTACAGTTAAAATGACAAATAGGATGAAAATGTGTTAAAAGCCCGAAATCATGAAAATCCATGCTTAGAACGTTGTTACATGTCACATATGCTCGAATGCACTCATAATCAGTGTTCCTTGTCAAACGTGTGCTTTATGCTCTGAAAAAGGCGTTAGAAACAGTTTGAAGGCGCTCCTGCGCTAGGAAAGCCGTTTTCATACACTCGTTGACACAACGTGTGTTTTCCCAATCTGAACAAGTGCATATCACAATACTTTGTTGAAAACTCGCTTCAGACGTGCTTTTACAGTTAAAATAACAAATAGGATGAAAATGTGTTAAAAGCCCGAAATCATGAAAATCCATGCTTAGAAAGTTGTTACATGTCACATATGCTCGAATGCACGCATTTCACTCAAAATCAGTGTTCCTTGTCAAACGTGTGCTTTATGCTCTGAAAAGGCGTTAGAAACAGTTTGAAGGCGCTCCTGCGCTAGGAAAGCTGTTTTCATACACTCGCTGACACAACGTGTGTTTTCCCACTCTGAACAAGTGCATATCACAATACTTTGTTGAAAACTCGCTTCAGACGTGCTTTTACAGTTAAAATGACAAATAGGATGAAAATGTGTTAAAAGCCCGAAATCATGAAAATCCACGCTTAGAAAGTTGTTACATGTCACTTATGCTCGAATGCACGCATTTCACTCAAAATCAGTGTTCCTTGTCAAACGTGTGCTTTATGCTCTGAATAGGCGTTAGAAACAGGCTGAAGGCGCTCTTGCGCAAGGAAAGCTGTGTTCATGATCTTGGTGACACAAAGTGTGTTTTCCGGCTCTGAACAAGTGCATATCACAATACTATTTTGAAAACTCGTTTCAGCCGTGCTTTTACAGTTAACATGACAAATATGATGAAAATGTGTCAAAAGCTCGAAAACATGAAAATCCATGCTTAGAAAGTTGTTACATGTCACATATGATCGTATGCACTCAAAATCAATGTTGCTTGTCAAACGTGTGCTTTATTCTCTGAAAAGGCGTTAGGAACAGTTTGAAGGCGCTCCTGCGCTAGGAAAGCTGTTTTCATTCACTAATTGACACAACGTGTGTTTTCCCACTCTGAATAAGTGCATATCACAATACTTTGTTGAAAACTCGCTTCAGACGTGCTTTTACAGTTAAAATAACAAATAGGATGAAAATGTATTAAAAGCCCGAAATCATGAAAATCCACGCTTAGAAAGTTGTTACATGTCACATATGCTCGAATGCACGCATTTCACTCAAAATCAGTGTTCCTTGTCAAACGTGTGCTTTATGCTCTGAAAAGGCGTTAGAAACAGTTTGAAGGCGCTCCTGCGCTAGGAAAGCCGTTTTCATACACTCGTTGACACAACGTGTGTTTTCTCACTCTGAACAAGTGCATATCACAATACTTTGTTGAAAACTCGCTTCAGACGTGCTTTTACAGTTAAAATAACAAATAGGATGAAAATGTGTTAAAAGCCCGAAATCATGAAAATCCATGCTTAGAAAGTTGTTACATGTCACATATGCTCGAATGCACGCATTTCACTCAAAATCAGTGTTCCTTGTCAAACGTGTGCTTTATGCTCTGAAAAGGCGTTAGAAACAGTTTGAAGGCGCTCCTGCGCTAGGAAAGCTGTTTTCATACACTCGCTGACACAACGTGTGTTTTCCCACTCTGAACAAGTGCATATCACAATACTTTGTTGAAAACTCGCTTCAGACGTGCTTTTACAGTTAAAATGACAAATAGGATGAAAATGTGTTAAAAGCCCGAAATCATGAAAATCCATGCTCAGAAAGTTGTTACATGTCACATATGCTCGAATGCACACATTTCACTCAAAATCAATGTTCCTTGTCAAACGTGTGCTTTATTCTCTGAAAAGGCGTTAGAAACAGTTTGAAGGCGCTCCTGCGCTAGGAAAGCTGTTTTCATTCACTAGTTGACACAAAGCGCTTTTTCCCACTCTGAACAACTGCATATCACAATACTTTGTTGAAAACTCGCTTCAGACGTTCTTTTACAGTTAAAATGACAAATAGGATGAAAATGTGTTAAAAGCCCGAAATCATGAAAATCCATGCTTAGAACGTTGTTACATGTCACATATGCTCGAATGCACTCATAATCAGTGTTCCTTGTCAAACGTGTGCTTTATGCTCTGAAAAAGGCGTTAGAAACAGTTTGAAGGCGCTCCTGCGCTAGGAAAGCCGTTTTCATACACTCGTTGACACAACGTGTGTTTTCCCAATCTGAACAAGTGCATATCACAATACTTTGTTGAAAACTCGCTTCAGACGTGCTTTTACAGTTAAAATAACAAATAGGATGAAAATGTGTTAAAAGCCCGAAATCATGAAAATCCATGCTTAGAAAGTTGTTACATGTCACATATGCTCGAATGCACGCATTTCACTCAAAATCTGTGTTCCTTGTCAAACGTGTGCTTTATGCTCTGAAAAGGCGTTAGAAACAGTTTGAAGGCGCTCCGGCGCTAGGAAAGCTGTTTTCATACACTGGCTGACACAACGTGTGTTTTCCCACTCTGAACAAGTGCATATCACAATACTTTGTTGAAAACTCGCTTCAGACGTGCTTTTACAGTTAAAATGACAAATAGGATGAAAATGTGTTAAAAGCCCGAAATCATGAAAATCCACGCTTAGAAAGTTGTTACATGTCACTTATGCTCGAATGCACGCATTTCACTCAAAATCAGTGTTCCTTGTCAAACGTGTGCTTTATGCTCTGAATAGGCGTTAGAAACAGGCTGAAGGCGCTCTTGCGCAAGGAAAGCTGTGTTCATGATCTTGATGACACAAAGTGTGTTTTCCGGCTCTGAACAAGTGCATATCACAATACTATTTTGAAAACTCGTTTCAGCCGTGCTTTTACAGTTAACATGACAAATATGATGAAAATGTGTCAAAAGCTCGAAAACATGAAAATCCATGCTTAGAAAGTTGTTACATGTCACATATGATCGTATGCACTCAAAATCAATGTTGCTAGTCAAACGTGTGCTTTATTCTCTGAAAAGGCGTTAGAAACAGTTTGAAGGCGCTCCTGCGCTAGGAAAGCTGTTTTCATTCACTAATTGACACAACGTGTGTTTTCCCACTCTGAATAAGTGCATATCACAATACTTTGTTGAAAACTCGCTTCAGACGTGCTTTTACAGTTAAAATAACAAATAGGATGAAAATGTGTTAAAAGCCCGAAATCATGAAAATCCACGCTTAGAAAGTTGTTACATGTCACATATGCTCGAATGCACACATTTCACTCAAAATCAGTGTTCCTTGTCAAACGTGTGCTTTATGCTCTGAAAAGGCGTTAGAAACAGTTTGAAGGCGCTCCTGCGCTAGGAAAGCCGTTTTCATACACTCGTTGACACAACGTGTGTTTTCTCACTCTGAACAAGTGCATATCACAATACTTTGTTGAAAACTCGCTTCAGACGTGCTTTTACAGTTAAAATAACAAATAGGATGAAAATGTGTTAAAAGCCCGAAATCATGAAAATCCATGCTTAGAAAGTTGTTACATGTCACATATGCTCGAATGCACGCATTTCACTCAAAATCAGTGTTCCTTGTCAAACGTGTGCTTTATGCTCTGAAAAGGCGTTAGAAACAGTTTGAAGGCGCTCCTGCGCTAGCAAAGCTGTTTTCATACACTCGCTGACACAACGTGTGTTTTCCCACTCTGAACAAGTGCATATCACAATACTTTGTTGAAAACTCGCTTCAGACGTCCTTTTACAGTTAAAATAACAAATAGGATGAAAATGTGTTAAAAGCCCGAAATCATGAAAATCCATGCTTAGAAAGTTGTTACATGTCACATATGCTCGAATGCACGCATTTCACTCAAAATCAATGTTCCTTGTCAAACGTGTGCTTTATGCTCTGAAAAGGCGTTAGAAACAGTTTGAAGGCGCTCCTGCGCTAGCAAAGCTGTTTTCATGATCTTGGTGACACAAAGTGTGTTTTCCGGCTCTGAACAAGTGCATATCACAATACTTTGTTGAAAACTCGTTTCAGACGTGCTTTTACAATTAAAATAACAAATAGGATGAAAATGTGTTAAAAGCCCGAAATCATGAAAATCCACGCTTAGAAAGTTGTTACATGTCACTTATGCTCGAATGCACGCATTTCACTTAAGATCAGTGTTCCTTGTCAAACGTGTGCTTTATGCTCTGAAAAGGCGTTAGAAACAGTTTGAAGGCGCTCCGGCGCTAGGAAAGCTGTTTTCATACACTGGCTGACACAACGTGTGTTTTCCCACTCTGAACAAGTGCATATCACAATACTTTGTTGAAAACTCGCTTCAGACGTGCTTTTACAGTTAAAATGACAAATAGGATGAAAATGTGTTAAAAGCCCTAAATCATGAAAATCCATGCTTAGAAAGTTGTTAGATGTCACTTATGCTCGAATGCACGCATTTCACTCAAAATCAATGTTCCTTGTCAAACGTGTGCTTTATGCTCTGAAAAGGCGTTAGAAACAGTTTGAAGGAGCTCCTGCGCTAGGAAAGCTGTTTTCATACACTCGTTGACACAACGTGTGTTTTCTCACTCTGAACAAGTGCATATCACAATACTTTGTTGAAAACTCGCTTCAGACGTGCTTTTACAGTTAAAATGACAAATAGGATGAAAATGTGTTAAAAGCCCTAAATCATGAAAATCCACGCTTAGAAAGTTGTTACATGTCACTTATGCTCGAATGCACGCATTTCACTCAAAATCAGTGTTCCTTGTCAAACGTGTGCTTTATGCTCTGAAAAGGCGTTAGAAACAGTTTGAAGGCGCTCCTGCGCTAGGAAAGCCGTTTTCATACACTCGTTGACACAACGTGTGTTTTCTCACTCTGAACAAGTGCATATCACAATACTTTGTTGAAAACTCGCTTCAGACGTGCTTTTACAGTTAAAATGACAAATAGGATGAAAATGTGTTAAAAGCCCGAAATCATGAAAATCCACGCTTAGAAAGTTGTTACATGTCACTTATGCTCGAATGCACGCATTTCACTCAAAATCAGTGTTCCTTGTCAAACGTGTGCTTTATGCTCTGAATAGGCGTTAGAAACAGGCTGAAGGCGCTCTTGCGCAAGGAAAGCTGTGTTCATGATCTTGATGACACAAAGTGTGTTTTCCGGCTCTGAACAAGTGCATATCACAATACTATTTTGAAAACTCGTTTCAGCCGTGCTTTTACAGTTAACATGACAAATATGATGAAAATGTGTCAAAAGCTCGAAAACATGAAAATCCATGCTTAGAAAGTTGTTACATGTCACATATGATCGTATGCACTCAAAATCAATGTTGCTAGTCAAACGTGTGCTTTATTCTCTGAAAAGGCGTTAGAAACAGTTTGAAGGCGCTCCTGCGCTAGGAAAGCTGTTTTCATTCACTAATTGACACAACGTGTGTTTTCCCACTCTGAATAAGTGCATATCACAATACTTTGTTGAAAACTCGCTTCAGACGTGCTTTTAAAAGTTAAAATAACAAATAGGATGAAAATGTGTTAAAAGCCCGAAATCATGAAAATCCACGCTTAGAAAGTTGTTACATGTCACATATGCTCGAATGCACGCATTTCACTC
This sequence comes from Neoarius graeffei, assembly GCF_027579695.1. NCBI lineage: Eukaryota > Metazoa > Chordata > Actinopteri > Siluriformes > Ariidae > Neoarius > Neoarius graeffei. Next base: position 246,659 of record NC_083585.1, read on the forward strand.
AAAATCAGTGTTCCTTGTCAAACGTGTGCTTTATGCTCTGAAAAGGCGTTAGAAACAGTTTGAAGGCGCTCCTGCGCTAGGAAAGCCGTTTTCATACACTCGTTGACACAACGTGTGTTTTCTCACTCTGAACAAGTGCATATCACAATACTTTGTTGAAAACTCGCTTCAGACGTGCTTTTACAGTTAAAATAACAAATAGGATGAAAATGTGTTAAAAGCCCGAAATCATGAAAATCCATGCTTAGAAAGTTGTTACATGTCACATATGCTCGAATGCACGCATTTCACTCAAAATCAGTGTTCCTTGTCAAACGTGTGCTTTATGCTCTGAAAAGGCGTTAGAAACAGTTTGAAGGCGCTCCTGCGCTAGGAAAGCTGTTTTCATACACTCGTTGACACAACGTGTGTTTTCCCACTCTGAACAAGTGCATATCACGATACTATTTTGAAAACTCGTTTCAGCCGTGCTTTTACAGTTAACATGACAAATATGATGAAAATGTGTCAAAAGCTCGAAAACATGAAAATCCATGCTTAGAAAGTTGTTACATGTCACATATGATCGTATGCACTCAAAATCAATGTTGCTTGTCAAACGTGTGCTTGATTCTCTGAAAAGGCGTTAGAAACAGTTTGAAGGCGCTCCTGCGCTAGCAAAGCTGTTTTCATGATCTTGGTGACACAAAGTGTGTTTTCCGGCTCTGAACAAGTGCATATCACAATACTTTGTTGAAAACTCGTTTCAGACGTGCTTTTACAATTAAAATAACAAATAGGATGAAAATGTGTTAAAAGCCCGAAATCATGAAAATCCACGCTTAGAAAGTTGTTACATGTCACTTATGCTCGAATGCACGCATTTCACTTAAGATCAGTGTTCCTTGTCAAACGTGTGCTTTATGCTCTGAAAAGGCGTTAGAAACAGTTTGAAGGCGCTCCTGCGCTAGGAAAGCCGTTTTCATACACTCGTTGACACAACGTGTGTTTTCTCACTCTGAACAAGTGCATATCACAATACTTTGTTGAAAACTCGCTTCAGACGTGCTTTTACAGTTAAAATGACAAATAGGATGAAAATGTGTTAAAAGCCCGAAATCATGAAAATCCATGCTTAGAAAGTTGTTACATGTCACATATGCTCGAATGCACGCATTTCACTCAAAATCTGTGTTCCTTGTCAAACGTGTGCTTTATGCTCTGAAAAGGCGTTAGAAACAGTTTGAAGGCGCTCCGGCGCTAGGAAAGCTGTTTTCATACACTGGCTGACACAACGTGTGTTTTCCCACTCTGAACAAGTGCATATCACAATACTTTGTTGAAAACTCGCTTCAGACGTGCTTTTACAGTTAAAATGACAAATAGGATGAAAATGTGTTAAAAGCCCTAAATCATGAAAATCCATGCTTAGAAAGTTGTTAGATGTCACTTATGCTCGAATGCACGCATTTCACTCAAAATCAATGTTCCTTGTCAAACGTGTGCTTTATGCTCTGAAAAGGCGTTAGAAACAGTTTGAAGGCGCTCCTGCGCTAGGAAAGCCGTTTTCATACACTCGTTGACACAACGTGTGTTTTCTCACTCTGAACAAGTGCATATCACAATACTTTGTTGAAAACTCGCTTCAGACGTGCTTTTACAGTTAAAATGACAAATAGGATGAAAATGTGTTAAAAGCCCGAAATCATGAAAATCCACGCTTAGAAAGTTGTTACATGTCACTTATGCTCGAATGCACGCATTTCACTCAAAATCAGTGTTCCTTGTCAAACGTGTGCTTTATGCTCTGAATAGGCGTTAGAAACAGGCTGAAGGCGCTCTTGCGCAAGGAAAGCTGTGTTCATGATCTTGATGACACAAAGTGTGTTTTCCGGCTCTGAACAAGTGCATATCACAATACTATTTTGAAAACTCGTTTCAGCCGTGCTTTTACAGTTAACATGACAAATATGATGAAAATGTGTCAAAAGCTCGAAAACATGAAAATCCATGCTTAGAAAGTTGTTACATGTCACATATGATCGTATGCACTCAAAATCAATGTTGCTAGTCAAACGTGTGCTTTATTCTCTGAAAAGGCGTTAGAAACAGTTTGAAGGCGCTCCTGCGCTAGGAAAGCTGTTTTCATTCACTAATTGACACAACGTGTGTTTTCCCACTCTGAATAAGTGCATATCACAATACTTTGTTGAAAACTCGCTTCAGACGTGCTTTTACAGTTAAAATAACAAATAGGATGAAAATGTGTTAAAAGCCCGAAATCATGAAAATCCATGCTCAGAAAGTTGTTACATGTCACATATGCTCGAATGCACACATTTCACTCAAAATCAATGTTCCTTGTCAAACGTGTGCTTTATTCTCTGAAAAGGCGTTAGAAACAGTTTGAAGGCGCTCCTGCGCTAGGAAAGCTGTTTTCATTCACTAGTTGACACAAAGCGCTTTTTCCCACTCTGAACAACTGCATATCACAATACTTTGTTGAAAACTCGCTTCAGACGTTCTTTTACAGTTAAAATGACAAATAGGATGAAAATGTGTTAAAAGCCCGAAATCATGAAAATCCATGCTTAGAACGTTGTTACATGTCACATATGCTCGAATGCACTCATAATCAGTGTTCCTTGTCAAACGTGTGCTTTATGCTCTGAAAAAGGCGTTAGAAACAGTTTGAAGGCGCTCCTGCGCTAGGAAAGCCGTTTTCATACACTCGTTGACACAACGTGTGTTTTCCCAATCTGAACAAGTGCATATCACAATACTTTGTTGAAAACTCGCTTCAGACGTGCTTTTACAGTTAAAATAACAAATAGGATGAAAATGTGTTAAAAGCCCGAAATCATGAAAATCCATGCTTAGAAAGTTGTTACATGTCACATATGCTCGAATGCACGCATTTCACTCAAAATCAGTGTTCCTTGTCAAACGTGTGCTTTATGCTCTGAAAAGGCGTTAGAAACAGTTTGAAGGCGCTCCTGCGCTAGGAAAGCTGTTTTCATACACTCGCTGACACACCGTGTGTTTTCCCACTCTGAACAAGTGCATATCACAATACTTTGTTGAAAACTCGCTTCAGACGTGCTTTTACAGTTAAAATGACAAATAGGATGAAAATGTGTTAAAAGCCCGAAATCATGAAAATCCACGCTTAGAAAGTTGTTACATGTCACTTATGCTCGAATGCACGCATTTCACTCAAAATCAGTGTTCCTTGTCAAACGTGTGCTTTATGCTCTGAATAGGCGTTAGAAACAGGCTGAAGGCGCTCTTGCGCAAGGAAAGCTGTGTTCATGATCTTGGTGACACAAAGTGTGTTTTCCGGCTCTGAACAAGTGCATATCACAATACTATTTTGAAAACTCGTTTCAGCCGTGCTTTTACAGTTAACATGACAAATATGATGAAAATGTGTCAAAAGCTCGAAAACATGAAAATCCATGCTTAGAAAGTTGTTACATGTCACATATGATCGTATGCACTCAAAATCAATGTTGCTTGTCAAACGTGTGCTTTATTCTCTGAAAAGGCGTTAGAAACAGTTTGAAGGCGCTCCTGCGCTAGGAAAGCTGTTTTCATTCACTAATTGACACAACGTGTGTTTTCCCACTCTGAATAAGTGCATATCACAATACTTTCTTGAAAACTCGCTTCAGACGTGCTTTTACAGTTAAAATAACAAATAGGATGAAAATGTATTAAAAGCCCGAAATCATGAAAATCCACGCTTAGAAAGTTGTTACATGTCACATATGCTCGAATGCACGCATTTCACTCAAAATCAGTGTTCCTTGTCAAACGTGTGCTTTATGCTCTGAAAAGGCGTTAGAAACAGTTTGAAGGCGCTCCTGCGCTAGGAAAGCCGTTTTCATACACTCGTTGACACAACGTGTGTTTTCTCACTCTGAACAAGTGCATATCACAATACTTTGTTGAAAACTCGCTTCAGACGTGCTTTTACAGTTAAAATAACAAATAGGATGAAAATGTGTTAAAAGCCCGAAATCATGAAAATCCATGCTTAGAAAGTTGTTACATGTCACATATGCTCGAATGCACGCATTTCACTCAAAATCAGTGTTCCTTGTCAAACGTGTGCTTTATGCTCTGAAAAGGCGTTAGAAACAGTTTGAAGGCGCTCCTGCGCTAGGAAAGCTGTTTTCATACACTCGCTGACACAACGTGTGTTTTCCCACTCTGAACAAGTGCATATCACAATACTTTGTTGAAAACTCGCTTCAGACGTGCTTTTACAGTTAAAATGACAAATAGGATGAAAATGTGTTAAAAGCCCGAAATCATGAAAATCCATGCTCAGAAAGTTGTTACATGTCACATATGCTCGAATGCACACATTTCACTCAAAATCAATGTTCCTTGTCAAACGTGTGCTTTATTCTCTGAAAAGGCGTTAGAAACAGTTTGAAGGCGCTCCTGCGCTAGGAAAGCTGTTTTCATTCACTAGTTGACACAAAGCGCTTTTTCCCACTCTGAACAACTGCATATCACAATACTTTGTTGAAAACTCGCTTCAGACGTTCTTTTACAGTTAAAATGACAAATAGGATGAAAATGTGTTAAAAGCCCGAAATCATGAAAATCCATGCTTAGAACGTTGTTACATGTCACATATGCTCGAATGCACTCATAATCAGTGTTCCTTGTCAAACGTGTGCTTTATGCTCTGAAAAAGGCGTTAGAAACAGTTTGAAGGCGCTCCTGCGCTAGGAAAGCTGTTTTCATACACTCGCTGACACAACGTGTGTTTTCCCACTCTGAACAAGTGCATATCACAATACTTTGTTGAAAACTCGCTTCAGACGTGCTTTTACAGTTAAAATGACAAATAGGATGAAAATGTGTTAAAAGCCCGAAATCATGAAAATCCATGCTCAGAAAGTTGTTACATGTCACATATGCTCGAATGCACACATTTCACTCAAAATCAATGTTCCTTGTCAAACGTGTGCTTTATTCTCTGAAAAGGCGTTAGAAACAGTTTGAAGGCGCTCCTGCGCTAGGAAAGCTGTTTTCATTCACTAGTTGACACAAAGCGCTTTTTCCCACTCTGAACAACTGCATATCACAATACTTTGTTGAAAACTCGCTTCAGACGTTCTTTTACAGTTAAAATGACAAATAGGATGAAAATGTGTTAAAAGCCCGAAATCATGAAAATCCATGCTTAGAACGTTGTTACATGTCACATATGCTCGAATGCACTCATAATCAGTGTTCCTTGTCAAACGTGTGCTTTATGCTCTGAAAAAGGCGTTAGAAACAGTTTGAAGGCGCTCCTGCGCTAGGAAAGCCGTTTTCATACACTCGTTGACACAACGTGTGTTTTCCCAATCTGAACAAGTGCATATCACAATACTTTGTTGAAAACTCGCTTCAGACGTGCTTTTACAGTTAAAATAACAAATAGGATGAAAATGTGTTAAAAGCCCGAAATCATGAAAATCCATGCTTAGAAAGTTGTTACATGTCACATATGCTCGAATGCACGCATTTCACTCAAAATCAGTGTTCCTTGTCAAACGTGTGCTTTATGCTCTGAAAAGGCGTTAGAAACAGTTTGAAGGCGCTCCTGCGCTAGGAAAGCTGTTTTCATACACTCGCTGACACAACGTGTGTTTTCCCACTCTGAACAAGTGCATATCACAATACTTTGTTGAAAACTCGCTTCAGACGTGCTTTTACAGTTAAAATGACAAATAGGATGAAAATGTGTTAAAAGCCCGAAATCATGAAAATCCACGCTTAGAAAGTTGTTACATGTCACTTATGCTCGAATGCACGCATTTCACTCAAAATCAGTGTTCCTTGTCAAACGTGTGCTTTATGCTCTGAATAGGCGTTAGAAACAGGCTGAAGGCGCTCTTGCGCAAGGAAAGCTGTGTTCATGATCTTGGTGACACAAAGTGTGTTTTCCGGCTCTGAACAAGTGCATATCACAATACTATTTTGAAAACTCGTTTCAGCCGTCCTTTTACAGTTAACATGACAAATATGATGAAAATGTGTCAAAAGCTCGAAAACATGAAAATCCATGCTTAGAAAGTTGTTACATGTCACATATGATCGTATGCACTCAAAATCAATGTTGCTTGTCAAACGTGTGCTTTATTCTCTGAAAAGGCGTTAGAAACAGTTTGAAGGCGCTCCTGCGCTAGGAAAGCTGTTTTCATTCACTAATTGACACAACGTGTGTTTTCCCACTCTGAATAAGTGCATATCACAATACTTTGTTGAAAACTCGCTTCAGACGTGCTTTTACAGTTAAAATAACAAATAGGATGAAAATGTATTAAAAGCCCGAAATCATGAAAATCCACGCTTAGAAAGTTGTTACATGTCACATATGCTCGAATGCACGCATTTCACTCAAAATCAGTGTTCCTTGTCAAACGTGTGCTTTATGCTCTGAAAAGGCGTTAGAAACAGTTTGAAGGCGCTCCTGCGCTAGGAAAGCCGTTTTCATACACTCGTTGACACAACGTGTGTTTTCCCACTCTGAACAAGTGCATATCACAATACTTTGTTGAAAACTCGCTTCAGACGTGCTTTTACAGTTAAAATGACAAATAGGATGAAAATGTGTTAAAAGCCCGAAATCATGAAAATCCATGCTCAGAAAGTTGTTACATGTCACATATGCTCGAATGCACACATTTCACTCAAAATCAATGTTCCTTGTCAAACGTGTGCTTTATTCTCTGAAAAGGCGTTAGAAACAGTTTGAAGGCGCTCCTGCGCTAGGAAAGCTGTTTTCATTCACTAGTTGACACAAAGCGCTTTTTCCCACTCTGAACAAGTGCATATCACAATACTTTGTTGAAAACTCGCTTCAGACGTTCTTTTACAGTTAAAATGACAAATAGGATGAAAATGTGTTAAAAGCCCGAAATCATGAAAATCCATGCTTAGAACGTTGTTACATGTCACATATGCTCGAATGCACTCATAATCAGTGTTCCTTGTCAAACGTGTGCTTTATGCTCTGAAAAAGGCGTTAGAAACAGTTTGAAGGCGCTCCTGCGCTAGGAAAGCCGTTTTCATACACTCGTTGACACAACGTGTGTTTTCCCAATCTGAACAAGTGCATATCACAATACTTTGTTGAAAACTCGCTTCAGACGTGCTTTTACAGTTAAAATAACAAATAGGATGAAAATGTGTTAAAAGCCCGAAATCATGAAAATCCATGCTTAGAAAGTTGTTACATGTCACATATGCTCGAATGCACGCATTTCACTCAAAATCTGTGTTCCTTGTCAAACGTGTGCTTTATGCTCTGAAAAGGCGTTAGAAACAGTTTGAAGGCGCTCCGGCGCTAGGAAAGCTGTTTTCATACACAACGTGTGTTTTCCCACTCTGAACAAGTGCATATCACAATACTTTGTTGAAAACTCGCTTCAGACGTGCTTTTACAGTTAAAATGACAAATAGGATGAAAATGTGTTAAAAGCCCTAAATCATGAAAATCCATGCTTAGAAAGTTGTTAGATGTCACTTATGCTCGAATGCACGCATTTCACTCAAAATCAATGTTCCTTGTCAAACGTGTGCTTTATGCTCTGAAAAGGCGTTAGAAACAGTTTGAAGGCGCTCCTGCGCTAGGAAAGCTGTTTTCATACACTCGTTGACACAACGTGTGTTTTCTCACTCTGAACAAGTGCATATCACAATACTTTGTTGAAAACTCGCTTCAGACGTCCTTTTACAGTTAAAATAACAAATAGGATGAAAATGTGTTAAAAGCCCGAAATCATGAAAATCCATGCTTAGAAAGTTGTTACATGTCACATATGCTCGAATGCACGCATTTCACTCAAAATCAATGTTCCTTGTCAAACGTGTGCTTTATGCTCTGAAAAGGCGTTAGAAACAGTTTGAAGGCGCTCCTGCGCTAGCAAAGCTGTTTTCATACACTCGTTGACACAACGTGTGTTTTCCCACTCTGAACAAGTGCATATCACAATACTATTTTGAAAACTCGTTTCAGCCGTGCTTTTACAGTTAACATGACAAATATGATGAAAATGTGTCAAAAGCTCGAAAACATGAAAATCCATGCTTAGAAAGTTGTTACATGTCACATATGATCGTATGCACTCAAAATCAATGTTGCTTGTCAAACGTGTGCTTGATTCTCTGAAAAGGCGTTAGAAACAGTTTGAAGGCGCTCCTGCGCTAGCAAAGCTGTTTTCATGATCTTGGTGACACAAAGTGTGTTTTCCGGCTCTGAACAAGTGCATATCACAATACTTTGTTGAAAACTCGTTTCAGACGTGCTTTTACAATTAAAATAACAAATAGGATGAAAATGTGTTAAAAGCCCGAAATCATGAAAATCCACGCTTAGAAAGTTGTTACATGTCACTTATGCTCGAATGCACGCATTTCACTTAAGATCAGTGTTCCTTGTCAAACGTGTGCTTTATGCTCTGAAAAGGCGTTAGAAACAGTTTGAAGGCGCTCCGGCGCTAGGAAAGCTGTTTTCATACACTGGCTGACACAACGTGTGTTTTCCCACTCTGAACAAGTGCATATCACAATACTTTGTTGAAAACTCGCTTCAGACGTGCTTTTACAGTTAAAATGACAAATAGGATGAAAATGTGTTAAAAGCCCTAAATCATGAAAATCCATGCTTAGAAAGTTGTTAGATGTCACTTATGCTCGAATGCACGCATTTCACTCAAAATCAATGTTCCTTGTCAAACGTGTGCTTTATGCTCTGAAAAGGCGTTAGAAACAGTTTGAAGGCGCTCCTGCGCTAGGAAAGCCGTTTTCATACACTCGTTGACACAACGTGTGTTTTCTCACTCTGAACAAGTGCATATCACAATACTTTGTTGAAAACTCGCTTCAGACGTGCTTTTACAGTTAAAATGACAAATAGGATGAAAATGTGTTAAAAGCCCGAAATCATGAAAATCCACGCTTAGAAAGTTGTTACATGTCACTTATGCTCGAATGCACGCATTTCACTCAAAATCAGTGTTCCTTGTCAAACGTGTGCTTTATGCTCTGAATAGGCGTTAGAAACAGGCTGAAGGCGCTCTTGCGCAAGGAAAGCTGTGTTCATGATCTTGATGACACAAAGTGTGTTTTCCGGCTCTGAACAAGTGCATATCACAATACTATTTTGAAAACTCGTTTCAGCCGTGCTTTTACAGTTAACATGACAAATATGATGAAAATGTGTCAAAAGCTCGAAAACATGAAAATCCATGCTTAGAAAGTTGTTACATGTCACATATGATCGTATGCACTCAAAATCAATGTTGCTAGTCAAACGTGTGCTTTATTCTCTGAAAAGGCGTTAGAAACAGTTTGAAGGCGCTCCTGCGCTAGGAAAGCTGTTTTCATTCACTAATTGACACAACGTGTGTTTTCCCACTCTGAATAAGTGCATATCACAATACTTTGTTGAAAACTCGCTTCAGACGTGCTTTTACAGTTAAAATAACAAATAGGATGAAAATGTGTTAAAAGCCCGAAATCATGAAAATCCATGCTCAGAAAGTTGTTACATGTCACATATGCTCGAATGCACACATTTCACTCAAAATCAATGTTCCTTGTCAAACGTGTGCTTTATTCTCTGAAAAGGCGTTAGAAACAGTTTGAAGGCGCTCCTGCGCTAGGAAAGCTGTTTTCATTCACTAGTTGACACAAAGCGCTTTTTCCCACTCTGAACAACTGCATATCACAATACTTTGTTGAAAACTCGCTTCAGACGTTCTTTTACAGTTAAAATGACAAATAGGATGAAAATGTGTTAAAAGCCCGAAATCATGAAAATCCATGCTTAGAACGTTGTTACATGTCACATATGCTCGAATGCACTCATAATCAGTGTTCCTTGTCAAACGTGTGCTTTATGCTCTGAAAAAGGCGTTAGAAACAGTTTGAAGGCGCTCCTGCGCTAGGAAAGCCGTTTTCATACACTCGTTGACACAACGTGTGTTTTCCCAATCTGAACAAGTGCATATCACAATACTTTGTTGAAAACTCGCTTCAGACGTGCTTTTACAGTTAAAATAACAAATAGGATGAAAATGTGTTAAAAGCCCGAAATCATGAAAATCCATGCTTAGAAAGTTGTTACATGTCACATATGCTCGAATGCACGCATTTCACTCAAAATCAGTGTTCCTTGTCAAACGTGTGCTTTATGCTCTGAAAAGGCGTTAGAAACAGTTTGAAGGCGCTCCTGCGCTAGGAAAGCTGTTTTCATACACTCGCTGACACACCGTGTGTTTTCCCACTCTGAACAAGTGCATATCACAATACTTTGTTGAAAACTCGCTTCAGACGTGCTTTTACAGTTAAAATGACAAATAGGATGAAAATGTGTTAAAAGCCCGAAATCATGAAAATCCACGCTTAGAAAGTTGTTACATGTCACTTATGCTCGAATGCACGCATTTCACTCAAAATCAGTGTTCCTTGTCAAACGTGTGCTTTATGCTCTGAATAGGCGTTAGAAACAGGCTGAAGGCGCTCTTGCGCAAGGAAAGCTGTGTTCATGATCTTGATGACACAAAGTGTGTTTTCCGGCTCTGAACAAGTGCATATCACAATACTATTTTGAAAACTCGTTTCAGCCGTGCTTTTACAGTTAACATGACAAATATGATGAAAATGTGTCAAAAGCTCGAAAACATGAAAATCCATGCTTAGAAAGTTGTTACATGTCACATATGATCGTATGCACTCAAAATCAATGTTGCTTGTCAAACGTGTGCTTTATTCTCTGAAAAGGCGTTAGAAACAGTTTGAAGGCGCTCCTGCGCTAGGAAAGCTGTTTTCATTCACTAATTGACACAACGTGTGTTTTCCCACTCTGAATAAGTGCATATCACAATACTTTGTTGAAAACTCGCTTCAGACGTGCTTTTACAGTTAAAATAACAAATAGGATGAAAATGTATTAAAAGCCCGAAATCATGAAAATCCACGCTTAGAAAGTTGTTACATGTCACATATGCTCGAATGCACGCATTTCACTCAAAATCAGTGTTCCTTGTCAAACGTGTGCTTTATGCTCTGAAAAGGCGTTAGAAACAGTTTGAAGGCGCTCCTGCGCTAGGAAAGCCGTTTTCATACACTCGTTGACACAACGTGTGTTTTCTCACTCTGAACAAGTGCATATCACAATACTTTGTTGAAAACTCGCTTCAGACGTGCTTTTACAGTTAAAATAACAAATAGGATGAAAATGTGTTAAAAGCCCGAAATCATGAAAATCCATGCTTAGAAAGTTGTTACATGTCACATATGCTCGAATGCACGCATTTCACTCAAAATCAGTGTTCCTTGTCAAACGTGTGCTTTATGCTCTGAAAAGGCGTTAGAAACAGTTTGAAGGCGCTCCTGCGCTAGGAAAGCTGTTTTCATACACTCGCTGACACAACGTGTGTTTTCCCACTCTGAACAAGTGCATATCACAATACTTTGTTGAAAACTCGCTTCAGACGTGCTTTTACAGTTAAAATGACAAATAGGATGAAAATGTGTTAAAAGCCCGAAATCATGAAAATCCATGCTCAGAAAGTTGTTACATGTCACATATGCTCGAATGCACACATTTCACTCAAAATCAATGTTCCTTGTCAAACGTGTGCTTTATTCTCTGAAAAGGCGTTAGAAACAGTTTGAAGGCGCTCCTGCGCTAGGAAAGCTGTTTTCATTCACTAGTTGACACAAAGCGCTTTTTCCCACTCTGAACAACTGCATATCACAATACTTTGTTGAAAACTCGCTTCAGACGTTCTTTTACAGTTAAAATGACAAATAGGATGAAAATGTGTTAAAAGCCCGAAATCATGAAAATCCATGCTTAGAACGTTGTTACATGTCACATATGCTCGAATGCACTCATAATCAGTGTTCCTTGTCAAACGTGTGCTTTATGCTCTGAAAAAGGCGTTAGAAACAGTTTGAAGGCGCTCCTGCGCTAGGAAAGCTGTTTTCATACACTCGCTGACACAACGTGTGTTTTCCCACTCTGAACAAGTGCATATCACAATACTTTGTTGAAAACTCGCTTCAGACGTGCTTTTACAGTTAAAATGACAAATAGGATGAAAATGTGTTAAAAGCCCGAAATCATGAAAATCCATGCTCAGAAAGTTGTTACATGTCACATATGCTCGAATGCACACATTTCACTCAAAATCAATGTTCCTTGTCAAACGTGTGCTTTATTCTCTGAAAAGGCGTTAGAAACAGTTTGAAGGCGCTCCTGCGCTAGGAAAGCTGTTTTCATTCACTAGTTGACACAAAGCGCTTTTTCCCACTCTGAACAACTGCATATCACAATACTTTGTTGAAAACTCGCTTCAGACGTTCTTTTACAGTTAAAATGACAAATAGGATGAAAATGTGTTAAAAGCCCGAAATCATGAAAATCCATGCTTAGAACGTTGTTACATGTCACATATGCTCGAATGCACTCAAAATCAATGTTGCTTGTCAAACGTGTGCTTTATTCTCTGAAAAGGCGTTAGAAACAGTTTGAAGGCGCTCCTGCGCTAGGAAAGCTGTTTTCATTCACTAATTGACACAACGTGTGTTTTCCCACTCTGAATAAGTGCATATCACAATACTTTGTTGAAAACTCGCTTCAGACGTGCTTTTACAGTTAAAATAACAAATAGGATGAAAATGTATTAAAAGCCCGAAATCATGAAAATCCACGCTTAGAAAGTTGTTACATGTCACATATGCTCGAATGCACGCATTTCACTCAAAATCAGTGTTCCTTGTCAAACGTGTGCTTTATGCTCTGAAAAGGCGTTAGAAACAGTTTGAAGGCGCTCCTGCGCTAGGAAAGCCGTTTTCATACACTCGTTGACACAACGTGTGTTTTCCCACTCTGAACAAGTGCATATCACAATACTTTGTTGAAAACTCGCTTCAGACGTGCTTTTACAGTTAAAATGACAAATAGGATGAAAATGTGTTAAAAGCCCGAAATCATGAAAATCCATGCTCAGAAAGTTGTTACATGTCACATATGCTCGAATGCACACATTTCACTCAAAATCAATGTTCCTTGTCAAACGTGTGCTTTATTCTCTGAAAAGGCGTTAGAAACAGTTTGAAGGCGCTCCTGCGCTAGGAAAGCTGTTTTCATTCACTAGTTGACACAAAGCGCTTTTTCCCACTCTGAACAAGTGCATATCACAATACTTTGTTGAAAACTCGCTTCAGACGTTCTTTTACAGTTAAAATGACAAATAGGATGAAAATGTGTTAAAAGCCCGAAATCATGAAAATCCATGCTTAGAACGTTGTTACATGTCACATATGCTCGAATGCACTCATAATCAGTGTTCCTTGTCAAACGTGTGCTTTATGCTCTGAAAAAGGCGTTAGAAACAGTTTGAAGGCGCTCCTGCGCTAGGAAAGCCGTTTTCATACACTCGTTGACACAACGTGTGTTTTCCCAATCTGAACAAGTGCATATCACAATACTTTGTTGAAAACTCGCTTCAGACGTGCTTTTACAGTTAAAATAACAAATAGGATGAAAATGTGTTAAAAGCCCGAAATCATGAAAATCCATGCTTAGAAAGTTGTTACATGTCACATATGCTCGAATGCACGCATTTCACTCAAAATCTGTGTTCCTTGTCAAACGTGTGCTTTATGCTCTGAAAAGGCGTTAGAAACAGTTTGAAGGCGCTCCGGCGCTAGGAAAGCTGTTTTCATACACAACGTGTGTTTTCCCACTCTGAACAAGTGCATATCACAATACTTTGTTGAAAACTCGCTTCAGACGTGCTTTTACAGTTAAAATGACAAATAGGATGAAAATGTGTTAAAAGCCCTAAATCATGAAAATCCATGCTTAGAAAGTTGTTAGATGTCACTTATGCTCGAATGCACGCATTTCACTCAAAATCAATGTTCCTTGTCAAACGTGTGCTTTATGCTCTGAAAAGGCGTTAGAAACAGTTTGAAGGCGCTCCTGCGCTAGGAAAGCTGTTTTCATACACTCGTTGACACAACGTGTGTTTTCTCACTCTGAACAAGTGCATATCACAATACTTTGTTGAAAACTCGCTTCAGACGTCCTTTTACAGTTAAAATAACAAATAGGATGAAAATGTGTTAAAAGCCCGAAATCATGAAAATCCATGCTTAGAAAGTTGTTACATGTCACATATGCTCGAATGCACGCATTTCACTCAAAATCAATGTTCCTTGTCAAACGTGTGCTTTATGCTCTGAAAAGGCGTTAGAAACAGTTTGAAGGCGCTCCTGCGCTAGCAAAGCTGTTTTCATACACTCGTTGACACAACGTGTGTTTTCCCACTCTGAACAAGTGCATATCACAATACTATTTTGAAAACTCGTTTCAGCCGTGCTTTTACAGTTAACATGACAAATATGATGAAAATGTGTCAAAAGCTCGAAAACATGAAAATCCATGCTTAGAAAGTTGTTACATGTCACATATGATCGTATGCACTCAAAATCAATGTTGCTTGTCAAACGTGTGCTTGATTCTCTGAAAAGGCGTTAGAAACAGTTTGAAGGCGCTCCTGCGCTAGCAAAGCTGTTTTCATGATCTTGGTGACACAAAGTGTGTTTTCCGGCTCTGAACAAGTGCATATCACAATACTTTGTTGAAAACTCGTTTCAGACGTGCTTTTACAATTAAAATAACAAATAGGATGAAAATGTGTTAAAAGCCCGAAATCATGAAAATCCACGCTTAGAAAGTTGTTACATGTCACTTATGCTCGAATGCACGCATTTCACTTAAGATCAGTGTTCCTTGTCAAACGTGTGCTTTATGCTCTGAAAAGGCGTTAGAAACAGTTTGAAGGCGCTCCGGCGCTAGGAAAGCTGTTTTCATACACTGGCTGACACAACGTGTGTTTTCCCACTCTGAACAAGTGCATATCACAATACTTTGTTGAAAACTCGCTTCAGACGTGCTTTTACAGTTAAAATGACAAATAGGATGAAAATGTGTTAAAAGCCCTAAATCATGAAAATCCATGCTTAGAAAGTTGTTAGATGTCACTTATGCTCGAATGCACGCATTTCACTCAAAATCAATGTTCCTTGTCAAACGTGTGCTTTATGCTCTGAAAAGGCGTTAGAAACAGTTTGAAGGAGCTCCTGCGCTAGGAAAGCTGTTTTCATACACTCGTTGACACAACGTGTGTTTTCTCACTCTGAACAAGTGCATATCACAATACTTTGTTGAAAACTCGCTTCAGACGTGCTTTTACAGTTAAAATGACAAATAGGATGAAAATGTGTTAAAAGCCCGAAATCATGAAAATCCACGCTTAGAAAGTTGTTACATGTCACTTATGCTCGAATGCACGCATTTCACTCAAAATCAGTGTTCCTTGTCAAACGTGTGCTTTATGCTCTGAAAAGGCGTTAGAAACAGTTTGAAGGCGCTCCTGCGCTAGGAAAGCCGTTTTCATACACTCGTTGACACAACGTGTGTTTTCTCACTCTGAACAAGTGCATATCACAATACTTTGTTGAAAACTCGCTTCAGACGTGCTTTTACAGTTAAAATGACAAATAGGATGAAAATGTGTTAAAAGCCCGAAATCATGAAAATCCACGCTTAGAAAGTTGTTACATGTCACTTATGCTCGAATGCACGCATTTCACTCAAAATCAGTGTTCCTTGTCAAACGTGTGCTTTATGCTCTGAATAGGCGTTAGAAACAGGCTGAAGGCGCTCTTGCGCAAGGAAAGCTGTGTTCATGATCTTGATGACACAAAGTGTGTTTTCCGGCTCTGAACAAGTGCATATCACAATACTATTTTGAAAACTCGTTTCAGCCGTGCTTTTACAGTTAACATGACAAATATGATGAAAATGTGTCAAAAGCTCGAAAACATGAAAATCCATGCTTAGAAAGTTGTTACATGTCACATATGATCGTATGCACTCAAAATCAATGTTGCTAGTCAAACGTGTGCTTTATTCTCTGAAAAGGCGTTAGAAACAGTTTGAAGGCGCTCCTGCGCTAGGAAAGCTGTTTTCATTCACTAATTGACACAACGTGTGTTTTCCCACTCTGAATAAGTGCATATCACAATACTTTGTTGAAAACTCGCTTCAGACGTGCTTTTAAAAGTTAAAATAACAAATAGGATGAAAATGTGTTAAAAGCCCGAAATCATGAAAATCCACGCTTAGAAAGTTGTTACATGTCACATATGCTCGAATGCACGCATTTCACTCAAAATCAGTGTTCCTTGTCAAACGTGTGCTTTATGCTCTGAAAAGGCGTTAGAAACAGTTTGAAGGCGCTCCTGCGCTAGGAAAGCCGTTTTCATACACTCGTTGACACAACGTGTGTTTTCTCACTCTGAACAAGTGCATATCACAATACTTTGTTGAAAACTCGCTTCAGACGTGCTTTTACAGTTAAAATAACAAATAGGATGAAAATGTGTTAAAAGCCCGAAATCATGAAAATCCATGCTTAGAAAGTTGTTACATGTCACATATGCTCGAATGCACGCATTTCACTCAAAATCAGTGTTCCTTGTCAAACGTGTGCTTTATGCTCTGAAAAGGCGTTAGAAACAGTTTGAAGGCGCTCCTGCGCTAGGAAAGCTGTTTTCATACACTCGTTGACACAACGTGTGTTTTCCCACTCTGAACAAGTGCATATCACGATACTATTTTGAAAACTCGTTTCAGCCGTGCTTTTACAGTTAACATGACAAATATGATGAAAATGTGTCAAAAGCTCGAAAACATGAAAATCCATGCTTAGAAAGTTGTTACATGTCACATATGATCGTATGCACTCAAAATCAATGTTGCTTGTCAAACGTGTGCTTGATTCTCTGAAAAGGCGTTAGAAACAGTTTGAAGGCGCTCCTGCGCTAGCAAAGCTGTTTTCATGATCTTGGTGACACAAAGTGTGTTTTCCGGCTCTGAACAAGTGCATATCACAATACTTTGTTGAAAACTCGTTTCAGACGTGCTTTTACAATTAAAATAACAAATAGGATGAAAATGTGTTAAAAGCCCGAAATCATGAAAATCCACGCTTAGAAAGTTGTTACATGTCACTTATGCTCGAATGCACGCATTTCACTTAAGATCAGTGTTCCTTGTCAAACGTGTGCTTTATGCTCTGAAAAGGCGTTAGAAACAGTTTGAAGGCGCTCCTGCGCTAGGAAAGCCGTTTTCATACACTCGTTGACACAACGTGTGTTTTCTCACTCTGAACAAGTGCATATCACAATACTTTGTTGAAAACTCGCTTCAGACGTGCTTTTACAGTTAAAATGACAAATAGGATGAAAATGTGTTAAAAGCCCGAAATCATGAAAATCCATGCTTAGAAAGTTGTTACATGTCACATATGCTCGAATGCACGCATTTCACTCAAAATCTGTGTTCCTTGTCAAACGTGTGCTTTATGCTCTGAAAAGGCGTTAGAAACAGTTTGAAGGCGCTCCGGCGCTAGGAAAGCTGTTTTCATACACTGGCTGACACAACGTGTGTTTTCCCACTCTGAACAAGTGCATATCACAATACTTTGTTGAAAACTCGCTTCAGACGTGCTTTTACAGTTAAAATGACAAATAGGATGAAAATGTGTTAAAAGCCCTAAATCATGAAAATCCATGCTTAGAAAGTTGTTAGATGTCACTTATGCTCGAATGCACGCATTTCACTCAAAATCAATGTTCCTTGTCAAACGTGTGCTTTATGCTCTGAAAAGGCGTTAGAAACAGTTTGAAGGCGCTCCTGCGCTAGGAAAGCTGTTTTCATACACTCGTTGACACAACGTGTGTTTTCTCACTCTGAACAAGTGCATATCACAATACTTTGTTGAAAACTCGCTTCAGACGTGCTTTTACAGTTAAAATGACAAATAGGATGAAAATGTGTTAAAAGCCCGAAATCATGAAAATCCACGCTTAGAAAGTTGTTACATGTCACTTATGCTCGAATGCACGCATTTCACTCAAAATCAGTGTTCCTTGTCAAACGTGTGCTTTATGCTCTGAAAAGGCGTTAGAAACAGTTTGAAGGCGCTCCTGCGCTAGGAAAGCCGTTTTCATACACTCGTTGACACAACGTGTGTTTTCTCACTCTGAACAAGTGCATATCACAATACTTTGTTGAAAACTCGCTTCAGACGTGCTTTTACAGTTAAAATGACAAATAGGATGAAAATGTGTTAAAAGCCCGAAATCATGAAAATCCACGCTTAGAAAGTTGTTACATGTCACTTATGCTCGAATGCACGCATTTCACTCAAAATCAGTGTTCCTTGTCAAACGTGTGCTTTATGCTCTGAATAGGCGTTAGAAACAGGCTGAAGGCGCTCTTGCGCAAGGAAAGCTGTGTTCATGATCTTGATGACACAAAGTGTGTTTTCCGGCTCTGAACAAGTGCATATCACAATACTATTTTGAAAACTCGTTTCAGCCGTGCTTTTACAGTTAACATGACAAATATGATGAAAATGTGTCAAAAGCTCGAAAACATGAAAATCCATGCTTAGAAAGTTGTTACATGTCACATATGATCGTATGCACTCAAAATCAATGTTGCTTGTCAAACGTGTGCTTGATTCTCTGAAAAGGCGTTAGAAACAGTTTGAAGGCGCTCCTGCGCTAGGAAAGCTGTTTTCATTCACTAATTGACACAACGTGTGTTTTCCCACTCTGAATAAGTGCATATCACAATACTTTGTTGAAAACTCGCTTCAGACGTGCTTTTACAGTTAAAATAACAAATAGGATGAAAATGTGTTAAAAGCCCGAAATCATGAAAATCCACGCTTAGAAAGTTGTTACATGTCACATATGCTCGAATGCACGCATTTCACTCAAAATCAGTGTTCCTTGTCAAACGTGTGCTTTATGCTCTGAAAAGGCGTTAGAAACAGTTTGAAGGCGCTCCTGCGCTAGCAAAGCTGTTTTCATACACTCGCTGACACAACGTGTGTTTTCCCACTCTGAACAAGTGCATATCACAATACTTTGTTGAAAACTCGCTTCAGACGTCCTTTTACAGTTAAAATAACAAATAGGATGAAAATGTGTTAAAAGCCCGAAATCATGAAAATCCATGCTTAGAAAGTTGTTTCATGTCACATATGCTCGAATGCACGCATTTCACTCAAAATCAATGTTCCTTGTCAAACGTGTGCTTTATGCTCTGAAAAGGCGTTAGAAACAGTTTGAAGGCGCTCCTGCGCTAGCAAAGCTGTTTTCATACACTCGTTGACACAACGTGTGTTTTCCCACTCTGAACAAGTGCATATCACAATACTATTTTGAAAACTCGTTTCAGCCGTGCTTTTACAGTTAACATGACAAATATGATGAAAATGTGTCAAAAGCTCGAAAACATGAAAATCCATGCTTAGAAAGTTGTTACATGTCACATATGATCGTATGCACTCAAAATCAATGTTGCTTGTCAAACGTGTGCTTGATTCTCTGAAAAGGCGTTAGAAACAGTTTGAAGGCGCTCCTGCGCTAGCAAAGCTGTTTTCATGATCTTGGTGACACAAAGTGTGTTTTCCGGCTCTGAACAAGTGCATATCACAATACTTTGTTGAAAACTCGTTTCAGACGTGCTTTTACAATTAAAATAACAAATAGGATGAAAATGTGTTAAAAGCCCGAAATCATGAAAATCCACGCTTAGAAAGTTGTTACATGTCACTTATGCTCGAATGCACGCATTTCACTTAAGATCAGTGTTCCTTGTCAAACGTGTGCTTTATGCTCTGAAAAGGCGTTAGAAACAGTTTGAAGGCGCTCCTGCGCTAGGAAAGCCGTTTTCATACACTCGTTGACACAACGTGTGTTTTCTCACTCTGAACAAGTGCATATCACAATACTTTGTTGAAAACTCGCTTCAGACGTGCTTTTACAGTTAAAATGACAAATAGGATGAAAATGTGTTAAAAGCCCGATATCATGAAAATCCATGCTTAGAAAGTTGTTACATGTCACATATGCTCGAATGCACGCATTTCACTCAAAATCTGTGTTCCTTGTCAAACGTGTGCTTTATGCTCTGAAAAGGCGTTAGAAACAGTTTGAAGGCGCTCCGGCGCTAGGAAAGCTGTTTTCATACACTGGCTGACACAACGTGTGTTTTCCCACTCTGAACAAGTGCATATCACAATACTTTGTTGAAAACTCGCTTCAGACGTGCTTTTACAGTTAAAATGACAAATAGGATGAAAATGTGTTAAAAGCCCTAAATCATGAAAATCCATGCTTAGAAAGTTGTTAGATGTCACTTATGCTCGAATGCACGCATTTCACTCAAAATCAATGTTCCTTGTCAAACGTGTGCTTTATGCTCTGAAAAGGCGTTAGAAACAGTTTGAAGGCGCTCCTGCGCTAGGAAAGCTGTTTTCATACACTCGTTGACACAACGTGTGTTTTCTCACTCTGAACAAGTGCATATCACAATACTTTGTTGAAAACTCGCTTCAGACGTGCTTTTACAGTTAAAATGACAAATAGGATGAAAATGTGTTAAAAGCCCGAAATCATGAAAATCCACGCTTAGAAAGTTGTTACATGTCACTTATGCTCGAATGCACGCATTTCACTCAAAATCAGTGTTCCTTGTCAAACGTGTGCTTTATGCTCTGAAAAGGCGTTAGAAACAGTTTGAAGGCGCTCCTGCGCTAGGAAAGCCGTTTTCATACACTCGTTGACACAACGTGTGTTTTCTCACTCTGAACAAGTGCATATCACAATACTTTGTTGAAAACTCGCTTCAGACGTGCTTTTACAGTTAAAATGACAAATAGGATGAAAATGTGTTAAAAGCCCGAAATCATGAAAATCCACGCTTAGAAAGTTGTTACATGTCACTTATGCTCGAATGCACGCATTTCACTCAAAATCAGTGTTCCTTGTCAAACGTGTGCTTTATGCTCTGAATAGGCGTTAGAAACAGGCTGAAGGCGCTCTTGCGCAAGGAAAGCTGTGTTCATGATCTTGATGACACAAAGTGTGTTTTCCGGCTCTGAACAAGTGCATATCACAATACTATTTTGAAAACTCGTTTCAGCCGTGCTTTTACAGTTAACATGACAAATATGATGAAAATGTGTCAAAAGCTCGAAAACATGAAAATCCATGCTTAGAAAGTTGTTACATGTCACATATGATCGTATGCACTCAAAATCAATGTTGCTAGTCAAACGTGTGCTTTATTCTCTGAAAAGGCGTTAGAAACAGTTTGAAGGCGCTCCTGCGCTAGGAAAGCTGTTTTCATTCACTAATTGACACAACGTGTGTTTTCCCACTCTGAATAAGTGCATATCACAATACTTTGTTGAAAACTCGCTTCAGACGTGCTTTTACAGTTAAAATAACAAATAGGATGAAAATGTGTTAAAAGCCCGAAATCATGAAAATCCACGCTTAGAAAGTTGTTACATGTCACATATGCTCGAATGCACGCATTTCACTCAAAATCAGTGTTCCTTGTCAAACGTGTGCTTTATGCTCTGAAAAGGCGTTAGAAACAGTTTGAAGGCGCTCCTGCGCTAGGAAAGCCGTTTTCATACACTCGTTGACACAACGTGTGTTTTCTCACTCTGAACAAGTGCATATCACAATACTTTGTTGAAAACTCGCTTCAGACGTGCTTTTACAGTTAAAATAACAAATAGGATGAAAATGTGTTAAAAGCCCGAAATCATGAAAATCCATGCTTAGAAAGTTGTTACATGTCACATATGCTCGAATGCACGCATTTCACTCAAAATCAGTGTTCCTTGTCAAACGTGTGCTTTATGCTCTGAAAAGGCGTTAGAAACAGTTTGAAGGCGCTCCTGCGCTAGCAAAGCTGTTTTCATACACTCGCTGACACAACGTGTGTTTTCCCACTCTGAACAAGTGCATATCACAATACTTTGTTGAAAACTCGCTTCAGACGTCCTTTTACAGTTAAAATAACAAATAGGATGAAAATGTGTTAAAAGCCCGAAATCATGAAAATCCATGCTTAGAAAGTTGTTTCATGTCACATATGCTCGAATGCACGCATTTCACTCAAAATCAATGTTCCTTGTCAAACGTGTGCTTTATGCTCTGAAATGGCGTTAGAAACAGTTTGAAGGCGCTCCTGCGCTAGCAAAGCTGTTTTCATACACTCGTTGACACAACGTGTGTTTTCCCACTCTGAACAAGTGCATATCACAATACTATTTTGAAAACTCGTTTCAGCCGTGCTTTTACAGTTAACATGACAAATATGATGAAAATGTGTCAAAAGCTCGAAAACATGAAAATCCATGCTTAGAAAGTTGTTACATGTCACATATGATCGTATGCACTCAAAATCAATGTTGCTTGTCAAACGTGTGCTTGATTCTCTGAAAAGGCGTTAGAAACAGTTTGAAGGCGCTCCTGCGCTAGCAAAGCTGTTTTCATGATCTTGGTGACACAAAGTGTGTTTTCCGGCTCTGAACAAGTGCATATCACAATACTTTGTTGAAAACTCGTTTCAGACGTGCTTTTACAATTAAAATAACAAATAGGATGAAAATGTGTTAAAAGCCCGAAATCATGAAAATCCACGCTTAGAAAGTTGTTACATGTCACTTATGCTCGAATGCACGCATTTCACTTAAGATCAGTGTTCCTTGTCAAACGTGTGCTTTATGCTCTGAAAAGGCGTTAGAAACAGTTTGAAGGCGCTCCTGCGCTAGGAAAGCCGTTTTCATACACTCGTTGACACAACGTGTGTTTTCTCACTCTGAACAAGTGCATATCACAATACTTTGTTGAAAACTCGCTTCAGACGTGCTTTTACAGTTAAAATGACAAATAGGATGAAAATGTGTTAAAAGCCCGAAATCATGAAAATCCATGCTTAGAAAGTTGTTACATGTCACATATGCTCGAATGCACGCATTTCACTCAAAATCTGTGTTCCTTGTCAAACGTGTGCTTTATGCTCTGAAAAGGCGTTAGAAACAGTTTGAAGGCGCTCCGGCGCTAGGAAAGCTGTTTTCATACACTGGCTGACACAACGTGTGTTTTCCCACTCTGAACAAGTGCATATCACAATACTTTGTTGAAAACTCGCTTCAGACGTGCTTTTACAGTTAAAATGACAAATAGGATGAAAATGTGTTAAAAGCCCTAAATCATGAAAATCCATGCTTAGAAAGTTGTTAGATGTCACTTATGCTCGAATGCACGCATTTCACTCAAAATCAATGTTCCTTGTCAAACGTGTGCTTTATGCTCTGAAAAGGCGTTAGAAACAGTTTGAAGGCGCTCCTGCGCTAGGAAAGCTGTTTTCATACACTCGTTGACACAACGTGTGTTTTCTCACTCTGAACAAGTGCATATCACAATACTTTGTT
Organism: Neoarius graeffei; assembly: GCF_027579695.1. Taxonomy (NCBI): domain Eukaryota; kingdom Metazoa; phylum Chordata; class Actinopteri; order Siluriformes; family Ariidae; genus Neoarius; species Neoarius graeffei. Next base: position 270,046 of record NC_083585.1, read on the forward strand.
GAAAACTCGCTTCAGACGTGCTTTTACAGTTAAAATGACAAATAGGATGAAAATGTGTTAAAAGCCCGAAATCATGAAAATCCACGCTTAGAAAGTTGTTACATGTCACTTATGCTCGAATGCACGCATTTCACTCAAAATCAGTGTTCCTTGTCAAACGTGTGCTTTATGCTCTGAAAAGGCGTTAGAAACAGTTTGAAGGCGCTCCTGCGCTAGGAAAGCCGTTTTCATACACTCGTTGACACAACGTGTGTTTTCTCACTCTGAACAAGTGCATATCACAATACTTTGTTGAAAACTCGCTTCAGACGTGCTTTTACAGTTAAAATGACAAATAGGATGAAAATGTGTTAAAAGCCCGAAATCATGAAAATCCACGCTTAGAAAGTTGTTACATGTCACTTATGCTCGAATGCACGCATTTCACTCAAAATCAGTGTTCCTTGTCAAACGTGTGCTTTATGCTCTGAATAGGCGTTAGAAACAGGCTGAAGGCGCTCTTGCGCAAGGAAAGCTGTGTTCATGATCTTGATGACACAAAGTGTGTTTTCCGGCTCTGAACAAGTGCATATCACAATACTATTTTGAAAACTCGTTTCAGCCGTGCTTTTACAGTTAACATGACAAATATGATGAAAATGTGTCAAAAGCTCGAAAACATGAAAATCCATGCTTAGAAAGTTGTTACATGTCACATATGATCGTATGCACTCAAAATCAATGTTGCTAGTCAAACGTGTGCTTTATTCTCTGAAAAGGCGTTAGAAACAGTTTGAAGGCGCTCCTGCGCTAGGAAAGCTGTTTTCATTCACTAATTGACACAACGTGTGTTTTCCCACTCTGAATAAGTGCATATCACAATACTTTGTTGAAAACTCGCTTCAGACGTGCTTTTACAGTTAAAATAACAAATAGGATGAAAATGTGTTAAAAGCCCGAAATCATGAAAATCCACGCTTAGAAAGTTGTTACATGTCACATATGCTCGAATGCACGCATTTCACTCAAAATCAGTGTTCCTTGTCAAACGTGTGCTTTACGCTCTGAAAAGGCGTTAGAAACAGTTTGAAGGCGCTCCTGCGCTAGGAAAGCCGTTTTCATACACTCGTTGACACAACGTGTGTTTTCTCACTCTGAACAAGTGCATATCACAATACTTTGTTGAAAACTCGCTTCAGACGTGCTTTTACAGTTAAAATAACAAATAGGATGAAAATGTGTTAAAAGCCCGAAATCATGAAAATCCATGCTTAGTAAGTTGTTACATGTCACATATGCTCGAATGCACGCATTTCACTCAAAATCAGTGTTCCTTGTCAAACGTGTGCTTTATGCTCTGAAAAGGCGTTAGAAACAGTTTGAAGGCGCTCCTGCGCTAGGAAAGCCGTTTTCATACACTCGTTGACACAACGTGTGTTTTCTCACTCTGAACAAGTGCATATCACAATACTTTGTTGAAAACTCGCTTCAGACGTGCTTTTACAGTTAAAATGACAAATAGGATGAAAATGTGTTAAAAGCCCGAAATCATGAAAATCCACGCTTAGAAAGTTGTTACATGTCACTTATGCTCGAATGCACGCATTTCACTCAAAATCAGTGTTCCTTGTCAAACGTGTGCTTTATGCTCTGAATAGGCGTTAGAAACAGGCTGAAGGCGCTCTTGCGCAAGGAAAGCTGTGTTCATGATCTTGGTGACACAAAGTGTGTTTTCCGGCTCTGAACAAGTGCATATCACAATACTATTTTGAAAACTCGTTTCAGCCGTGCTTTTACAGTTAACATGACAAATATGATGAAAATGTGTCAAAAGCTCGAAAACATGAAAATCCATGCTTAGAAAGTTGTTACATGTCACATATGATCGTATGCACTCAAAATCAATGTTGCTAGTCAAACGTGTGCTTTATTCTCTGAAAAGGCGTTAGAAACAGTTTGAAGGCGCTCCTGCGCTAGGAAAGCTGTTTTCATTCACTAATTGACACAACGTGTGTTTTCCCACTCTGAATAAGTGCATATCACAATACTTTGTTGAAAACTCGCTTCAGACGTGCTTTTACAGTTAAAATAACAAATAGGATGAAAATGTGTTAAAAGCCCGAAATCATGAAAATCCACGCTTAGAAAGTTGTTACATGTCACATATGCTCGAATGCACGCATTTCACTCAAAATCAGTGTTCCTTGTCAAACGTGTGCTTTATGCTCTGAAAAGGCGTTAGAAACAGTTTGAAGGCGCTCCTGCGCTAGGAAAGCCGTTTTCATACACTCGTTGACACAACGTGTGTTTTCTCACTCTGAACAAGTGCATATCACAATACTTTGTTGAAAACTCGCTTCAGACGTGCTTTTACAGTTAAAATAACAAATAGGATGAAAATGTGTTAAAAGCCTGAAATCATGAAAATCCATGCTTAGAAAGTTGTTACATGTCACATATGCTCGAATGCACGCATTTCACTCAAAATCAGTGTTCCTTGTCAAACGTGTGCTTTATGCTCTGAAAAGGCGTTAGAAACAGTTTGAAGGCGCTCCTGCGCTAGCAAAGCTGTTTTCATACACTCGCTGACACAACGTGTGTTTTCCCACTCTGAACAAGTGCATATCACAATACTTTGTTGAAAACTCGCTTCAGACGTCCTTTTACAGTTAAAATAACAAATAGGATGAAAATGTGTTAAAAGCCCGAAATCATGAAAATCCATGCTTAGAAAGTTGTTTCATGTCACATATGCTCGAATGCACGCATTTCACTCAAAATCAATGTTCCTTGTCAAACGTGTGCTTTATGCTCTGAAAAGGCGTTAGAAACAGTTTGAAGGCGCTCCTGCGCTAGCAAAGCTGTTTTCATACACTCGTTGACACAACGTGTGTTTTCCCACTCTGAACAAGTGCATATCACAATACTATTTTGAAAACTCGTTTCAGCCGTGCTTTTACAGTTAACATGACAAATATGATGAAAATGTGTCAAAAGCTCGAAAACATGAAAATCCATGCTTAGAAAGTTGTTACATGTCACATATGCTCGAATGCACGCATTTCACTCAAAATCTGTGTTCCTTGTCAAACGTGTGCTTTATGCTCTGAAAAGGCGTTAGAAACAGTTTGAAGGCGCTCCGGCGCTAGGAAAGCTGTTTTCATACACAACGTGTGTTTTCCCACTCTGAACAAGTGCATATCACAATACTTTGTTGAAAACTCGCTTCAGACGTGCTTTTACAGTTAAAATGACAAATAGGATGAAAATGTGTTAAAAGCCCTAAATCATGAAAATCCATGCTTAGAAAGTTGTTAGATGTCACTTATGCTCGAATGCACGCATTTCACTCAAAATCAATGTTCCTTGTCAAACGTGTGCTTTATGCTCTGAAAAGGCGTTAGAAACAGTTTGAAGGCGCTCCTGCGCTAGGAAAGCTGTTTTCATACACTCGTTGACACAACGTGTGTTTTCTCACTCTGAACAAGTGCATATCACAATACTTTGTTGAAAACTCGCTTCAGACGTCCTTTTACAGTTAAAATAACAAATAGGATGAAAATGTGTTAAAAGCCCGAAATCATGAAAATCCATGCTTAGAAAGTTGTTACATGTCACATATGCTCGAATGCACGCATTTCACTCAAAATCAATGTTCCTTGTCAAACGTGTGCTTTATGCTCTGAAAAGGCGTTAGAAACAGTTTGAAGGCGCTCCTGCGCTAGCAAAGCTGTTTTCATACACTCGTTGACACAACGTGTGTTTTCCCACTCTGAACAAGTGCATATCACAATACTATTTTGAAAACTCGTTTCAGCCGTGCTTTTACAGTTAACATGACAAATATGATGAAAATGTGTCAAAAGCTCGAAAACATGAAAATCCATGCTTAGAAAGTTGTTACATGTCACATATGATCGTATGCACTCAAAATCAATGTTGCTTGTCAAACGTGTGCTTGATTCTCTGAAAAGGCGTTAGAAACAGTTTGAAGGCGCTCCTGCGCTAGCAAAGCTGTTTTCATGATCTTGGTGACACAAAGTGTGTTTTCCGGCTCTGAACAAGTGCATATCACAATACTTTGTTGAAAACTCGTTTCAGACGTGCTTTTACAATTAAAATAACAAATAGGATGAAAATGTGTTAAAAGCCCGAAATCATGAAAATCCACGCTTAGAAAGTTGTTACATGTCACTTATGCTCGAATGCACGCATTTCACTTAAGATCAGTGTTCCTTGTCAAACGTGTGCTTTATGCTCTGAAAAGGCGTTAGAAACAGTTTGAAGGCGCTCCGGCGCTAGGAAAGCTGTTTTCATACACTGGCTGACACAACGTGTGTTTTCCCACTCTGAACAAGTGCATATCACAATACTTTGTTGAAAACTCGCTTCAGACGTGCTTTTACAGTTAAAATGACAAATAGGATGAAAATGTGTTAAAAGCCCTAAATCATGAAAATCCATGCTTAGAAAGTTGTTAGATGTCACTTATGCTCGAATGCACGCATTTCACTCAAAATCAATGTTCCTTGTCAAACGTGTGCTTTATGCTCTGAAAAGGCGTTAGAAACAGTTTGAAGGCGCTCCTGCGCTAGGAAAGCCGTTTTCATACACTCGTTGACACAACGTGTGTTTTCTCACTCTGAACAAGTGCATATCACAATACTTTGTTGAAAACTCGCTTCAGACGTGCTTTTACAGTTAAAATGACAAATAGGATGAAAATGTGTTAAAAGCCCGAAATCATGAAAATCCACGCTTAGAAAGTTGTTACATGTCACTTATGCTCGAATGCACGCATTTCACTCAAAATCAGTGTTCCTTGTCAAACGTGTGCTTTATGCTCTGAATAGGCGTTAGAAACAGGCTGAAGGCGCTCTTGCGCAAGGAAAGCTGTGTTCATGATCTTGATGACACAAAGTGTGTTTTCCGGCTCTGAACAAGTGCATATCACAATACTATTTTGAAAACTCGTTTCAGCCGTGCTTTTACAGTTAACATGACAAATATGATGAAAATGTGTCAAAAGCTCGAAAACATGAAAATCCATGCTTAGAAAGTTGTTACATGTCACATATGATCGTATGCACTCAAAATCAATGTTGCTAGTCAAACGTGTGCTTTATTCTCTGAAAAGGCGTTAGAAACAGTTTGAAGGCGCTCCTGCGCTAGGAAAGCTGTTTTCATTCACTAATTGACACAACGTGTGTTTTCCCACTCTGAATAAGTGCATATCACAATACTTTGTTGAAAACTCGCTTCAGACGTGCTTTTACAGTTAAAATAACAAATAGGATGAAAATGTGTTAAAAGCCCGAAATCATGAAAATCCATGCTCAGAAAGTTGTTACATGTCACATATGCTCGAATGCACACATTTCACTCAAAATCAATGTTCCTTGTCAAACGTGTGCTTTATTCTCTGAAAAGGCGTTAGAAACAGTTTGAAGGCGCTCCTGCGCTAGGAAAGCTGTTTTCATTCACTAGTTGACACAAAGCGCTTTTTCCCACTCTGAACAACTGCATATCACAATACTTTGTTGAAAACTCGCTTCAGACGTTCTTTTACAGTTAAAATGACAAATAGGATGAAAATGTGTTAAAAGCCCGAAATCATGAAAATCCATGCTTAGAACGTTGTTACATGTCACATATGCTCGAATGCACTCATAATCAGTGTTCCTTGTCAAACGTGTGCTTTATGCTCTGAAAAAGGCGTTAGAAACAGTTTGAAGGCGCTCCTGCGCTAGGAAAGCCGTTTTCATACACTCGTTGACACAACGTGTGTTTTCCCAATCTGAACAAGTGCATATCACAATACTTTGTTGAAAACTCGCTTCAGACGTGCTTTTACAGTTAAAATAACAAATAGGATGAAAATGTGTTAAAAGCCCGAAATCATGAAAATCCATGCTTAGAAAGTTGTTACATGTCACATATGCTCGAATGCACGCATTTCACTCAAAATCAGTGTTCCTTGTCAAACGTGTGCTTTATGCTCTGAAAAGGCGTTAGAAACAGTTTGAAGGCGCTCCTGCGCTAGGAAAGCTGTTTTCATACACTCGCTGACACACCGTGTGTTTTCCCACTCTGAACAAGTGCATATCACAATACTTTGTTGAAAACTCGCTTCAGACGTGCTTTTACAGTTAAAATGACAAATAGGATGAAAATGTGTTAAAAGCCCGAAATCATGAAAATCCACGCTTAGAAAGTTGTTACATGTCACTTATGCTCGAATGCACGCATTTCACTCAAAATCAGTGTTCCTTGTCAAACGTGTGCTTTATGCTCTGAATAGGCGTTAGAAACAGGCTGAAGGCGCTCTTGCGCAAGGAAAGCTGTGTTCATGATCTTGATGACACAAAGTGTGTTTTCCGGCTCTGAACAAGTGCATATCACAATACTATTTTGAAAACTCGTTTCAGCCGTGCTTTTACAGTTAACATGACAAATATGATGAAAATGTGTCAAAAGCTCGAAAACATGAAAATCCATGCTTAGAAAGTTGTTACATGTCACATATGATCGTATGCACTCAAAATCAATGTTGCTTGTCAAACGTGTGCTTTATTCTCTGAAAAGGCGTTAGAAACAGTTTGAAGGCGCTCCTGCGCTAGGAAAGCTGTTTTCATTCACTAATTGACACAACGTGTGTTTTCCCACTCTGAATAAGTGCATATCACAATACTTTGTTGAAAACTCGCTTCAGACGTGCTTTTACAGTTAAAATAACAAATAGGATGAAAATGTATTAAAAGCCCGAAATCATGAAAATCCACGCTTAGAAAGTTGTTACATGTCACATATGCTCGAATGCACGCATTTCACTCAAAATCAGTGTTCCTTGTCAAACGTGTGCTTTATGCTCTGAAAAGGCGTTAGAAACAGTTTGAAGGCGCTCCTGCGCTAGGAAAGCCGTTTTCATACACTCGTTGACACAACGTGTGTTTTCTCACTCTGAACAAGTGCATATCACAATACTTTGTTGAAAACTCGCTTCAGACGTGCTTTTACAGTTAAAATAACAAATAGGATGAAAATGTGTTAAAAGCCCGAAATCATGAAAATCCATGCTTAGAAAGTTGTTACATGTCACATATGCTCGAATGCACGCATTTCACTCAAAATCAGTGTTCCTTGTCAAACGTGTGCTTTATGCTCTGAAAAGGCGTTAGAAACAGTTTGAAGGCGCTCCTGCGCTAGGAAAGCTGTTTTCATACACTCGCTGACACAACGTGTGTTTTCCCACTCTGAACAAGTGCATATCACAATACTTTGTTGAAAACTCGCTTCAGACGTGCTTTTACAGTTAAAATGACAAATAGGATGAAAATGTGTTAAAAGCCCGAAATCATGAAAATCCATGCTCAGAAAGTTGTTACATGTCACATATGCTCGAATGCACACATTTCACTCAAAATCAATGTTCCTTGTCAAACGTGTGCTTTATTCTCTGAAAAGGCGTTAGAAACAGTTTGAAGGCGCTCCTGCGCTAGGAAAGCTGTTTTCATTCACTAGTTGACACAAAGCGCTTTTTCCCACTCTGAACAACTGCATATCACAATACTTTGTTGAAAACTCGCTTCAGACGTTCTTTTACAGTTAAAATGACAAATAGGATGAAAATGTGTTAAAAGCCCGAAATCATGAAAATCCATGCTTAGAACGTTGTTACATGTCACATATGCTCGAATGCACTCATAATCAGTGTTCCTTGTCAAACGTGTGCTTTATGCTCTGAAAAAGGCGTTAGAAACAGTTTGAAGGCGCTCCTGCGCTAGGAAAGCTGTTTTCATACACTCGCTGACACAACGTGTGTTTTCCCACTCTGAACAAGTGCATATCACAATACTTTGTTGAAAACTCGCTTCAGACGTGCTTTTACAGTTAAAATGACAAATAGGATGAAAATGTGTTAAAAGCCCGAAATCATGAAAATCCATGCTCAGAAAGTTGTTACATGTCACATATGCTCGAATGCACACATTTCACTCAAAATCAATGTTCCTTGTCAAACGTGTGCTTTATTCTCTGAAAAGGCGTTAGAAACAGTTTGAAGGCGCTCCTGCGCTAGGAAAGCTGTTTTCATTCACTAGTTGACACAAAGCGCTTTTTCCCACTCTGAACAACTGCATATCACAATACTTTGTTGAAAACTCGCTTCAGACGTTCTTTTACAGTTAAAATGACAAATAGGATGAAAATGTGTTAAAAGCCCGAAATCATGAAAATCCATGCTTAGAACGTTGTTACATGTCACATATGCTCGAATGCACTCATAATCAGTGTTCCTTGTCAAACGTGTGCTTTATGCTCTGAAAAAGGCGTTAGAAACAGTTTGAAGGCGCTCCTGCGCTAGGAAAGCCGTTTTCATACACTCGTTGACACAACGTGTGTTTTCCCAATCTGAACAAGTGCATATCACAATACTTTGTTGAAAACTCGCTTCAGACGTGCTTTTACAGTTAAAATAACAAATAGGATGAAAATGTGTTAAAAGCCCGAAATCATGAAAATCCATGCTTAGAAAGTTGTTACATGTCACATATGCTCGAATGCACGCATTTCACTCAAAATCAGTGTTCCTTGTCAAACGTGTGCTTTATGCTCTGAAAAGGCGTTAGAAACAGTTTGAAGGCGCTCCTGCGCTAGGAAAGCTGTTTTCATACACTCGCTGACACAACGTGTGTTTTCCCACTCTGAACAAGTGCATATCACAATACTTTGTTGAAAACTCGCTTCAGACGTGCTTTTACAGTTAAAATGACAAATAGGATGAAAATGTGTTAAAAGCCCGAAATCATGAAAATCCACGCTTAGAAAGTTGTTACATGTCACTTATGCTCGAATGCACGCATTTCACTCAAAATCAGTGTTCCTTGTCAAACGTGTGCTTTATGCTCTGAATAGGCGTTAGAAACAGGCTGAAGGCGCTCTTGCGCAAGGAAAGCTGTGTTCATGATCTTGGTGACACAAAGTGTGTTTTCCGGCTCTGAACAAGTGCATATCACAATACTATTTTGAAAACTCGTTTCAGCCGTCCTTTTACAGTTAACATGACAAATATGATGAAAATGTGTCAAAAGCTCGAAAACATGAAAATCCATGCTTAGAAAGTTGTTACATGTCACATATGATCGTATGCACTCAAAATCAATGTTGCTTGTCAAACGTGTGCTTTATTCTCTGAAAAGGCGTTAGAAACAGTTTGAAGGCGCTCCTGCGCTAGGAAAGCTGTTTTCATTCACTAATTGACACAACGTGTGTTTTCCCACTCTGAATAAGTGCATATCACAATACTTTGTTGAAAACTCGCTTCAGACGTGCTTTTACAGTTAAAATAACAAATAGGATGAAAATGTATTAAAAGCCCGAAATCATGAAAATCCACGCTTAGAAAGTTGTTACATGTCACATATGCTCGAATGCACGCATTTCACTCAAAATCAGTGTTCCTTGTCAAACGTGTGCTTTATGCTCTGAAAAGGCGTTAGAAACAGTTTGAAGGCGCTCCTGCGCTAGGAAAGCCGTTTTCATACACTCGTTGACACAACGTGTGTTTTCCCACTCTGAACAAGTGCATATCACAATACTTTGTTGAAAACTCGCTTCAGACGTGCTTTTACAGTTAAAATGACAAATAGGATGAAAATGTGTTAAAAGCCCGAAATCATGAAAATCCATGCTCAGAAAGTTGTTACATGTCACATATGCTCGAATGCACACATTTCACTCAAAATCAATGTTCCTTGTCAAACGTGTGCTTTATTCTCTGAAAAGGCGTTAGAAACAGTTTGAAGGCGCTCCTGCGCTAGGAAAGCTGTTTTCATTCACTAGTTGACACAAAGCGCTTTTTCCCACTCTGAACAAGTGCATATCACAATACTTTGTTGAAAACTCGCTTCAGACGTTCTTTTACAGTTAAAATGACAAATAGGATGAAAATGTGTTAAAAGCCCGAAATCATGAAAATCCATGCTTAGAACGTTGTTACATGTCACATATGCTCGAATGCACTCATAATCAGTGTTCCTTGTCAAACGTGTGCTTTATGCTCTGAAAAAGGCGTTAGAAACAGTTTGAAGGCGCTCCTGCGCTAGGAAAGCCGTTTTCATACACTCGTTGACACAACGTGTGTTTTCCCAATCTGAACAAGTGCATATCACAATACTTTGTTGAAAACTCGCTTCAGACGTGCTTTTACAGTTAAAATAACAAATAGGATGAAAATGTGTTAAAAGCCCGAAATCATGAAAATCCATGCTTAGAAAGTTGTTACATGTCACATATGCTCGAATGCACGCATTTCACTCAAAATCTGTGTTCCTTGTCAAACGTGTGCTTTATGCTCTGAAAAGGCGTTAGAAACAGTTTGAAGGCGCTCCGGCGCTAGGAAAGCTGTTTTCATACACAACGTGTGTTTTCCCACTCTGAACAAGTGCATATCACAATACTTTGTTGAAAACTCGCTTCAGACGTGCTTTTACAGTTAAAATGACAAATAGGATGAAAATGTGTTAAAAGCCCTAAATCATGAAAATCCATGCTTAGAAAGTTGTTAGATGTCACTTATGCTCGAATGCACGCATTTCACTCAAAATCAATGTTCCTTGTCAAACGTGTGCTTTATGCTCTGAAAAGGCGTTAGAAACAGTTTGAAGGCGCTCCTGCGCTAGGAAAGCTGTTTTCATACACTCGTTGACACAACGTGTGTTTTCTCACTCTGAACAAGTGCATATCACAATACTTTGTTGAAAACTCGCTTCAGACGTCCTTTTACAGTTAAAATAACAAATAGGATGAAAATGTGTTAAAAGCCCGAAATCATGAAAATCCATGCTTAGAAAGTTGTTACATGTCACATATGCTCGAATGCACGCATTTCACTCAAAATCAATGTTCCTTGTCAAACGTGTGCTTTATGCTCTGAAAAGGCGTTAGAAACAGTTTGAAGGCGCTCCTGCGCTAGCAAAGCTGTTTTCATACACTCGTTGACACAACGTGTGTTTTCCCACTCTGAACAAGTGCATATCACAATACTATTTTGAAAACTCGTTTCAGCCGTGCTTTTACAGTTAACATGACAAATATGATGAAAATGTGTCAAAAGCTCGAAAACATGAAAATCCATGCTTAGAAAGTTGTTACATGTCACATATGATCGTATGCACTCAAAATCAATGTTGCTTGTCAAACGTGTGCTTGATTCTCTGAAAAGGCGTTAGAAACAGTTTGAAGGCGCTCCTGCGCTAGCAAAGCTGTTTTCATGATCTTGGTGACACAAAGTGTGTTTTCCGGCTCTGAACAAGTGCATATCACAATACTTTGTTGAAAACTCGTTTCAGACGTGCTTTTACAATTAAAATAACAAATAGGATGAAAATGTGTTAAAAGCCCGAAATCATGAAAATCCACGCTTAGAAAGTTGTTACATGTCACTTATGCTCGAATGCACGCATTTCACTTAAGATCAGTGTTCCTTGTCAAACGTGTGCTTTATGCTCTGAAAAGGCGTTAGAAACAGTTTGAAGGCGCTCCGGCGCTAGGAAAGCTGTTTTCATACACTGGCTGACACAACGTGTGTTTTCCCACTCTGAACAAGTGCATATCACAATACTTTGTTGAAAACTCGCTTCAGACGTGCTTTTACAGTTAAAATGACAAATAGGATGAAAATGTGTTAAAAGCCCTAAATCATGAAAATCCATGCTTAGAAAGTTGTTAGATGTCACTTATGCTCGAATGCACGCATTTCACTCAAAATCAATGTTCCTTGTCAAACGTGTGCTTTATGCTCTGAAAAGGCGTTAGAAACAGTTTGAAGGAGCTCCTGCGCTAGGAAAGCTGTTTTCATACACTCGTTGACACAACGTGTGTTTTCTCACTCTGAACAAGTGCATATCACAATACTTTGTTGAAAACTCGCTTCAGACGTGCTTTTACAGTTAAAATGACAAATAGGATGAAAATGTGTTAAAAGCCCGAAATCATGAAAATCCACGCTTAGAAAGTTGTTACATGTCACTTATGCTCGAATGCACGCATTTCACTCAAAATCAGTGTTCCTTGTCAAACGTGTGCTTTATGCTCTGAAAAGGCGTTAGAAACAGTTTGAAGGCGCTCCTGCGCTAGGAAAGCCGTTTTCATACACTCGTTGACACAACGTGTGTTTTCTCACTCTGAACAAGTGCATATCACAATACTTTGTTGAAAACTCGCTTCAGACGTGCTTTTACAGTTAAAATGACAAATAGGATGAAAATGTGTTAAAAGCCCGAAATCATGAAAATCCACGCTTAGAAAGTTGTTACATGTCACTTATGCTCGAATGCACGCATTTCACTCAAAATCAGTGTTCCTTGTCAAACGTGTGCTTTATGCTCTGAATAGGCGTTAGAAACAGGCTGAAGGCGCTCTTGCGCAAGGAAAGCTGTGTTCATGATCTTGATGACACAAAGTGTGTTTTCCGGCTCTGAACAAGTGCATATCACAATACTATTTTGAAAACTCGTTTCAGCCGTGCTTTTACAGTTAACATGACAAATATGATGAAAATGTGTCAAAAGCTCGAAAACATGAAAATCCATGCTTAGAAAGTTGTTACATGTCACATATGATCGTATGCACTCAAAATCAATGTTGCTAGTCAAACGTGTGCTTTATTCTCTGAAAAGGCGTTAGAAACAGTTTGAAGGCGCTCCTGCGCTAGGAAAGCTGTTTTCATTCACTAATTGACACAACGTGTGTTTTCCCACTCTGAATAAGTGCATATCACAATACTTTGTTGAAAACTCGCTTCAGACGTGCTTTTAAAAGTTAAAATAACAAATAGGATGAAAATGTGTTAAAAGCCCGAAATCATGAAAATCCACGCTTAGAAAGTTGTTACATGTCACATATGCTCGAATGCACGCATTTCACTCAAAATCAGTGTTCCTTGTCAAACGTGTGCTTTATGCTCTGAAAAGGCGTTAGAAACAGTTTGAAGGCGCTCCTGCGCTAGGAAAGCCGTTTTCATACACTCGTTGACACAACGTGTGTTTTCTCACTCTGAACAAGTGCATATCACAATACTTTGTTGAAAACTCGCTTCAGACGTGCTTTTACAGTTAAAATAACAAATAGGATGAAAATGTGTTAAAAGCCCGAAATCATGAAAATCCATGCTTAGAAAGTTGTTACATGTCACATATGCTCGAATGCACGCATTTCACTCAAAATCAGTGTTCCTTGTCAAACGTGTGCTTTATGCTCTGAAAAGGCGTTAGAAACAGTTTGAAGGCGCTCCTGCGCTAGGAAAGCTGTTTTCATACACTCGTTGACACAACGTGTGTTTTCCCACTCTGAACAAGTGCATATCACGATACTATTTTGAAAACTCGTTTCAGCCGTGCTTTTACAGTTAACATGACAAATATGATGAAAATGTGTCAAAAGCTCGAAAACATGAAAATCCATGCTTAGAAAGTTGTTACATGTCACATATGATCGTATGCACTCAAAATCAATGTTGCTTGTCAAACGTGTGCTTGATTCTCTGAAAAGGCGTTAGAAACAGTTTGAAGGCGCTCCTGCGCTAGCAAAGCTGTTTTCATGATCTTGGTGACACAAAGTGTGTTTTCCGGCTCTGAACAAGTGCATATCACAATACTTTGTTGAAAACTCGTTTCAGACGTGCTTTTACAATTAAAATAACAAATAGGATGAAAATGTGTTAAAAGCCCGAAATCATGAAAATCCACGCTTAGAAAGTTGTTACATGTCACTTATGCTCGAATGCACGCATTTCACTTAAGATCAGTGTTCCTTGTCAAACGTGTGCTTTATGCTCTGAAAAGGCGTTAGAAACAGTTTGAAGGCGCTCCTGCGCTAGGAAAGCCGTTTTCATACACTCGTTGACACAACGTGTGTTTTCTCACTCTGAACAAGTGCATATCACAATACTTTGTTGAAAACTCGCTTCAGACGTGCTTTTACAGTTAAAATGACAAATAGGATGAAAATGTGTTAAAAGCCCGAAATCATGAAAATCCATGCTTAGAAAGTTGTTACATGTCACATATGCTCGAATGCACGCATTTCACTCAAAATCTGTGTTCCTTGTCAAACGTGTGCTTTATGCTCTGAAAAGGCGTTAGAAACAGTTTGAAGGCGCTCCGGCGCTAGGAAAGCTGTTTTCATACACTGGCTGACACAACGTGTGTTTTCCCACTCTGAACAAGTGCATATCACAATACTTTGTTGAAAACTCGCTTCAGACGTGCTTTTACAGTTAAAATGACAAATAGGATGAAAATGTGTTAAAAGCCCTAAATCATGAAAATCCATGCTTAGAAAGTTGTTAGATGTCACTTATGCTCGAATGCACGCATTTCACTCAAAATCAATGTTCCTTGTCAAACGTGTGCTTTATGCTCTGAAAAGGCGTTAGAAACAGTTTGAAGGCGCTCCTGCGCTAGGAAAGCTGTTTTCATACACTCGTTGACACAACGTGTGTTTTCTCACTCTGAACAAGTGCATATCACAATACTTTGTTGAAAACTCGCTTCAGACGTGCTTTTACAGTTAAAATGACAAATAGGATGAAAATGTGTTAAAAGCCCGAAATCATGAAAATCCACGCTTAGAAAGTTGTTACATGTCACTTATGCTCGAATGCACGCATTTCACTCAAAATCAGTGTTCCTTGTCAAACGTGTGCTTTATGCTCTGAAAAGGCGTTAGAAACAGTTTGAAGGCGCTCCTGCGCTAGGAAAGCCGTTTTCATACACTCGTTGACACAACGTGTGTTTTCTCACTCTGAACAAGTGCATATCACAATACTTTGTTGAAAACTCGCTTCAGACGTGCTTTTACAGTTAAAATGACAAATAGGATGAAAATGTGTTAAAAGCCCGAAATCATGAAAATCCACGCTTAGAAAGTTGTTACATGTCACTTATGCTCGAATGCACGCATTTCACTCAAAATCAGTGTTCCTTGTCAAACGTGTGCTTTATGCTCTGAATAGGCGTTAGAAACAGGCTGAAGGCGCTCTTGCGCAAGGAAAGCTGTGTTCATGATCTTGATGACACAAAGTGTGTTTTCCGGCTCTGAACAAGTGCATATCACAATACTATTTTGAAAACTCGTTTCAGCCGTGCTTTTACAGTTAACATGACAAATATGATGAAAATGTGTCAAAAGCTCGAAAACATGAAAATCCATGCTTAGAAAGTTGTTACATGTCACATATGATCGTATGCACTCAAAATCAATGTTGCTTGTCAAACGTGTGCTTGATTCTCTGAAAAGGCGTTAGAAACAGTTTGAAGGCGCTCCTGCGCTAGGAAAGCTGTTTTCATTCACTAATTGACACAACGTGTGTTTTCCCACTCTGAATAAGTGCATATCACAATACTTTGTTGAAAACTCGCTTCAGACGTGCTTTTACAGTTAAAATAACAAATAGGATGAAAATGTGTTAAAAGCCCGAAATCATGAAAATCCACGCTTAGAAAGTTGTTACATGTCACATATGCTCGAATGCACGCATTTCACTCAAAATCAGTGTTCCTTGTCAAACGTGTGCTTTATGCTCTGAAAAGGCGTTAGAAACAGTTTGAAGGCGCTCCTGCGCTAGCAAAGCTGTTTTCATACAGTCGCTGACACAACGTGTGTTTTCCCACTCTGAACAAGTGCATATCACAATACTTTGTTGAAAACTCGCTTCAGACGTCCTTTTACAGTTAAAATAACAAATAGGATGAAAATGTGTTAAAAGCCCGAAATCATGAAAATCCATGCTTAGAAAGTTGTTTCATGTCACATATGCTCGAATGCACGCATTTCACTCAAAATCAATGTTCCTTGTCAAACGTGTGCTTTATGCTCTGAAAAGGCGTTAGAAACAGTTTGAAGGCGCTCCTGCGCTAGCAAAGCTGTTTTCATACACTCGTTGACACAACGTGTGTTTTCCCACTCTGAACAAGTGCATATCACAATACTATTTTGAAAACTCGTTTCAGCCGTGCTTTTACAGTTAACATGACAAATATGATGAAAATGTGTCAAAAGCTCGAAAACATGAAAATCCATGCTTAGAAAGTTGTTACATGTCACATATGATCGTATGCACTCAAAATCAATGTTGCTTGTCAAACGTGTGCTTGATTCTCTGAAAAGGCGTTAGAAACAGTTTGAAGGCGCTCCTGCGCTAGCAAAGCTGTTTTCATGATCTTGGTGACACAAAGTGTGTTTTCCGGCTCTGAACAAGTGCATATCACAATACTTTGTTGAAAACTCGTTTCAGACGTGCTTTTACAATTAAAATAACAAATAGGATGAAAATGTGTTAAAAGCCCGAAATCATGAAAATCCACGCTTAGAAAGTTGTTACATGTCACTTATGCTCGAATGCACGCATTTCACTTAAGATCAGTGTTCCTTGTCAAACGTGTGCTTTATGCTCTGAAAAGGCGTTAGAAACAGTTTGAAGGCGCTCCTGCGCTAGGAAAGCCGTTTTCATACACTCGTTGACACAACGTGTGTTTTCTCACTCTGAACAAGTGCATATCACAATACTTTGTTGAAAACTCGCTTCAGACGTGCTTTTACAGTTAAAATGACAAATAGGATGAAAATGTGTTAAAAGCCCGATATCATGAAAATCCATGCTTAGAAAGTTGTTACATGTCACATATGCTCGAATGCACGCATTTCACTCAAAATCTGTGTTCCTTGTCAAACGTGTGCTTTATGCTCTGAAAAGGCGTTAGAAACAGTTTGAAGGCGCTCCGGCGCTAGGAAAGCTGTTTTCATACACTGGCTGACACAACGTGTGTTTTCCCACTCTGAACAAGTGCATATCACAATACTTTGTTGAAAACTCGCTTCAGACGTGCTTTTACAGTTAAAATGACAAATAGGATGAAAATGTGTTAAAAGCCCTAAATCATGAAAATCCATGCTTAGAAAGTTGTTAGATGTCACTTATGCTCGAATGCACGCATTTCACTCAAAATCAATGTTCCTTGTCAAACGTGTGCTTTATGCTCTGAAAAGGCGTTAGAAACAGTTTGAAGGCGCTCCTGCGCTAGGAAAGCTGTTTTCATACACTCGTTGACACAACGTGTGTTTTCTCACTCTGAACAAGTGCATATCACAATACTTTGTTGAAAACTCGCTTCAGACGTGCTTTTACAGTTAAAATGACAAATAGGATGAAAATGTGTTAAAAGCCCGAAATCATGAAAATCCACGCTTAGAAAGTTGTTACATGTCACTTATGCTCGAATGCACGCATTTCACTCAAAATCAGTGTTCCTTGTCAAACGTGTGCTTTATGCTCTGAAAAGGCGTTAGAAACAGTTTGAAGGCGCTCCTGCGCTAGGAAAGCCGTTTTCATACACTCGTTGACACAACGTGTGTTTTCTCACTCTGAACAAGTGCATATCACAATACTTTGTTGAAAACTCGCTTCAGACGTGCTTTTACAGTTAAAATGACAAATAGGATGAAAATGTGTTAAAAGCCCGAAATCATGAAAATCCACGCTTAGAAAGTTGTTACATGTCACTTATGCTCGAATGCACGCATTTCACTCAAAATCAGTGTTCCTTGTCAAACGTGTGCTTTATGCTCTGAATAGGCGTTAGAAACAGGCTGAAGGCGCTCTTGCGCAAGGAAAGCTGTGTTCATGATCTTGATGACACAAAGTGTGTTTTCCGGCTCTGAACAAGTGCATATCACAATACTATTTTGAAAACTCGTTTCAGCCGTGCTTTTACAGTTAACATGACAAATATGATGAAAATGTGTCAAAAGCTCGAAAACATGAAAATCCATGCTTAGAAAGTTGTTACATGTCACATATGATCGTATGCACTCAAAATCAATGTTGCTAGTCAAACGTGTGCTTTATTCTCTGAAAAGGCGTTAGAAACAGTTTGAAGGCGCTCCTGCGCTAGGAAAGCTGTTTTCATTCACTAATTGACACAACGTGTGTTTTCCCACTCTGAATAAGTGCATATCACAATACTTTGTTGAAAACTCGCTTCAGACGTGCTTTTACAGTTAAAATAACAAATAGGATGAAAATGTGTTAAAAGCCCGAAATCATGAAAATCCACGCTTAGAAAGTTGTTACATGTCACATATGCTCGAATGCACGCATTTCACTCAAAATCAGTGTTCCTTGTCAAACGTGTGCTTTATGCTCTGAAAAGGCGTTAGAAACAGTTTGAAGGCGCTCCTGCGCTAGGAAAGCCGTTTTCATACACTCGTTGACACAACGTGTGTTTTCTCACTCTGAACAAGTGCATATCACAATACTTTGTTGAAAACTCGCTTCAGACGTGCTTTTACAGTTAAAATAACAAATAGGATGAAAATGTGTTAAAAGCCCGAAATCATGAAAATCCATGCTTAGAAAGTTGTTACATGTCACATATGCTCGAATGCACGCATTTCACTCAAAATCAGTGTTCCTTGTCAAACGTGTGCTTTATGCTCTGAAAAGGCGTTAGAAACAGTTTGAAGGCGCTCCTGCGCTAGCAAAGCTGTTTTCATACACTCGCTGACACAACGTGTGTTTTCCCACTCTGAACAAGTGCATATCACAATACTTTGTTGAAAACTCGCTTCAGACGTCCTTTTACAGTTAAAATAACAAATAGGATGAAAATGTGTTAAAAGCCCGAAATCATGAAAATCCATGCTTAGAAAGTTGTTTCATGTCACATATGCTCGAATGCACGCATTTCACTCAAAATCAATGTTCCTTGTCAAACGTGTGCTTTATGCTCTGAAATGGCGTTAGAAACAGTTTGAAGGCGCTCCTGCGCTAGCAAAGCTGTTTTCATACACTCGTTGACACAACGTGTGTTTTCCCACTCTGAACAAGTGCATATCACAATACTATTTTGAAAACTCGTTTCAGCCGTGCTTTTACAGTTAACATGACAAATATGATGAAAATGTGTCAAAAGCTCGAAAACATGAAAATCCATGCTTAGAAAGTTGTTACATGTCACATATGATCGTATGCACTCAAAATCAATGTTGCTTGTCAAACGTGTGCTTGATTCTCTGAAAAGGCGTTAGAAACAGTTTGAAGGCGCTCCTGCGCTAGCAAAGCTGTTTTCATGATCTTGGTGACACAAAGTGTGTTTTCCGGCTCTGAACAAGTGCATATCACAATACTTTGTTGAAAACTCGTTTCAGACGTGCTTTTACAATTAAAATAACAAATAGGATGAAAATGTGTTAAAAGCCCGAAATCATGAAAATCCACGCTTAGAAAGTTGTTACATGTCACTTATGCTCGAATGCACGCATTTCACTTAAGATCAGTGTTCCTTGTCAAACGTGTGCTTTATGCTCTGAAAAGGCGTTAGAAACAGTTTGAAGGCGCTCCTGCGCTAGGAAAGCCGTTTTCATACACTCGTTGACACAACGTGTGTTTTCTCACTCTGAACAAGTGCATATCACAATACTTTGTTGAAAACTCGCTTCAGACGTGCTTTTACAGTTAAAATGACAAATAGGATGAAAATGTGTTAAAAGCCCGAAATCATGAAAATCCATGCTTAGAAAGTTGTTACATGTCACATATGCTCGAATGCACGCATTTCACTCAAAATCTGTGTTCCTTGTCAAACGTGTGCTTTATGCTCTGAAAAGGCGTTAGAAACAGTTTGAAGGCGCTCCGGCGCTAGGAAAGCTGTTTTCATACACTGGCTGACACAACGTGTGTTTTCCCACTCTGAACAAGTGCATATCACAATACTTTGTTGAAAACTCGCTTCAGACGTGCTTTTACAGTTAAAATGACAAATAGGATGAAAATGTGTTAAAAGCCCTAAATCATGAAAATCCATGCTTAGAAAGTTGTTAGATGTCACTTATGCTCGAATGCACGCATTTCACTCAAAATCAATGTTCCTTGTCAAACGTGTGCTTTATGCTCTGAAAAGGCGTTAGAAACAGTTTGAAGGCGCTCCTGCGCTAGGAAAGCTGTTTTCATACACTCGTTGACACAACGTGTGTTTTCTCACTCTGAACAAGTGCATATCACAATACTTTGTTGAAAACTCGCTTCAGACGTGCTTTTACAGTTAAAATGACAAATAGGATGAAAATGTGTTAAAAGCCCGAAATCATGAAAATCCACGCTTAGAAAGTTGTTACATGTCACTTATGCTCGAATGCACGCATTTCACTCAAAATCAGTGTTCCTTGTCAAACGTGTGCTTTATGCTCTGAAAAGGCGTTAGAAACAGTTTGAAGGCGCTCCTGCGCTAGGAAAGCCGTTTTCATACACTCGTTGACACAACGTGTGTTTTCTCACTCTGAACAAGTGCATATCACAATACTTTGTTGAAAACTCGCTTCAGACGTGCTTTTACAGTTAAAATGACAAATAGGATGAAAATGTGTTAAAAGCCCGAAATCATGAAAATCCACGCTTAGAAAGTTGTTACATGTCACTTATGCTCGAATGCACGCATTTCACTCAAAATCAGTGTTCCTTGTCAAACGTGTGCTTTATGCTCTGAATAGGCGTTAGAAACAGGCTGAAGGCGCTCTTGCGCAAGGAAAGCTGTGTTCATGATCTTGATGACACAAAGTGTGTTTTCCGGCTCTGAACAAGTGCATATCACAATACTATTTTGAAAACTCGTTTCAGCCGTGCTTTTACAGTTAACATGACAAATATGATGAAAATGTGTCAAAAGCTCGAAAACATGAAAATCCATGCTTAGAAAGTTGTTACATGTCACATATGATCGTATGCACTCAAAATCAATGTTGCTAGTCAAACGTGTGCTTTATTCTCTGAAAAGGCGTTAGAAACAGTTTGAAGGCGCTCCTGCGCTAGGAAAGCTGTTTTCATTCACTAATTGACACAACGTGTGTTTTCCCACTCTGAATAAGTGCATATCACAATACTTTGTTGAAAACTCGCTTCAGACGTGCTTTTACAGTTAAAATAACAAATAGGATGAAAATGTGTTAAAAGCCCGAAATCATGAAAATCCACGCTTAGAAAGTTGTTACATGTCACATATGCTCGAATGCACGCATTTCACTCAAAATCAGTGTTCCTTGTCAAACGTGTGCTTTACGCTCTGAAAAGGCGTTAGAAACAGTTTGAAGGCGCTCCTGCGCTAGGAAAGCCGTTTTCATACACTCGTTGACACAACGTGTGTTTTCTCACTCTGAACAAGTGCATATCACAATACTTTGTTGAAAACTCGCTTCAGACGTGCTTTTACAGTTAAAATAACAAATAGGATGAAAATGTGTTAAAAGCCCGAAATCATGAAAATCCATGCTTAGTAAGTTGTTACATGTCACATATGCTCGAATGCACGCATTTCACTCAAAATCAGTGTTCCTTGTCAAACGTGTGCTTTATGCTCTGAAAAGGCGTTAGAAACAGTTTGAAGGCGCTCCTGCGCTAGGAAAGCCGTTTTCATACACTCGTTGACACAACGTGTGTTTTCTCACTCTGAACAAGTGCATATCACAATACTTTGTTGAAAACTCGCTTCAGACGTGCTTTTACAGTTAAAATGACAAATAGGATGAAAATGTGTTAAAAGCCCGAAATCATGAAAATCCACGCTTAGAAAGTTGTTACATGTCACTTATGCTCGAATGCACGCATTTCACTCAAAATCAGTGTTCCTTGTCAAACGTGTGCTTTATGCTCTGAATAGGCGTTAGAAACAGGCTGAAGGCGCTCTTGCGCAAGGAAAGCTGTGTTCATGATCTTGGTGACACAAAGTGTGTTTTCCGGCTCTGAACAAGTGCATATCACAATACTATTTTGAAAACTCGTTTCAGCCGTGCTTTTACAGTTAACATGACAAATATGATGAAAATGTGTCAAAAGCTCGAAAACATGAAAATCCATGCTTAGAAAGTTGTTACATGTCACATATGATCGTATGCACTCAAAATCAATGTTGCTAGTCAAACGTGTGCTTTATTCTCTGAAAAGGCGTTAGAAACAGTTTGAAGGCGCTCCTGCGCTAGGAAAGCTGTTTTCATTCACTAATTGACACAACGTGTGTTTTCCCACTCTGAATAAGTGCATATCACAATACTTTGT
Source organism: Neoarius graeffei (assembly GCF_027579695.1). Classification (NCBI taxonomy): domain Eukaryota; kingdom Metazoa; phylum Chordata; class Actinopteri; order Siluriformes; family Ariidae; genus Neoarius; species Neoarius graeffei. Next base: position 292,127 of record NC_083585.1, read on the forward strand.
TGAAAACTCGCTTCAGACGTGCTTTTACAGTTAAAATAACAAATAGGATGAAAATGTGTTAAAAGCCCGAAATCATGAAAATCCACGCTTAGAAAGTTGTTACATGTCACATATGCTCGAATGCACGCATTTCACTCAAAATCAGTGTTCCTTGTCAAACGTGTGCTTTATGCTCTGAAAAGGCGTTAGAAACAGTTTGAAGGCGCTCCTGCGCTAGGAAAGCCGTTTTCATACACTCGTTGACACAACGTGTGTTTTCTCACTCTGAACAAGTGCATATCACAATACTTTGTTGAAAACTCGCTTCAGACGTGCTTTTACAGTTAAAATAACAAATAGGATGAAAATGTGTTAAAAGCCTGAAATCATGAAAATCCATGCTTAGAAAGTTGTTACATGTCACATATGCTCGAATGCACGCATTTCACTCAAAATCAGTGTTCCTTGTCAAACGTGTGCTTTATGCTCTGAAAAGGCGTTAGAAACAGTTTGAAGGCGCTCCTGCGCTAGCAAAGCTGTTTTCATACACTCGCTGACACAACGTGTGTTTTCCCACTCTGAACAAGTGCATATCACAATACTTTGTTGAAAACTCGCTTCAGACGTCCTTTTACAGTTAAAATAACAAATAGGATGAAAATGTGTTAAAAGCCCGAAATCATGAAAATCCATGCTTAGAAAGTTGTTTCATGTCACATATGCTCGAATGCACGCATTTCACTCAAAATCAATGTTCCTTGTCAAACGTGTGCTTTATGCTCTGAAAAGGCGTTAGAAACAGTTTGAAGGCGCTCCTGCGCTAGCAAAGCTGTTTTCATACACTCGTTGACACAACGTGTGTTTTCCCACTCTGAACAAGTGCATATCACAATACTATTTTGAAAACTCGTTTCAGCCGTGCTTTTACAGTTAACATGACAAATATGATGAAAATGTGTCAAAAGCTCGAAAACATGAAAATCCATGCTTAGAAAGTTGTTACATGTCACATATGATCGTATGCACTCAAAATCAATGTTGCTTGTCAAACGTGTGCTTGATTCTCTGAAAAGGCGTTAGAAACAGTTTGAAGGCGCTCCTGCGCTAGCACAGCTGTTTTCATGATCTTGGTGACACAAAGTGTGTTTTCCGGCTCTGAACAAGTGCATATCACAATACTTTGTTGAAAACTCGTTTCAGACGTGCTTTTACAATTAAAATAACAAATAGGATGAAAATGTGTTAAAAGCCCGAAATCATGAAAATCCACGCTTAGAAAGTTGTTACATGTCACTTATGCTCGAATGCACGCATTTCACTTAAGATCAGTGTTCCTTGTCAAACGTGTGCTTTATGCTCTGAAAAGGCGTTAGAAACAGTTTGAAGGCGCTCCTGCGCTAGGAAAGCCGTTTTCATACACTCGTTGACACAACGTGTGTTTTCTCACTCTGAACAAGTGCATATCACAATACTTTGTTGAAAACTCGCTTCAGACGTGCTTTTACAGTTAAAATGACAAATAGGATGAAAATGTGTTAAAAGCCCGAAATCATGAAAATCCATGCTTAGAAAGTTGTTACATGTCACATATGCTCGAATGCACGCATTTCACTCAAAATCTGTGTTCCTTGTCAAACGTGTGCTTTATGCTCTGAAAAGGCGTTAGAAACAGTTTGAAGGCGCTCCGGCGCTAGGAAAGCTGTTTTCATACACTGGCTGACACAACGTGTGTTTTCCCACTCTGAACAAGTGCATATCACAATACTTTGTTGAAAACTCGCTTCAGACGTGCTTTTACAGTTAAAATGACAAATAGGATGAAAATGTGTTAAAAGCCCTAAATCATGAAAATCCATGCTTAGAAAGTTGTTAGATGTCACTTATGCTCGAATGCACGCATTTCACTCAAAATCAATGTTCCTTGTCAAACGTGTGCTTTATGCTCTGAAAAGGCGTTAGAAACAGTTTGAAGGCGCTCCTGCGCTAGGAAAGCTGTTTTCATACACTCGTTGACACAACGTGTGTTTTCTCACTCTGAACAAGTGCATATCACAATACTTTGTTGAAAACTCGCTTCAGACGTGCTTTTACAGTTAAAATGACAAATAGGATGAAAATGTGTTAAAAGCCCGAAATCATGAAAATCCACGCTTAGAAAGTTGTTACATGTCACTTATGCTCGAATGCACGCATTTCACTCAAAATCAGTGTTCCTTGTCAAACGTGTGCTTTATGCTCTGAAAAGGCGTTAGAAACAGTTTGAAGGCGCTCCTGCGCTAGGAAAGCCGTTTTCATACACTCGTTGACACAACGTGTGTTTTCTCACTCTGAACAAGTGCATATCACAATACTTTGTTGAAAACTCGCTTCAGACGTGCTTTTACAGTTAAAATGACAAATAGGATGAAAATGTGTTAAAAGCCCGAAATCATGAAAATCCACGCTTAGAAAGTTGTTACATGTCACTTATGCTCGAATGCACGCATTTCACTCAAAATCAGTGTTCCTTGTCAAACGTGTGCTTTATGCTCTGAATAGGCGTTAGAAACAGGCTGAAGGCGCTCTTGCGCAAGGAAAGCTGTGTTCATGATCTTGATGACACAAAGTGTGTTTTCCGGCTCTGAACAAGTGCATATCACAATACTATTTTGAAAACTCGTTTCAGCCGTGCTTTTACAGTTAACATGACAAATATGATGAAAATGTGTCAAAAGCTCGAAAACATGAAAATCCATGCTTAGAAAGTTGTTACATGTCACATATGATCGTATGCACTCAAAATCAATGTTGCTAGTCAAACGTGTGCTTTATTCTCTGAAAAGGCGTTAGAAACAGTTTGAAGGCGCTCCTGCGCTAGGAAAGCTGTTTTCATTCACTAATTGACACAACGTGTGTTTTCCCACTCTGAATAAGTGCATATCACAATACTTTGTTGAAAACTCGCTTCAGACGTGCTTTTACAGTTAAAATAACAAATAGGATGAAAATGTGTTAAAAGCCCGAAATCATGAAAATCCACGCTTAGAAAGTTGTTACATGTCACATATGCTCGAATGCACGCATTTCACTCAAAATCAGTGTTCCTTGTCAAACGTGTGCTTTATGCTCTGAAAAGGCGTTAGAAACAGTTTGAAGGCGCTCCTGCGCTAGGAAAGCCGTTTTCATACACTCGTTGACACAACGTGTGTTTTCTCACTCTGAACAAGTGCATATCACAATACTTTGTTGAAAACTCGCTTCAGACGTGCTTTTACAGTTAAAATAACAAATAGGATGAAAATGTGTTAAAAGCCCGAAATCATGAAAATCCATGCTTAGAAAGTTGTTACATGTCACATATGCTCGAATGCACGCATTTCACTCAAAATCAGTGTTCCTTGTCAAACGTGTGCTTTATGCTCTGAAAAGGCGTTAGAAACAGTTTGAAGGCGCTCCTGCGCTAGGAAAGCCGTTTTCATACACTCGTTGACACAACGTGTGTTTTCTCACTCTGAACAAGTGCATATCACAATACTTTGTTGAAAACTCGCTTCAGACGTGCTTTTACAGTTAAAATGACAAATAGGATGAAAATGTGTTAAAAGCCCGAAATCATGAAAATCCACGCTTAGAAAGTTGTTACATGTCACTTATGCTCGAATGCACGCATTTCACTCAAAATCAGTGTTCCTTGTCAAACGTGTGCTTTATGCTCTGAATAGGCGTTAGAAACAGGCTGAAGGCGCTCTTGCGCAAGGAAAGCTGTGTTCATGATCTTGGTGACACAAAGTGTGTTTTCCGGCTCTGAACAAGTGCATATCACAATACTATTTTGAAAACTCGTTTCAGCCGTGCTTTTACAGTTAACATGACAAATATGATGAAAATGTGTCAAAAGCTCGAAAACATGAAAATCCATGCTTAGAAAGTTGTTACATGTCACATATGATCGTATGCACTCAAAATCAATGTTGCTAGTCAAACGTGTGCTTTATTCTCTGAAAAGGCGTTAGAAACAGTTTGAAGGCGCTCCTGCGCTAGGAAAGCTGTTTTCATTCACTAATTGACACAACGTGTGTTTTCCCACTCTGAATAAGTGCATATCACAATACTTTGTTGAAAACTCGCTTCAGACGTGCTTTTACAGTTAAAATAACAAATAGGATGAAAATGTGTTAAAAGCCCGAAATCATGAAAATCCACGCTTAGAAAGTTGTTACATGTCACATATGCTCGAATGCACGCATTTCACTCAAAATCAGTGTTCCTTGTCAAACGTGTGCTTTATGCTCTGAAAAGGCGTTAGAAACAGTTTGAAGGCGCTCCTGCGCTAGGAAAGCCGTTTTCATACACTCGTTGACACAACGTGTGTTTTCTCACTCTGAACAAGTGCATATCACAATACTTTGTTGAAAACTCGCTTCAGACGTGCTTTTACAGTTAAAATGACAAATAGGATGAAAATGTGTTAAAAGCCCGAAATCATGAAAATCCATGCTTAGAAAGTTGTTACATGTCACATATGCTCGAATGCACGCATTTCACTCAAAATCTGTGTTCCTTGTCAAACGTGTGCTTTATGCTCTGAAAAGGCGTTAGAAACAGTTTGAAGGCGCTCCGGCGCTAGGAAAGCTGTTTTCATACACTGGCTGACACAACGTGTGTTTTCCCACTCTGAACAAGTGCATATCACAATACTTTGTTGAAAACTCGCTTCAGACGTGCTTTTACAGTTAAAATGACAAATAGGATGAAAATGTGTTAAAAGCCCTAAATCATGAAAATCCATGCTTAGAAAGTTGTTAGATGTCACTTATGCTCGAATGCACGCATTTCACTCAAAATCAATGTTCCTTGTCAAACGTGTGCTTTATGCTCTGAAAAGGCGTTAGAAACAGTTTGAAGGCGCTCCTGCGCTAGGAAAGCTGTTTTCATACACTCGTTGACACAACGTGTGTTTTCTCACTCTGAACAAGTGCATATCACAATACTTTGTTGAAAACTCGCTTCAGACGTGCTTTTACAGTTAAAATGACAAATAGGATGAAAATGTGTTAAAAGCCCGAAATCATGAAAATCCATGCTTAGAAAGTTGTTTCATGTCACATATGCTCGAATGCACGCATTTCACTCAAAATCAATGTTCCTTGTCAAACGTGTGCTTTATGCTCTGAAAAGGCGTTAGAAACAGTTTGAAGGCGCTCCTGCGCTAGCAAAGCTGTTTTCATACACTCGTTGACACAACGTGTGTTTTCCCACTCTGAACAAGTGCATATCACAATACTATTTTGAAAACTCGTTTCAGCCGTGCTTTTACAGTTAACATGACAAATATGATGAAAATGTGTCAAAAGCTCGAAAACATGAAAATCCATGCTTAGAAAGTTGTTACATGTCACATATGATCGTATGCACTCAAAATCAATGTTGCTTGTCAAACGTGTGCTTGATTCTCTGAAAAGGCGTTAGAAACAGTTTGAAGGCGCTCCTGCGCTAGCAAAGCTGTTTTCATGATCTTGGTGACACAAAGTGTGTTTTCCGGCTCTGAACAAGTGCATATCACAATACTTTGTTGAAAACTCGTTTCAGACGTGCTTTTACAATTAAAATAACAAATAGGATGAAAATGTGTTAAAAGCCCGAAATCATGAAAATCCACGCTTAGAAAGTTGTTACATGTCACTTATGCTCGAATGCACGCATTTCACTTAAGATCAGTGTTCCTTGTCAAACGTGTGCTTTATGCTCTGAAAAGGCGTTAGAAACAGTTTGAAGGCGCTCCTGCGCTAGGAAAGCCGTTTTCATACACTCGTTGACACAACGTGTGTTTTCTCACTCTGAACAAGTGCATATCACAATACTTTGTTGAAAACTCGCTTCAGACGTGCTTTTACAGTTAAAATGACAAATAGGATGAAAATGTGTTAAAAGCCCGAAATCATGAAAATCCATGCTTAGAAAGTTGTTACATGTCACATATGCTCGAATGCACGCATTTCACTCAAAATCTGTGTTCCTTGTCAAACGTGTGCTTTATGCTCTGAAAAGGCGTTAGAAACAGTTTGAAGGCGCTCCGGCGCTAGGAAAGCTGTTTTCATACACTGGCTGACACAACGTGTGTTTTCCCACTCTGAACAAGTGCATATCACAATACTTTGTTGAAAACTCGCTTCAGACGTGCTTTTACAGTTAAAATGACAAATAGGATGAAAATGTGTTAAAAGCCCGAAATCATGAAAATCCACGCTTAGAAAGTTGTTACATGTCACTTATGCTCGAATGCACGCATTTCACTCAAAATCAGTGTTCCTTGTCAAACGTGTGCTTTATGCTCTGAATAGGCGTTAGAAACAGGCTGAAGGCGCTCTTGCGCAAGGAAAGCTGTGTTCATGATCTTGATGACACAAAGTGTGTTTTCCGGCTCTGAACAAGTGCATATCACAATACTATTTTGAAAACTCGTTTCAGCCGTGCTTTTACAGTTAACATGACAAATATGATGAAAATGTGTCAAAAGCTCGAAAACATGAAAATCCATGCTTAGAAAGTTGTTACATGTCACATATGATCGTATGCACTCAAAATCAATGTTGCTAGTCAAACGTGTGCTTTATTCTCTGAAAAGGCGTTAGAAACAGTTTGAAGGCGCTCCTGCGCTAGGAAAGCTGTTTTCATTCACTAATTGACACAACGTGTGTTTTCCCACTCTGAATAAGTGCATATCACAATACTTTGTTGAAAACTCGCTTCAGACGTGCTTTTACAGTTAAAATAACAAATAGGATGAAAATGTGTTAAAAGCCCGAAATCATGAAAATCCACGCTTAGAAAGTTGTTACATGTCACATATGCTCGAATGCACGCATTTCACTCAAAATCAGTGTTCCTTGTCAAACGTGTGCTTTACGCTCTGAAAAGGCGTTAGAAACAGTTTGAAGGCGCTCCTGCGCTAGGAAAGCCGTTTTCATACACTCGTTGACACAACGTGTGTTTTCTCACTCTGAACAAGTGCATATCACAATACTTTGTTGAAAACTCGCTTCAGACGTGCTTTTACAGTTAAAATAACAAATAGGATGAAAATGTGTTAAAAGCCCGAAATCATGAAAATCCATGCTTAGTAAGTTGTTACATGTCACATATGCTCGAATGCACGCATTTCACTCAAAATCAGTGTTCCTTGTCAAACGTGTGCTTTATGCTCTGAAAAGGCGTTAGAAACAGTTTGAAGGCGCTCCTGCGCTAGGAAAGCCGTTTTCATACACTCGTTGACACAACGTGTGTTTTCTCACTCTGAACAAGTGCATATCACAATACTTTGTTGAAAACTCGCTTCAGACGTGCTTTTACAGTTAAAATGACAAATAGGATGAAAATGTGTTAAAAGCCCGAAATCATGAAAATCCACGCTTAGAAAGTTGTTACATGTCACTTATGCTCGAATGCACGCATTTCACTCAAAATCAGTGTTCCTTGTCAAACGTGTGCTTTATGCTCTGAATAGGCGTTAGAAACAGGCTGAAGGCGCTCTTGCGCAAGGAAAGCTGTGTTCATGATCTTGGTGACACAAAGTGTGTTTTCCGGCTCTGAACAAGTGCATATCACAATACTATTTTGAAAACTCGTTTCAGCCGTGCTTTTACAGTTAACATGACAAATATGATGAAAATGTGTCAAAAGCTCGAAAACATGAAAATCCATGCTTAGAAAGTTGTTACATGTCACATATGATCGTATGCACTCAAAATCAATGTTGCTAGTCAAACGTGTGCTTTATTCTCTGAAAAGGCGTTAGAAACAGTTTGAAGGCGCTCCTGCGCTAGGAAAGCTGTTTTCATTCACTAATTGACACAACGTGTGTTTTCCCACTCTGAATAAGTGCATATCACAATACTTTGTTGAAAACTCGCTTCAGACGTGCTTTTACAGTTAAAATAACAAATAGGATGAAAATGTGTTAAAAGCCCGAAATCATGAAAATCCACGCTTAGAAAGTTGTTACATGTCACATATGCTCGAATGCACGCATTTCACTCAAAATCAGTGTTCCTTGTCAAACGTGTGCTTTATGCTCTGAAAAGGCGTTAGAAACAGTTTGAAGGCGCTCCTGCGCTAGGAAAGCCGTTTTCATACACTCGTTGACACAACGTGTGTTTTCTCACTCTGAACAAGTGCATATCACAATACTTTGTTGAAAACTCGCTTCAGACGTGCTTTTACAGTTAAAATAACAAATAGGATGAAAATGTGTTAAAAGCCTGAAATCATGAAAATCCATGCTTAGAAAGTTGTTACATGTCACATATGCTCGAATGCACGCATTTCACTCAAAATCAGTGTTCCTTGTCAAACGTGTGCTTTATGCTCTGAAAAGGCGTTAGAAACAGTTTGAAGGCGCTCCTGCGCTAGCAAAGCTGTTTTCATACACTCGCTGACACAACGTGTGTTTTCCCACTCTGAACAAGTGCATATCACAATACTTTGTTGAAAACTCGCTTCAGACGTCCTTTTACAGTTAAAATAACAAATAGGATGAAAATGTGTTAAAAGCCCGAAATCATGAAAATCCATGCTTAGAAAGTTGTTTCATGTCACATATGCTCGAATGCACGCATTTCACTCAAAATCAATGTTCCTTGTCAAACGTGTGCTTTATGCTCTGAAAAGGCGTTAGAAACAGTTTGAAGGCGCTCCTGCGCTAGCAAAGCTGTTTTCATACACTCGTTGACACAACGTGTGTTTTCCCACTCTGAACAAGTGCATATCACAATACTATTTTGAAAACTCGTTTCAGCCGTGCTTTTACAGTTAACATGACAAATATGATGAAAATGTGTCAAAAGCTCGAAAACATGAAAATCCATGCTTAGAAAGTTGTTACATGTCACATATGATCGTATGCACTCAAAATCAATGTTGCTTGTCAAACGTGTGCTTGATTCTCTGAAAAGGCGTTAGAAACAGTTTGAAGGCGCTCCTGCGCTAGCACAGCTGTTTTCATGATCTTGGTGACACAAAGTGTGTTTTCCGGCTCTGAACAAGTGCATATCACAATACTTTGTTGAAAACTCGTTTCAGACGTGCTTTTACAATTAAAATAACAAATAGGATGAAAATGTGTTAAAAGCCCGAAATCATGAAAATCCACGCTTAGAAAGTTGTTACATGTCACTTATGCTCGAATGCACGCATTTCACTTAAGATCAGTGTTCCTTGTCAAACGTGTGCTTTATGCTCTGAAAAGGCGTTAGAAACAGTTTGAAGGCGCTCCTGCGCTAGGAAAGCCGTTTTCATACACTCGTTGACACAACGTGTGTTTTCTCACTCTGAACAAGTGCATATCACAATACTTTGTTGAAAACTCGCTTCAGACGTGCTTTTACAGTTAAAATGACAAATAGGATGAAAATGTGTTAAAAGCCCGAAATCATGAAAATCCATGCTTAGAAAGTTGTTACATGTCACATATGCTCGAATGCACGCATTTCACTCAAAATCTGTGTTCCTTGTCAAACGTGTGCTTTATGCTCTGAAAAGGCGTTAGAAACAGTTTGAAGGCGCTCCGGCGCTAGGAAAGCTGTTTTCATACACTGGCTGACACAACGTGTGTTTTCCCACTCTGAACAAGTGCATATCACAATACTTTGTTGAAAACTCGCTTCAGACGTGCTTTTACAGTTAAAATGACAAATAGGATGAAAATGTGTTAAAAGCCCTAAATCATGAAAATCCATGCTTAGAAAGTTGTTAGATGTCACTTATGCTCGAATGCACGCATTTCACTCAAAATCAATGTTCCTTGTCAAACGTGTGCTTTATGCTCTGAAAAGGCGTTAGAAACAGTTTGAAGGCGCTCCTGCGCTAGGAAAGCTGTTTTCATACACTCGTTGACACAACGTGTGTTTTCTCACTCTGAACAAGTGCATATCACAATACTTTGTTGAAAACTCGCTTCAGACGTGCTTTTACAGTTAAAATGACAAATAGGATGAAAATGTGTTAAAAGCCCGAAATCATGAAAATCCACGCTTAGAAAGTTGTTACATGTCACTTATGCTCGAATGCACGCATTTCACTCAAAATCAGTGTTCCTTGTCAAACGTGTGCTTTATGCTCTGAAAAGGCGTTAGAAACAGTTTGAAGGCGCTCCTGCGCTAGGAAAGCCGTTTTCATACACTCGTTGACACAACGTGTGTTTTCTCACTCTGAACAAGTGCATATCACAATACTTTGTTGAAAACTCGCTTCAGACGTGCTTTTACAGTTAAAATGACAAATAGGATGAAAATGTGTTAAAAGCCCGAAATCATGAAAATCCACGCTTAGAAAGTTGTTACATGTCACTTATGCTCGAATGCACGCATTTCACTCAAAATCAGTGTTCCTTGTCAAACGTGTGCTTTATGCTCTGAATAGGCGTTAGAAACAGGCTGAAGGCGCTCTTGCGCAAGGAAAGCTGTGTTCATGATCTTGATGACACAAAGTGTGTTTTCCGGCTCTGAACAAGTGCATATCACAATACTATTTTGAAAACTCGTTTCAGCCGTGCTTTTACAGTTAACATGACAAATATGATGAAAATGTGTCAAAAGCTCGAAAACATGAAAATCCATGCTTAGAAAGTTGTTACATGTCACATATGATCGTATGCACTCAAAATCAATGTTGCTAGTCAAACGTGTGCTTTATTCTCTGAAAAGGCGTTAGAAACAGTTTGAAGGCGCTCCTGCGCTAGGAAAGCTGTTTTCATTCACTAATTGACACAACGTGTGTTTTCCCACTCTGAATAAGTGCATATCACAATACTTTGTTGAAAACTCGCTTCAGACGTGCTTTTACAGTTAAAATAACAAATAGGATGAAAATGTGTTAAAAGCCCGAAATCATGAAAATCCACGCTTAGAAAGTTGTTACATGTCACATATGCTCGAATGCACGCATTTCACTCAAAATCAGTGTTCCTTGTCAAACGTGTGCTTTATGCTCTGAAAAGGCGTTAGAAACAGTTTGAAGGCGCTCCTGCGCTAGGAAAGCCGTTTTCATACACTCGTTGACACAACGTGTGTTTTCTCACTCTGAACAAGTGCATATCACAATACTTTGTTGAAAACTCGCTTCAGACGTGCTTTTACAGTTAAAATAACAAATAGGATGAAAATGTGTTAAAAGCCCGAAATCATGAAAATCCATGCTTAGAAAGTTGTTACATGTCACATATGCTCGAATGCACGCATTTCACTCAAAATCAGTGTTCCTTGTCAAACGTGTGCTTTATGCTCTGAAAAGGCGTTAGAAACAGTTTGAAGGCGCTCCTGCGCTAGGAAAGCCGTTTTCATACACTCGTTGACACAACGTGTGTTTTCTCACTCTGAACAAGTGCATATCACAATACTTTGTTGAAAACTCGCTTCAGACGTGCTTTTACAGTTAAAATGACAAATAGGATGAAAATGTGTTAAAAGCCCGAAATCATGAAAATCCACGCTTAGAAAGTTGTTACATGTCACTTATGCTCGAATGCACGCATTTCACTCAAAATCAGTGTTCCTTGTCAAACGTGTGCTTTATGCTCTGAATAGGCGTTAGAAACAGGCTGAAGGCGCTCTTGCGCAAGGAAAGCTGTGTTCATGATCTTGGTGACACAAAGTGTGTTTTCCGGCTCTGAACAAGTGCATATCACAATACTATTTTGAAAACTCGTTTCAGCCGTGCTTTTACAGTTAACATGACAAATATGATGAAAATGTGTCAAAAGCTCGAAAACATGAAAATCCATGCTTAGAAAGTTGTTACATGTCACATATGATCGTATGCACTCAAAATCAATGTTGCTAGTCAAACGTGTGCTTTATTCTCTGAAAAGGCGTTAGAAACAGTTTGAAGGCGCTCCTGCGCTAGGAAAGCTGTTTTCATTCACTAATTGACACAACGTGTGTTTTCCCACTCTGAATAAGTGCATATCACAATACTTTGTTGAAAACTCGCTTCAGACGTGCTTTTACAGTTAAAATAACAAATAGGATGAAAATGTGTTAAAAGCCCGAAATCATGAAAATCCACGCTTAGAAAGTTGTTACATGTCACATATGCTCGAATGCACGCATTTCACTCAAAATCAGTGTTCCTTGTCAAACGTGTGCTTTATGCTCTGAAAAGGCGTTAGAAACAGTTTGAAGGCGCTCCTGCGCTAGGAAAGCCGTTTTCATACACTCGTTGACACAACGTGTGTTTTCTCACTCTGAACAAGTGCATATCACAATACTTTGTTGAAAACTCGCTTCAGACGTGCTTTTACAGTTAAAATGACAAATAGGATGAAAATGTGTTAAAAGCCCGAAATCATGAAAATCCATGCTTAGAAAGTTGTTACATGTCACATATGCTCGAATGCACGCATTTCACTCAAAATCTGTGTTCCTTGTCAAACGTGTGCTTTATGCTCTGAAAAGGCGTTAGAAACAGTTTGAAGGCGCTCCGGCGCTAGGAAAGCTGTTTTCATACACTGGCTGACACAACGTGTGTTTTCCCACTCTGAACAAGTGCATATCACAATACTTTGTTGAAAACTCGCTTCAGACGTGCTTTTACAGTTAAAATGACAAATAGGATGAAAATGTGTTAAAAGCCCTAAATCATGAAAATCCATGCTTAGAAAGTTGTTAGATGTCACTTATGCTCGAATGCACGCATTTCACTCAAAATCAATGTTCCTTGTCAAACGTGTGCTTTATGCTCTGAAAAGGCGTTAGAAACAGTTTGAAGGCGCTCCTGCGCTAGGAAAGCTGTTTTCATACACTCGTTGACACAACGTGTGTTTTCTCACTCTGAACAAGTGCATATCACAATACTTTGTTGAAAACTCGCTTCAGACGTGCTTTTACAGTTAAAATGACAAATAGGATGAAAATGTGTTAAAAGCCCGAAATCATGAAAATCCATGCTTAGAAAGTTGTTTCATGTCACATATGCTCGAATGCACGCATTTCACTCAAAATCAATGTTCCTTGTCAAACGTGTGCTTTATGCTCTGAAAAGGCGTTAGAAACAGTTTGAAGGCGCTCCTGCGCTAGCAAAGCTGTTTTCATACACTCGTTGACACAACGTGTGTTTTCCCACTCTGAACAAGTGCATATCACAATACTATTTTGAAAACTCGTTTCAGCCGTGCTTTTACAGTTAACATGACAAATATGATGAAAATGTGTCAAAAGCTCGAAAACATGAAAATCCATGCTTAGAAAGTTGTTACATGTCACATATGATCGTATGCACTCAAAATCAATGTTGCTTGTCAAACGTGTGCTTGATTCTCTGAAAAGGCGTTAGAAACAGTTTGAAGGCGCTCCTGCGCTAGCAAAGCTGTTTTCATGATCTTGGTGACACAAAGTGTGTTTTCCGGCTCTGAACAAGTGCATATCACAATACTTTGTTGAAAACTCGTTTCAGACGTGCTTTTACAATTAAAATAACAAATAGGATGAAAATGTGTTAAAAGCCCGAAATCATGAAAATCCACGCTTAGAAAGTTGTTACATGTCACTTATGCTCGAATGCACGCATTTCACTTAAGATCAGTGTTCCTTGTCAAACGTGTGCTTTATGCTCTGAAAAGGCGTTAGAAACAGTTTGAAGGCGCTCCTGCGCTAGGAAAGCCGTTTTCATACACTCGTTGACACAACGTGTGTTTTCTCACTCTGAACAAGTGCATATCACAATACTTTGTTGAAAACTCGCTTCAGACGTGCTTTTACAGTTAAAATGACAAATAGGATGAAAATGTGTTAAAAGCCCGAAATCATGAAAATCCATGCTTAGAAAGTTGTTACATGTCACATATGCTCGAATGCACGCATTTCACTCAAAATCTGTGTTCCTTGTCAAACGTGTGCTTTATGCTCTGAAAAGGCGTTAGAAACAGTTTGAAGGCGCTCCGGCGCTAGGAAAGCTGTTTTCATACACTGGCTGACACAACGTGTGTTTTCCCACTCTGAACAAGTGCATATCACAATACTTTGTTGAAAACTCGCTTCAGACGTGCTTTTACAGTTAAAATGACAAATAGGATGAAAATGTGTTAAAAGCCCTAAATCATGAAAATCCATGCTTAGAAAGTTGTTAGATGTCACTTATGCTCGAATGCACGCATTTCACTCAAAATCAATGTTCCTTGTCAAACGTGTGCTTTATGCTCTGAAAAGGCGTTAGAAACAGTTTGAAGGCGCTCCTGCGCTAGGAAAGCTGTTTTCATACACTCGTTGACACAACGTGTGTTTTCTCACTCTGAACAAGTGCATATCACAATACTTTGTTGAAAACTCGCTTCAGACGTGCTTTTACAGTTAAAATGACAAATAGGATGAAAATGTGTTAAAAGCCCGAAATCATGAAAATCCACGCTTAGAAAGTTGTTACATGTCACTTATGCTCGAATGCACGCATTTCACTCAAAATCAGTGTTCCTTGTCAAACGTGTGCTTTATGCTCTGAATAGGCGTTAGAAACAGGCTGAAGGCGCTCTTGCGCAAGGAAAGCTGTGTTCATGATCTTGATGACACAAAGTGTGTTTTCCGGCTCTGAACAAGTGCATATCACAATACTATTTTGAAAACTCGTTTCAGCCGTGCTTTTACAGTTAACATGACAAATATGATGAAAATGTGTCAAAAGCTCGAAAACATGAAAATCCATGCTTAGAAAGTTGTTACATGTCACATATGATCGTATGCACTCAAAATCAATGTTGCTAGTCAAACGTGTGCTTTATTCTCTGAAAAGGCGTTAGAAACAGTTTGAAGGCGCTCCTGCGCTAGGAAAGCTGTTTTCATTCACTAATTGACACAACGTGTGTTTTCCCACTCTGAACAAGTGCATATCACAATACTTTGTTGAAAACTCGCTTCAGACGTGCTTTTACAGTTAAAATGACAAATAGGATGAAAATGTGTTAAAAGCCCTAAATCATGAAAATCCATGCTTAGAAAGTTGTTAGATGTCACTTATGCTCGAATGCACGCATTTCACTCAAAATCAATGTTCCTTGTCAAACGTGTGCTTTATGCTCTGAAAAGGCGTTAGAAACAGTTTGAAGGCGCTCCTGCGCTAGGAAAGCTGTTTTCATACACTCGTTGACACAACGTGTGTTTTCTCACTCTGAACAAGTGCATATCACAATACTTTGTTGAAAACTCGCTTCAGACGTGCTTTTACAGTTAAAATGACAAATAGGATGAAAATGTGTTAAAAGCCCGAAATCATGAAAATCCACGCTTAGAAAGTTGTTACATGTCACTTATGCTCGAATGCACGCATTTCACTCAAAATCAGTGTTCCTTGTCAAACGTGTGCTTTATGCTCTGAAAAGGCGTTAGAAACAGTTTGAAGGCGCTCCTGCGCTAGGAAAGCCGTTTTCATACACTCGTTGACACAACGTGTGTTTTCTCACTCTGAACAAGTGCATATCACAATACTTTGTTGAAAACTCGCTTCAGACGTGCTTTTACAGTTAAAATGACAAATAGGATGAAAATGTGTTAAAAGCCCGAAATCATGAAAATCCACGCTTAGAAAGTTGTTACATGTCACTTATGCTCGAATGCACGCATTTCACTCAAAATCAGTGTTCCTTGTCAAACGTGTGCTTTATGCTCTGAATAGGCGTTAGAAACAGGCTGAAGGCGCTCTTGCGCAAGGAAAGCTGTGTTCATGATCTTGATGACACAAAGTGTGTTTTCCGGCTCTGAACAAGTGCATATCACAATACTATTTTGAAAACTCGTTTCAGCCGTGCTTTTACAGTTAACATGACAAATATGATGAAAATGTGTCAAAAGCTCGAAAACATGAAAATCCATGCTTAGAAAGTTGTTACATGTCACATATGATCGTATGCACTCAAAATCAATGTTGCTAGTCAAACGTGTGCTTTATTCTCTGAAAAGGCGTTAGAAACAGTTTGAAGGCGCTCCTGCGCTAGGAAAGCTGTTTTCATTCACTAATTGACACAACGTGTGTTTTCCCACTCTGAATAAGTGCATATCACAATACTTTGTTGAAAACTCGCTTCAGACGTGCTTTTACAGTTAAAATAACAAATAGGATGAAAATGTGTTAAAAGCCCGAAATCATGAAAATCCACGCTTAGAAAGTTGTTACATGTCACATATGCTCGAATGCACGCATTTCACTCAAAATCAGTGTTCCTTGTCAAACGTGTGCTTTATGCTCTGAAAAGGCGTTAGAAACAGTTTGAAGGCGCTCCTGCGCTAGGAAAGCCGTTTTCATACACTCGTTGACACAACGTGTGTTTTCTCACTCTGAACAAGTGCATATCACAATACTTTGTTGAAAACTCGCTTCAGACGTGCTTTTACAGTTAAAATGACAAATAGGATGAAAATGTGTTAAAAGCCCGAAATCATGAAAATCCATGCTTAGAAAGTTGTTACATGTCACATATGCTCGAATGCACGCATTTCACTCAAAATCTGTGTTCCTTGTCAAACGTGTGCTTTATGCTCTGAAAAGGCGTTAGAAACAGTTTGAAGGCGCTCCGGCGCTAGGAAAGCTGTTTTCATACACTGGCTGACACAACGTGTGTTTTCCCACTCTGAACAAGTGCATATCACAATACTTTGTTGAAAACTCGCTTCAGACGTGCTTTTACAGTTAAAATGACAAATAGGATGAAAATGTGTTAAAAGCCCTAAATCATGAAAATCCATGCTTAGAAAGTTGTTAGATGTCACTTATGCTCGAATGCACGCATTTCACTCAAAATCAATGTTCCTTGTCAAACGTGTGCTTTATGCTCTGAAAAGGCGTTAGAAACAGTTTGAAGGCGCTCCTGCGCTAGGAAAGCTGTTTTCATACACTCGTTGACACAACGTGTGTTTTCTCACTCTGAACAATTGCATATCACAATACTTTGTTGAAAACTCGCTTCAGACGTGCTTTTACAGTTAAAATGACAAATAGGATGAAAATGTGTTAAAAGCCCGAAATCATGAAAATCCATGCTTAGAAAGTTGTTTCATGTCACATATGCTCGAATGCACGCATTTCACTCAAAATCAATGTTCCTTGTCAAACGTGTGCTTTATGCTCTGAAAAGGCGTTAGAAACAGTTTGAAGGCGCTCCTGCGCTAGCAAAGCTGTTTTCATACACTCGTTGACACAACGTGTGTTTTCCCACTCTGAACAAGTGCATATCACAATACTATTTTGAAAACTCGTTTCAGCCGTGCTTTTACAGTTAACATGACAAATATGATGAAAATGTGTCAAAAGCTCGAAAACATGAAAATCCATGCTTAGAAAGTTGTTACATGTCACATATGATCGTATGCACTCAAAATCAATGTTGCTTGTCAAACGTGTGCTTGATTCTCTGAAAAGGCGTTAGAAACAGTTTGAAGGCGCTCCTGCGCTAGCAAAGCTGTTTTCATGATCTTGGTGACACAAAGTGTGTTTTCCGGCTCTGAACAAGTGCATATCACAATACTTCGTTGAAAACTCGTTTCAGACGTGCTTTTACAATTAAAATAACAAATAGGATGAAAATGTGTTAAAAGCCCGAAATCATGAAAATCCACGCTTAGAAAGTTGTTACATGTCACTTATGCTCGAATGCACGCATTTCACTTAAGATCAGTGTTCCTTGTCAAACGTGTGCTTTATGCTCTGAAAAGGCGTTAGAAACAGTTTGAAGGCGCTCCTGCGCTAGGAAAGCCGTTTTCATACACTCGTTGACACAACGTGTGTTTTCTCACTCTGAACAAGTGCATATCACAATACTTTGTTGAAAACTCGCTTCAGACGTGCTTTTACAGTTAAAATGACAAATAGGATGAAAATGTGTTAAAAGCCCGAAATCATGAAAATCCATGCTTAGAAAGTTGTTACATGTCACATATGCTCGAATGCACGCATTTCACTCAAAATCTGTGTTCCTTGTCAAACGTGTGCTTTATGCTCTGAAAAGGCGTTAGAAACAGTTTGAAGGCGCTCCGGCGCTAGGAAAGCTGTTTTCATACACTGGCTGACACAACGTGTGTTTTCCCACTCTGAACAAGTGCATATCACAATACTTTGTTGAAAACTCGCTTCAGACGTGCTTTTACAGTTAAAATGACAAATAGGATGAAAATGTGTTAAAAGCCCAAAATCATGAAAATCCATGCTTAGAAAGTTGTTAGATGTCACTTATGCTCGAATGCACGCATTTCACTCAAAATCAATGTTCCTTGTCAAACGTGTGCTTTATGCTCTGAAAAGGCGTTAGAAACAGTTTGAAGGCGCTCCTGCGCTAGGAAAGCTGTTTTCATACACTCGTTGACACAACGTGTGTTTTCTCACTCTGAACAAGTGCATATCACAATACTTTGTTGAAAACTCGCTTCAGACGTGCTTTTACAGTTAAAATGACAAATAGGATGAAAATGTGTTAAAAGCCCGAAATCATGAAAATCCACGCTTAGAAAGTTGTTACATGTCACTTATGCTCGAATGCACGCATTTCACTCAAAATCAGTGTTCCTTGTCAAACGTGTGCTTTATGCTCTGAATAGGCGTTAGAAACAGGCTGAAGGCGCTCTTGCGCAAGGAAAGCTGTGTTCATGATCTTGATGACACAAAGTGTGTTTTCCGGCTCTGAACAAGTGCATATCACAATACTATTTTGAAAACTCGTTTCAGCCGTGCTTTTACAGTTAACATGACAAATATGATGAAAATGTGTCAAAAGCTCGAAAACATGAAAATCCATGCTTAGAAAGTTGTTACATGTCACATATGATCGTATGCACTCAAAATCAATGTTGCTAGTCAAACGTGTGCTTTATTCTCTGAAAAGGCGTTAGAAACAGTTTGAAGGCGCTCCTGCGCTAGGAAAGCTGTTTTCATTCACTAATTGACACAACGTGTGTTTTCCCACTCTGAATAAGTGCATATCACAATACTTTGTTGAAAACTCGCTTCAGACGTGCTTTTACAGTTAAAATAACAAATAGGATGAAAATGTGTTAAAAGCCCGAAATCATGAAAATCCACGCTTAGAAAGTTGTTACATGTCACATATGCTCGAATGCACGCATTTCACTCAAAATCAGTGTTCCTTGTCAAACGTGTGCTTTATGCTCTGAAAAGGCGTTAGAAACAGTTTGAAGGCGCTCCTGCGCTAGGAAAGCTGTTTTCATACACTCGTTGACACAACGTGTGTTTTCTCACTCTGAACAAGTGCATATCACAATACTTTGTTGAAAACTCGCTTCAGACGTGCTTTTACAGTTAAAATGACAAATAGGATGAAAATGTGTTAAAAGCCCGAAATCATGAAAATCCACGCTTAGAAAGTTGTTACATGTCACTTATGCTCGAATGCACGCATTTCACTCAAAATCAGTGTTCCTTGTCAAACGTGTGCTTTATGCTCTGAAAAGGCGTTAGAAACAGTTTGAAGGCGCTCCTGCGCTAGGAAAGCCGTTTTCATACACTCGTTGACACAACGTGTGTTTTCTCACTCTGAACAAGTGCATATCACAATACTTTGTTGAAAACTCGCTTCAGACGTGCTTTTACAGTTAAAATGACAAATAGGATGAAAATGTGTTAAAAGCCCGAAATCATGAAAATCCACGCTTAGAAAGTTGTTACATGTCACTTATGCTCGAATGCACGCATTTCACTCAAAATCAGTGTTCCTTGTCAAACGTGTGCTTTATGCTCTGAATAGGCGTTAGAAACAGGCTGAAGGCGCTCTTGCGCAAGGAAAGCTGTGTTCATGATCTTGATGACACAAAGTGTGTTTTCCGGCTCTGAACAAGTGCATATCACAATACTATTTTGAAAACTCGTTTCAGCCGTGCTTTTACAGTTAACATGACAAATATGATGAAAATGTGTCAAAAGCTCGAAAACATGAAAATCCATGCTTAGAAAGTTGTTACATGTCACATATGATCGTATGCACTCAAAATCAATGTTGCTAGTCAAACGTGTGCTTTATTCTCTGAAAAGGCGTTAGAAACAGTTTGAAGGCGCTCCTGCGCTAGGAAAGCTGTTTTCATTCACTAATTGACACAACGTGTGTTTTCCCACTCTGAATAAGTGCATATCACAATACTTTGTTGAAAACTCGCTTCAGACGTGCTTTTACAGTTAAAATAACAAATAGGATGAAAATGTGTTAAAAGCCCGAAATCATGAAAATCCACGCTTAGAAAGTTGTTACATGTCACATATGCTCGAATGCACGCATTTCACTCAAAATCAGTGTTCCTTGTCAAACGTGTGCTTTATGCTCTGAAAAGGCGTTAGAAACAGTTTGAAGGCGCTCCTGCGCTAGGAAAGCCGTTTTCATACACTCGTTGACACAACGTGTGTTTTCTCACTCTGAACAAGTGCATATCACAATACTTTGTTGAAAACTCGCTTCAGTCGTGCTTTTACAGTTAAAATAACAAATAGGATGAAAATGTGTTAAAAGCCCGAAATCATGAAAATCCATGCTTAGAAAGTTGTTACATGTCACATATGCTCGAATGCACGCATTTCACTCAAAATCAGTGTTCCTTGTCAAACGTGTGCTTTATGCTCTGAAAAGGCGTTAGAAACAGTTTGAAGGCGCTCCTGCGCTAGCAAAGCTGTTTTCATACACTCGCTGACACAACGTGTGTTTTCCCACTCTGAACAAGTGCATATCACAATACTTTGTTGAAAACTCGCTTCAGACGTCCTTTTACAGTTAAAATAACAAATAGGATGAAAATGTGTTAAAAGCCCGAAATCATGAAAATCCATGCTTAGAAAGTTGTTTCATGTCACATATGCTCGAATGCACGCATTTCACTCAAAATCAATGTTCCTTGTCAAACGTGTGCTTTATGCTCTGAAAAGGCGTTAGAAACAGTTTGAAGGCGCTCCTGCGCTAGCAAAGCTGTTTTCATACACTCGTTGACACAACGTGTGTTTTCCCACTCTGAACAAGTGCATATCACAATACTATTTTGAAAACTCGTTTCAGCCGTGCTTTTACAGTTAACATGACAAATATGATGAAAATGTGTCAAAAGCTCGAAAACATGAAAATCCATGCTTAGAAAGTTGTTACATGTCACATATGATCGTATGCACTCAAAATCAATGTTGCTTGTCAAACGTGTGCTTGATTCTCTGAAAAGGCGTTAGAAACAGTTTGAAGGCGCTCCTGCGCTAGCAAAGCTGTTTTCATGATCTTGGTGACACAAAGTGTGTTTTCCGGCTCTGAACAAGTGCATATCACAATACTTTGTTGAAAACTCGTTTCAGACGTGCTTTTACAATTAAAATAACAAATAGGATGAAAATGTGTTAAAAGCCCGAAATCATGAAAATCCACGCTTAGAAAGTTGTTACATGTCACTTATGCTCGAATGCACGCATTTCACTTAAGATCAGTGTTCCTTGTCAAACGTGTGCTTTATGCTCTGAAAAGGCGTTAGAAACAGTTTGAAGGCGCTCCTGCGCTAGGAAAGCCGTTTTCATACACTCGTTGACACAACGTGTGTTTTCTCACTCTGAACAAGTGCATATCACAATACTTTGTTGAAAACTCGCTTCAGACGTGCTTTTACAGTTAAAATGACAAATAGGATGAAAATGTGTTAAAAGCCCGAAATCATGAAAATCCATGCTTAGAAAGTTGTTACATGTCACATATGCTCGAATGCACGCATTTCACTCAAAATCTGTGTTCCTTGTCAAACGTGTGCTTTATGCTCTGAAAAGGCGTTAGAAACAGTTTGAAGGCGCTCCGGCGCTAGGAAAGCTGTTTTCATACACTGGCTGACACAACGTGTGTTTTCCCACTCTGAACAAGTGCATATCACAATACTTTGTTGAAAACTCGCTTCAGACGTGCTTTTACAGTTAAAATGACAAATAGGATGAAAATGTGTTAAAAGCCCTAAATCATGAAAATCCATGCTTAGAAAGTTGTTAGATGTCACTTATGCTCGAATGCACGCATTTCACTCAAAATCAATGTTCCTTGTCAAACGTGTGCTTTATGCTCTGAAAAGGCGTTAGAAACAGTTTGAAGGCGCTCCTGCGCTAGGAAAGCTGTTTTCATACACTCGTTGACACAACGTGTGTTTTCTCACTCTGAACAAGTGCATATCACAATACTTTGTTGAAAACTCGCTTCAGACGTGCTTTTACAGTTAAAATGACAAATAGGATGAAAATGTGTTAAAAGCCCGAAATCATGAAAATCCACGCTTAGAAAGTTGTTACATGTCACTTATGCTCGAATGCACGCATTTCACTCAAAATCAGTGTTCCTTGTCAAACGTGTGCTTTATGCTCTGAAAAGGCGTTAGAAACAGTTTGAAGGCGCTCCTGCGCTAGCAAAGCTGTTTTCATACAGTCGCTGACACAACGTGTGTTTTCCCACTCTGAACAAGTGCATATCACAATACTTTGTTGAAAACTCGCTTCAGACGTCCTTTTACAGTTAAAATAACAAATAGGATGAAAATGTGTTAAAAGCCCGAAATCATGAAAATCCATGCTTAGAAAGTTGTTTCATGTCACATATGCTCGAATGCACGCATTTCACTCAAAATCAATGTTCCTTGTCAAACGTGTGCTTTATGCTCTGAAAAGGCGTTAGAAACAGTTTGAAGGCGCTCCTGCGCTAGGAAAGCCGTTTTCATACACTCGTTGACACAACGTGTGTTTACTCACTCTGAACAAGTGCATATCACAATACTTTGTTGAAAACTCGCTTCAGACGTGCTTTTACAGTTAAAATGACAAATAGGATGAAAATGTGTTAAAAGCCCGAAATCATGAAAATCCATGCTTAGAAAGTTGTTACATGTCACATATGCTCGAATGCACGCATTTCACTCAAAATCTGTGTTCCTTGTCAAACGTGTGCTTTATGCTCTGAAAAGGCGTTAGAAACAGTTTGAAGGCGCTCCGGCGCTAGGAAAGCTGTTTTCATACACTGGCTGACACAACGTGTGTTTTCCCACTCTGAACAAGTGCATATCACAATACTTTGTTGAAAACTCGCTTCAGACGTGCTTTTACAGTTAAAATGACAAATAGGATGAAAATGTGTTAAAAGCCCTAAATCATGAAAATCCATGCTTAGAAAGTTGTTAGATGTCACTTATGCTCGAATGCACGCATTTCACTCAAAATCAATGTTCCTTGTCAAACGTGTGCTTTATGCTCTGAAAAGGCGTTAGAAACAGTTTGAAGGCGCTCCTGCGCTAGGAAAGCTGTTTTCATACACTCGTTGACACAACGTGTGTTTTCTCACTCTGAACAAGTGCATATCACAATACTTTGTTGAAAACTCGCTTCAGACGTGCTTTTACAGTTAAAATGACAAATAGGATGAAAATGTGTTAAAAGCCCGAAATCATGAAAATCCACGCTTAGAAAGTTGTTACATGTCACTTATGCTCGAATGCACGCATTTCACTCAAAATCAGTGTTCCTTGTCAAACGTGTGCTTTATGCTCTGAAAAGGCGTTAGAAACAGTTTGAAGGCGCTCCTGCGCTAGGAAAGCCGTTTTCATACACTCGTTGACACAACGTGTGTTTTCTCACTCTGAACAAGTGCATATCACAATACTTTGTTGAAAACTCGCTTCAGACGTGCTTTTACAGTTAAAATGACAAATAGGATGAAAATGTGTTAAAAGCCCGAAATCATGAAAATCCACGCTTAGAAAGTTGTTACATGTCACTTATGCTCGAATGCACGCATTTCACTCAAAATCAGTGTTCCTTGTCAAACGTGTGCTTTATGCTCTGAATAGGCGTTAGAAACAGGCTGAAGGCGCTCTTGCGCAAGGAAAGCTGTGTTCATGATCTTGATGACACAAAGTGTGTTTTCCGGCTCTGAACAAGTGCATATCACAATACTATTTTGAAAACTCGTTTCAGCCGTGCTTTTACAGTTAACATGACAAATATGATGAAAATGTGTCAAAAGCTCGAAAACATGAAAATCCATGCTTAGAAAGTTGTTACATGTCACATATGATCGTATGCACTCAAAATCAATGTTGCTAGTCAAACGTGTGCTTTATTCTCTGAAAAGGCGTTAGAAACAGTTTGAAGGCGCTCCTGCGCTAGGAAAGCTGTTTTCATTCACTAATTGACACAACGTGTGTTTTCCCACTCTGAATAAGTGCATATCACAATACTTTGTTGAAAACTCGCTTCAGACGTGCTTTTACAGTTAAAATAACAAATAGGATGAAAATGTGTTAAAAGCCCGAAATCATGAAAATCCACGCTTAGAAAGTTGTTACATGTCACATATGCTCGAATGCACGCATTTCACTCAAAATCAGTGTTCCTTGTCAAACGTGTGCTTTATGCTCTGAAAAGGCGTTAGAAACAGTTTGAAGGCGCTCCTGCGCTAGCAAAGCTGTTTTCATACACTCGCTGACACAACGTGTGTTTTCCCACTCTGAACAAGTGCATATCACAATACTTTGTTGAAAACTCGCTTCAGACGTCCTTTTACAGTTAAAATAACAAATAGGATGAAAATGTGTTAAAAGCCCGAAATCATGAAAATCCATGCTTAGAAAGTTGTTTCATGTCACATATGCTCGAATGCACGCATTTCACTCAAAATCAATGTTCCTTGTCAAACGTGTGCTTTATGCTCTGAAAAGGCGTTAGAAACAGTTTGAAGGCGCTCCTGCGCTAGCAAAGCTGTTTTCATACACTCGTTGACACAACGTGTGTTTTCCCACTCTGAACAAGTGCATATCACAATACTATTTTGAAAACTCGTTTCAGCCGTGCTTTTACAGTTAACATGACAAATATGATGAAAATGTGTCAAAAGCTCGAAAACATGAAAATCCATGCTTAGAAAGTTGTTACATGTCACATATGATCGTATGCACTCAAAATCAATGTTGCTTGTCAAACGTGTGCTTGATTCTCTGAAAAGGCGTTAGAAACAGTTTGAAGGCGCTCCTGCGCTAGCAAAGCTGTTTTCATGATCTTGGTGACACAAAGTGTGTTTTCCGGCTCTGAACAAGTGCATATCACAATACTTTGTTGAAAACTCGTTTCAGACGTGCTTTTACAATTAAAATAACAAATAGGATGAAAATGTGTTAAAAGCCCGAAATCATGAAAATCCACGCTTAGAAAGTTGTTACATGTCACTTATGCTCGAATGCACGCATTTCACTTAAGATCAGTGTTCCTTGTCAAACGTGTGCTTTATGCTCTGAAAAGGCGTTAGAAACAGTTTGAAGGCGCTCCTGCGCTAGGAAAGCCGTTTTCATACACTCGTTGACACAACGTGTGTTTTCTCACTCTGAACAAGTGCATATCACAATACTTTGTTGAAAACTCGCTTCAGACGTGCTTTTACAGTTAAAATGACAAATAGGATGAAAATGTGTTAAAAGCCCGAAATCATGAAAATCCATCCTTAGAAAGTTGTTACATGTCACATATGCTCGAATGCACGCATTTCACTCAAAATCTGTGTTCCTTGTCAAACGTGTGCTTTATGCTCTGAAAAGGCGTTAGAAACAGTTTGAAGGCGCTCCGGCGCTAGGAAAGCTGTTTTCATACACTGGCTGACACAACGTGTGTTTTCCCACTCTGAACAAGTGCATATCACAATACTTTGTTGAAAACTCGCTTCAGACGTGCTTTTACAGTTAAAATGACAAATAGGATGAAAATGTGTTAAAGGCCCTAAATCATGAAAATCCATGCTTAGAAAGTTGTTAGATGTCACTTATGCTCGAATGCACGCATTTCACTCAAAATCAATGTTCCTTGTCAAACGTGTGCTTTATGCTCTGAAAAGGCGTTAGAAACAGTTTGAAGGCGCTCCTGCGCTAGGAAAGCTGTTTTCATACACTCGTTGACACAACGTGTGTTTTCTCACTCTGAACAAGTGCATATCACAATACTTTGTTGAAAACTCGCTTCAGACGTGCTTTTACAGTTAAAATGACAAATAGGATGAAAATGTGTTAAAAGCCCGAAATCATGAAAATCCACGCTTAGAAAGTTGTTACATGTCACTTATGCTCGAATGCACGCATTTCACTCAAAATCAGTGTTCCTTGTCAAACGTGTGCTTTATGCTCTGAAAAGGCGTTAGAAACAGTTTGAAGGCGCTCCTGCGCTAGGAAAGCCGTTTTCATACACTCGTTGACACAACGTGTGTTTTCTCACTCTGAACAAGTGCATATCACAATACTTTGTTGAAAACTCGCTTCAGACGTGCTTTTACAGTTAAAATGACAAATAGGATGAAAATGTGTTAAAAGCCCGAAATCATGAAAATCCACGCTTAGAAAGTTGTTACATGTCACTTATGCTCGAATGCACGCATTTCACTCAAAATCAGTGTTCCTTGTCAAACGTGTGCTTTATGCTCTGAATAGGCGTTAGAAACAGGCTGAAGGCGCTCTTGCGCAAGGAAAGCTGTGTTCATGATCTTGATGACACAAAGTGTGTTTTCCGGCTCTGAACAAGTGCATATCACAATACTATTTTGAAAACTCGTTTCAGCCGTGCTTTTACAGTTAACATGACAAATATGATGAAAATGTGTCAAAAGCTCGAAAACATGAAAATCCATGCTTAGAAAGTTGTTACATGTCACATATGATCGTATGCACTCAAAATCAATGTTGCTAGTCAAACGTGTGCTTTATTCTCTGAAAAGGCGTTAGAAACAGTTTGAAGGCGCTCCTGCGCTAGGAAAGCTGTTTTCATTCACTAATTGACACAACGTGTGTTTTCCCACTCTGAATAAGTGCATATCACAATACTTTGTTGAAAACTCGCTTCAGACGTGCTTTTACAGTTAAAATAACAAATAGGATGAAAATGTGTTAAAAGCCCGAAATCATGAAAATCCACGCTTAGAAAGTTGTTACATGTCACATATGCTCGAATGCACGCATTTCACTCAAAATCAGTGTTCCTTGTCAAACGTGTGCTTTATGCTCTGAAAAGGCGTTAGAAACAGTTTGAAGGCGCTCCTGCGCTAGGAAAGCTGTTTTCATTCACTAATTGACACAACGTGTGTTTTCCCACTCTGAATAAGTGCATATCACAATACTTTGTTGAAAACTCGCTTCAGACGTGCTTTTACAGTTAAAATAACAAATAGGATGAAAATGTGTTAAAAGCCCGAAATCATGAAAATCCACGCTTAGAAAGTTGTTACATGTCACATATGCTCGAATGCACGCATTTCACTCAAAATCAGTGTTCCTTGTCAAACGTGTGCTTTATGCTCTGAAAAGGCGTTAGAAACAGTTTGAAGGCGCTCCTGCGCTAGGAAAGCCGTTTTCATACACTCGTTGACACAACGTGTGTTTTCTCACTCTGAACAAGTGCATATCACAATACTTTGTTGAAAACTCGCTTCAGACGTGCTTTTACAGTTAAAATAACAAATAGGATGAAAATGTGTTAAAAGCCTGAAATCATGAAAATCCATGCTTAGAAAGTTGTTACATGTCACATATGCTCGAATGCACGCATTTCACTCAAAATCAGTGTTCCTTGTCAAACGTGTGCTTTATGCTCTGAAAAGGCGTTAGAAACAGTTTGAAGGCGCTCCTGCGCTAGCAAAGCTGTTTTCATACACTCGCTGACACAACGTGTGTTTTCCCACTCTGAACAAGTGCATATCACAATACTTTGTTGAAAACTCGCTTCAGACGTCCTTTTACAGTTAAAATAACAAATAGGATGAAAATGTGTTAAAAGCCCGAAATCATGAAAATCCATGCTTAGAAAGTTGTTTCATGTCACATATGCTCGAATGCACGCATTTCACTCAAAATCAATGTTCCTTGTCAAACGTGTGCTTTATGCTCTGAAAAGGCGTTAGAAACAGTTTGAAGGCGCTCCTGCGCTAGCAAAGCTGTTTTCATACACTCGTTGACACAACGTGTGTTTTCCCACTCTGAACAAGTGCATATCACAATACTATTTTGAAAACTCGTTTCAGCCGTGCTTTTACAGTTAACATGACAAATATGATGAAAATGTGTCAAAAGCTCGAAAACATGAAAATCCATGCTTAGAAAGTTGTTACATGTCACATATGATCGTATGCACTCAAAATCAATGTTGCTTGTCAAACGTGTGCTTGATTCTCTGAAAAGGCGTTAGAAACAGTTTGAAGGCGCTCCTGCGCTAGCAAAGCTGTTTTCATGATCTTGGTGACACAAAGTGTGTTTTCCGGCTCTGAACAAGTGCATATCACAATACTTTGTTGAAAACTCGTTTCAGACGTGCTTTTACAATTAAAATAACAAATAGGATGAAAATGTGTTAAAAGCCCGAAATCATGAAAATCCACGCTTAGAAAGTTGTTACATGTCACTTATGCTCGAATGCACGCATTTCACTTAAGATCAGTGTTCCTTGTCAAACGTGTGCTTTATGCTCTGAAAAGGCGTTAGAAACAGTTTGAAGGCGCTCCTGCGCTAGGAAAGCCGTTTTCATACACTCGTTGACACAACGTGTGTTTTCTCACTCTGAACAAGTGCATATCACAATACTTTGTTGAAAACTCGCTTCAGACGTGCTTTTACAGTTAAAATGACAAATAGGATGAAAATGTGTTAAAAGCCCGAAATCATGAAAATCCATCCTTAGAAAGTTGTTACATGTCACATATGCTCGAATGCACGCATTTCACTCAAAATCTGTGTTCCTTGTCAAACGTGTGCTTTATGCTCTGAAAAGGCGTTAGAAACAGTTTGAAGGCGCTCCGGCGCTAGGAAAGCTGTTTTCATACACTGGCTGACACAACGTGTGTTTTCCCACTCTGAACAAGTGCATATCACAATACTTTGTTGAAAACTCGCTTCAGACGTGCTTTTACAGTTAAAATGACAAATAGGATGAAAATGTGTTAAAGGCCCTAAATCATGAAAATCCATGCTTAGAAAGTTGTTAGATGTCACTTATGCTCGAATGCACGCATTTCACTCAAAATCAATGTTCCTTGTCAAACGTGTGCTTTATGCTCTGAAAAGGCGTTAGAAACAGTTTGAAGGCGCTCCTGCGCTAGGAAAGCTGTTTTCATACACTCGTTGACACAACGTGTGTTTTCTCACTCTGAACAAGTGCATATCACAATACTTTGTTGAAAACTCGCTTCAGACGTGCTTTTACAGTTAAAATGACAAATAGGATGAAAATGTGTTAAAAGCCCGAAATCATGAAAATCCACGCTTAGAAAGTTGTTACATGTCACTTATGCTCGAATGCACGCATTTCACTCAAAATCAGTGTTCCTTGTCAAACGTGTGCTTTATGCTCTGAAAAGGCGTTAGAAACAGTTTGAAGGCGCTCCTGCGCTAGGAAAGCCGTTTTCATACACTCGTTGACACAACGTGTGTTTTCTCACTCTGAACAAGTGCATATCACAATACTTTGTTGAAAACTCGCTTCAGACGTGCTTTTACAGTTAAAATGACAAATAGGATGAAAATGTGTTAAAAGCCCGAAATCATGAAAATCCACGCTTAGAAAGTTGTTACATGTCACTTATGCTCGAATGCACGCATTTCACTCAAAATCAGTGTTCCTTGTCAAACGTGTGCTTTATGCTCTGAATAGGCGTTAGAAACAGGCTGAAGGCGCTCTTGCGCAAGGAAAGCTGTGTTCATGATCTTGATGACACAAAGTGTGTTTTCCGGCTCTGAACAAGTGCATATCACAATACTATTTTGAAAACTCGTTTCAGCCGTGCTTTTACAGTTAACATGACAAATATGATGAAAATGTGTCAAAAGCTCGAAAACATGAAAATCCATGCTTAGAAAGTTGTTACATGTCACATATGATCGTATGCACTCAAAATCAATGTTGCTAGTCAAACGTGTGCTTTATTCTCTGAAAAGGCGTTAGAAACAGTTTGAAGGCGCTCCTGCGCTAGGAAAGCTGTTTTCATTCACTAATTGACACAACGTGTGTTTTCCCACTCTGAATAAGTGCATATCACAATACTTTGTTGAAAACTCGCTTCAGACGTGCTTTTACAGTTAAAATAACAAATAGGATGAAAATGTGTTAAAAGCCCGAAATCATGAAAATCCACGCTTAGAAAGTTGTTACATGTCACATATGCTCGAATGCACGCATTTCACTCAAAATCAGTGTTCCTTGTCAAACGTGTGCTTTATGCTCTGAAAAGGCGTTAGAAACAGTTTGAAGGCGCTCCTGCGCTAGGAAAGCCGTTTTCATACACTCGTTGACACAACGTGTGTTTTCTCACTCTGAACAAGTGCATATCACAATACTTTGTTGAAAACTCGCTTCAGACGTGCTTTTACAGTTAAAATAACAAATAGGATGAAAATGTGTTAAAAGCCCGAAATCATGAAAATCCATGCTTAGAAAGTTGTTACATGTCACATATGCTCGAATGCACGCATTTCACTCAAAATCAGTGTTCCTTGTCAAACGTGTGCTTTATGCTCTGAAAAGGCGTTAGAAACAGTTTGAAGGCGCTCCTGCGCTAGCAAAGCTGTTTTCATACACTCGCTGACACAACGTGTGTTTTCCCACTCTGAACAAGTGCATATCACAATACTTTGTTGAAAACTCGCTTCAGACGTCCTTTTACAGTTAAAATAACAAATAGGATGAAAATGTGTTAAAAGCCCGAAATCATGAAAATCCATGCTTAGAAAGTTGTTTCATGTCACATATGCTCGAATGCACGCATTTCACTCAAAATCAATGTTCCTTGTCAAACGTGTGCTTTATGCTCTGAAAAGGCGTTAGAAACAGTTTGAAGGCGCTCCTGCGCTAGCAAAGCTGTTTTCATACACTCGTTGACACAACGTGTGTTTTCCCACTCTGAACAAGTGCATATCACAATACTATTTTGAAAACTCGTTTCAGCCGTGCTTTTACAGTTAACATGACAAATATGATGAAAATGTGTCAAAAGCTCGAAAACATGAAAATCCATGCTTAGAAAGTTGTTACATGTCACATATGATCGTATGCACTCAAAATCAATGTTGCTTGTCAAACGTGTGCTTGATTCTCTGAAAAGGCGTTAGAAACAGTTTGAAGGCGCTCCTGCGCTAGCAAAGCTGTTTTCATGATCTTGGTGACACAAAGTGTGTTTTCCGGCTCTGAACAAGTGCATATCACAATACTTTGTTGAAAACTCGTTTCAGACGTGCTTTTACAATTAAAATAACAAATAGGATGAAAATGTGTTAAAAGCCCGAAATCATGAAAATCCACGCTTAGAAAGTTGTTACATGTCACTTATGCTCGAATGCACGCATTTCACTTAAGATCAGTGTTCCTTGTCAAACGTGTGCTTTATGCTCTGAAAAGGCGTTAGAAACAGTTTGAAGGCGCTCCTGCGCTAGGAAAGCCGTTTTCATACACTCGTTGACACAACGTGTGTTTTCTCACTCTGAACAAGTGCATATCACAATACTTTGTTGAAAACTCGCTTCAGACGTGCTTTTACAGTTAAAATGACAAATAGGATGAAAATGTGTTAAAAGCCCGAAATCATGAAAATCCATCCTTAGAAAGTTGTTACATGTCACATATGCTCGAATGCACGCATTTCACTCAAAATCTGTGTTCCTTGTCAAACGTGTGCTTTATGCTCTGAAAAGGCGTTAGAAACAGTTTGAAGGCGCTCCGGCGCTAGGAAAGCTGTTTTCATACACTGGCTGACACAACGTGTGTTTTCCCACTCTGAACAAGTGCATATCACAATACTTTGTTGAAAACTCGCTTCAGACGTGCTTTTACAGTTAAAATGACAAATAGGATGAAAATGTGTTAAAGGCCCTAAATCATGAAAATCCATGCTTAGAAAGTTGTTAGATGTCACTTATGCTCGAATGCACGCATTTCACTCAAAATCAATGTTCCTTGTCAAACGTGTGCTTTATGCTCTGAAAAGGCGTTAGAAACAGTTTGAAGGCGCTCCTGCGCTAGGAAAGCTGTTTTCATACACTCGTTGACACAACGTGTGTTTTCTCACTCTGAACAAGTGCATATCACAATACTTTGTTGAAAACTCGCTTCAGACGTGCTTTTACAGTTAAAATGACAAATAGGATGAAAATGTGTTAAAAGCCCGAAATCATGAAAATCCACGCTTAGAAAGTTGTTACATGTCACTTATGCTCGAATGCACGCATTTCACTCAAAATCAGTGTTCCTTGTCAAACGTGTGCTTTATGCTCTGAAAAGGCGTTAGAAACAGTTTGAAGGCGCTCCTGCGCTAGGAAAGCCGTTTTCATACACTCGTTGACACAACGTGTGTTTTCTCACTCTGAACAAGTGCATATCACAATACTTTGTTGAAAACTCGCTTCAGACGTGCTTTTACAGTTAAAATGACAAATAGGATGAAAATGTGTTAAAAGCCCGAAATCATGAAAATCCACGCTTAGAAAGTTGTTACATGTCACTTATGCTCGAATGCACGCATTTCACTCAAAATCAGTGTTCCTTGTCAAACGTGTGCTTTATGCTCTGAATAGGCGTTAGAAACAGGCTGAAGGCGCTCTTGCGCAAGGAAAGCTGTGTTCATGATCTTGATGACACAAAGTGTGTTTTCCGGCTCTGAACAAGTGCATATCACAATACTATTTTGAAAACTCGTTTCAGCCGTGCTTTTACAGTTAACATGACAAATATGATGAAAATGTGTCAAAAGCTCGAAAACATGAAAATCCATGCTTAGAAAGTTGTTACATGTCACATATGATCGTATGCACTCAAAATCAATGTTGCTAGTCAAACGTGTGCTTTATTCTCTGAAAAGGCGTTAGAAACAGTTTGAAGGCGCTCCTGCGCTAGGAAAGCTGTTTTCATTCACTAATTGACACAACGTGTGTTTTCCCACTCTGAATAAGTGCATATCACAATACTTTGTTGAAAACTCGCTTCAGACGTGCTTTTACAGTTAAAATAACAAATAGGATGAAAATGTGTTAAAAGCCCGAAATCATGAAAATCCACGCTTAGAAAGTTGTTACATGTCACATATGCTCGAATGCACGCATTTCACTCAAAATCAGTGTTCCTTGTCAAACGTGTGCTTTATGCTCTGAAAAGGCGTTAGAAACAGTTTGAAGGCGCTCCTGCGCTAGGAAAGCCGTTTTCATACACTCGTTGACACAACGTGTGTTTTCTCACTCTGAACAAGTGCATATCACAATACTTTGTTGAAAACTCGCTTCAGACGTGCTTTTACAGTTAAAATAACAAATAGGATGAAAATGTGTTAAAAGCCCGAAATCATGAAAATCCATGCTTAGAAAGTTGTTACATGTCACATATGCTCGAATGCACGCATTTCACTCAAAATCAGTGTTCCTTGTCAAACGTGTGCTTTATGCTCTGAAAAGGCGTTAGAAACAGTTTGAAGGCGCTCCTGCGCTAGCAAAGCTGTTTTCATACACTCGCTGACACAACGTGTGTTTTCCCACTCTGAACAAGTGCATATCACAATACTTTGTTGAAAACTCGCTTCAGACGTCCTTTTACAGTTAAAATAACAAATAGGATGAAAATGTGTTAAAAGCCCGAAATCATGAAAATCCATGCTTAGAAAGTTGTTTCATGTCACATATGCTCGAATGCACGCATTTCACTCAAAATCAATGTTCCTTGTCAAACGTGTGCTTTATGCTCTGAAAAGGCGTTAGAAACAGTTTGAAGGCGCTCCTGCGCTAGCAAAGCTGTTTTCATACACTCGTTGACACAACGTGTGTTTTCCCACTCTGAACAAGTGCATATCACAATACTATTTTGAAAACTCGTTTCAGCCGTGCTTTTACAGTTAACATGACAAATATGATGAAAATGTGTCAAAAGCTCGAAAACATGAAAATCCATGCTTAGAAAGTTGTTACATGTCACATATGATCGTATGCACTCAAAATCAATGTTGCTTGTCAAACGTGTGCTTGATTCTCTGAAAAGGCGTTAGAAACAGTTTGAAGGCGCTCCTGCGCTAGCAAAGCTGTTTTCATGATCTTGGTGACACAAAGTGTGTTTTCCGGCTCTGAACAAGTGCATATCACAATACTTTGTTGAAAACTCGTTTCAGACGTGCTTTTACATTTAAAATAACAAATAGGATGAAAATGTGTTAAAAGCCCGAAATCATGAAAATCCACGCTTAGAAAGTTGTTACATGTCACTTATGCTCGAATGCACGCATTTCACTTAAGATCAGTGTTCCTTGTCAAACGTGTGCTTTATGCTCTGAAAAGGCGTTAGAAACAGTTTGAAGGCGCTCCTGCGCTAGGAAAGCCGTTTTCATACACTCGTTGACACAACGTGTGTTTTCTCACTCTGAACAAGTGCATATCACAATACTTTGTTGAAAACTCGCTTCAGACGTGCTTTTACAGTTAAAATGACAAATAGGATGAAAATGTGTTAAAAGCCCGAAATCATGAAAATCCATGCTTAGAAAGTTGTTACATGTCACATATGCTCGAATGCACGCATTTCACTCAAAATCTGTGTTCCTTGTCAAACGTGTGCTTTATGCTCTGAAAAGGCGTTAGAAACAGTTTGAAGGCGCTCCGGCGCTAGGAAAGCTGTTTTCATACACTGGCTGACACAACGTGTGTTTTCCCACTCTGAACAAGTGCATATCACAATACTTTGTTGAAAACTCGCTTCAGACGTGCTTTTACAGTTAAAATGACAAATAGGATGAAAATGTGTTAAAAGCCCTAAATCATGAAAATCCATGCTTAGAAAGTTGTTAGATGTCACTTATGCTCGAATGCACGCATTTCACTCAAAATCAATGTTCCTTGTCAAACGTGTGCTTTATGCTCTGAAAAGGCGTTAGAAACAGTTTGAAGGCGCTCCTGCGCTAGGAAAGCTGTTTTCATACACTCGTTGACACAACGTGTGTTTTCTCACTCTGAACAAGTGCATATCACAATACTTTGTTGAAAACTCGCTTCAGACGTGCTTTTACAGTTAAAATGACAAATAGGATGAAAATGTGTTAAAAGCCCGAAATCATGAAAATCCACGCTTAGAAAGTTGTTACATGTCACTTATGCTCGAATGCACGCATTTCACTCAAAATCAGTGTTCCTTGTCAAACGTGTGCTTTATGCTCTGAAAAGGCGTTAGAAACAGTTTGAAGGCGCTCCTGCGCTAGGAAAGCCGTTTTCATACACTCGTTGACACAACGTGTGTTTTCTCACTCTGAACA
Organism: Neoarius graeffei; assembly: GCF_027579695.1. Classification (NCBI taxonomy): domain Eukaryota; kingdom Metazoa; phylum Chordata; class Actinopteri; order Siluriformes; family Ariidae; genus Neoarius; species Neoarius graeffei. Next base: position 327,342 of record NC_083585.1, read on the forward strand.
AGTGCATATCACAATACTTTGTTGAAAACTCGCTTCAGACGTGCTTTTACAGTTAAAATGACAAATAGGATGAAAATGTGTTAAAAGCCCGAAATCATGAAAATCCACGCTTAGAAAGTTGTTACATGTCACTTATGCTCGAATGCACGCATTTCACTCAAAATCAGTGTTCCTTGTCAAACGTGTGCTTTATGCTCTGAATAGGCGTTAGAAACAGGCTGAAGGCGCTCTTGCGCAAGGAAAGCTGTGTTCATGATCTTGATGACACAAAGTGTGTTTTCCGGCTCTGAACAAGTGCATATCACAATACTATTTTGAAAACTCGTTTCAGCCGTGCTTTTACAGTTAACATGACAAATATGATGAAAATGTGTCAAAAGCTCGAAAACATGAAAATCCATGCTTAGAAAGTTGTTACATGTCACATATGATCGTATGCACTCAAAATCAATGTTGCTAGTCAAACGTGTGCTTTATTCTCTGAAAAGGCGTTAGAAACAGTTTGAAGGCGCTCCTGCGCTAGGAAAGCTGTTTTCATTCACTAATTGACACAACGTGTGTTTTCCCACTCTGAATAAGTGCATATCATAATACTTTGTTGAAAACTCGCTTCAGACGTGCTTTTACAGTTAAAATAACAAATAGGATGAAAATGTGTTAAAAGCCCGAAATCATGAAAATCCACGCTTAGAAAGTTGTTACATGTCACATATGCTCGAATGCACGCATTTCACTCAAAATCAGTGTTCCTTGTCAAACGTGTGCTTTATGCTCTGAAAAGGCGTTAGAAACAGTTTGAAGGCGCTCCTGCGCTAGGAAAGCCGTTTTCATACACTCGTTGACACAACGTGTGTTTTCTCACTCTGAACAAGTGCATATCACAATACTTTGTTGAAAACTCGCTTCAGACGTGCTTTTACAGTTAAAATGACAAATAGGATGAAAATGTGTTAAAAGCCCGAAATCATGAAAATCCATGCTTAGAAAGTTGTTACATGTCACATATGCTCGAATGCACGCATTTCACTCAAAATCTGTGTTCCTTGTCAAACGTGTGCTTTATGCTCTGAAAAGGCGTTAGAAACAGTTTGAAGGCGCTCCGGCGCTAGGAAAGCTGTTTTCATACACTCGTTGACACAACGTGTGTTTTCTCACTCTGAACAAGTGCATATCACAATACTTTGTTGAAAACTCGCTTCAGACGTGCTTTTACAGTTAAAATAACAAATAGGATGAAAATGTGTTAAAAGCCCGAAATCATGAAAATCCACGCTTAGAAAGTTGTTACATGTCACATATGCTCGAATGCACGCATTTCACTCAAAATCAGTGTTCCTTGTCAAACGTGTGCTTTATGCTCTGAAAAGGCGTTAGAAACAGTTTGAAGGCGCTCCTGCGCTAGGAAAGCCGTTTTCATACACTCGTTGACACAACGTGTGTTTTCTCACTCTGAACAAGTGCATATCACAATACTTTGTTGAAAACTCGCTTCAGACGTGCTTTTACAGTTAAAATGACAAATAGGATGAAAATGTGTTAAAAGCCCGAAATCATGAAAATCCATGCTTAGAAAGTTGTTACATGTCACATATGCTCGAATGCACGCATTTCACTCAAAATCTGTGTTCCTTGTCAAACGTGTGCTTTATGCTCTGAAAAGGCGTTAGAAACAGTTTGAAGGCGCTCCTGCGCTAGGAAAGCTGTTTTCATACACTCGTTGACACAACGTGTGTTTTCTCACTCTGAACAAGTGCATATCACAATACTTTGTTGAAAACTCGCTTCAGACGTGCTTTTACAGTTAAAATGACAAATAGGATGAAAATGTGTTAAAAGCCCGAAATCATGAAAATCCATGCTTAGAAAGTTGTTTCATGTCACATATGCTCGAATGCACGCATTTCACTCAAAATCAATGTTCCTTGTCAAACGTGTGCTTTATGCTCTGAAAAGGCGTTAGAAACAGTTTGAAGGCGCTCCTGCGCTAGCAAAGCTGTTTTCATACACTCGTTGACACAACGTGTGTTTTCCCACTCTGAACAAGTGCATATCACAATACTATTTTGAAAACTCGTTTCAGCCGTGCTTTTACAGTTAACATGACAAATATGATGAAAATGTGTCAAAAGCTCGAAAACATGAAAATCCATGCTTAGAAAGTTGTTACATGTCACATATGATCGTATGCACTCAAAATCAATGTTGCTTGTCAAACGTGTGCTTGATTCTCTGAAAAGGCGTTAGAAACAGTTTGAAGGCGCTCCTGCGCTAGCAAAGCTGTTTTCATGATCTTGGTGACACAAAGTGTGTTTTCCGGCTCTGAACAAGTGCATATCACAATACTTTGTTGAAAACTCGTTTCAGACGTGCTTTTACAATTAAAATAACAAATAGGATGAAAATGTGTTAAAAGCCCGAAATCATGAAAATCCACGCTTAGAAAGTTGTTACATGTCACTTATGCTCGAATGCACGCATTTCACTTAAGATCAGTGTTCCTTGTCAAACGTGTGCTTTATGCTCTGAAAAGGCGTTAGAAACAGTTTGAAGGCGCTCCTGCGCTAGGAAAGCCGTTTTCATACACTCGTTGACACAACGTGTGTTTTCTCACTCTGAACAAGTGCATATCACAATACTTTGTTGAAAACTCGCTTCAGACGTGCTTTTACAGTTAAAATGACAAATAGGATGAAAATGTGTTAAAAGCCCGAAATCATGAAAATCCATCCTTAGAAAGTTGTTACATGTCACATATGCTCGAATGCACGCATTTCACTCAAAATCTGTGTTCCTTGTCAAACGTGTGCTTTATGCTCTGAAAAGGCGTTAGAAACAGTTTGAAGGCGCTCCGGCGCTAGGAAAGCTGTTTTCATACACTGGCTGACACAACGTGTGTTTTCCCACTCTGAACAAGTGCATATCACAATACTTTGTTGAAAACTCGCTTCAGACGTGCTTTTACAGTTAAAATGACAAATAGGATGAAAATGTGTTAAAGGCCCTAAATCATGAAAATCCATGCTTAGAAAGTTGTTAGATGTCACTTATGCTCGAATGCACGCATTTCACTCAAAATCAATGTTCCTTGTCAAACGTGTGCTTTATGCTCTGAAAAGGCGTTAGAAACAGTTTGAAGGCGCTCCTGCGCTAGGAAAGCTGTTTTCATACACTCGTTGACACAACGTGTGTTTTCTCACTCTGAACAAGTGCATATCACAATACTTTGTTGAAAACTCGCTTCAGACGTGCTTTTACAGTTAAAATGACAAATAGGATGAAAATGTGTTAAAAGCCCGAAATCATGAAAATCCACGCTTAGAAAGTTGTTACATGTCACTTATGCTCGAATGCACGCATTTCACTCAAAATCAGTGTTCCTTGTCAAACGTGTGCTTTATGCTCTGAAAAGGCGTTAGAAACAGTTTGAAGGCGCTCCTGCGCTAGGAAAGCCGTTTTCATACACTCGTTGACACAACGTGTGTTTTCTCACTCTGAACAAGTGCATATCACAATACTTTGTTGAAAACTCGCTTCAGACGTGCTTTTACAGTTAAAATGACAAATAGGATGAAAATGTGTTAAAAGCCCGAAATCATGAAAATCCACGCTTAGAAAGTTGTTACATGTCACATATGCTCGAATGCACGCATTTCACTCAAAATCAGTGTTCCTTGTCAAACGTGTGCTTTATGCTCTGAAAAGGCGTTAGAAACAGTTTGAAGGCGCTCCTGCGCTAGCAAAGCTGTTTTCATACACTCGCTGACACAACGTGTGTTTTCCCACTCTGAACAAGTGCATATCACAATACTTTGTTGAAAACTCGCTTCAGACGTCCTTTTACAGTTAAAATAACAAATAGGATGAAAATGTGTTAAAAGCCCGAAATCATGAAAATCCATGCTTAGAAAGTTGTTTCATGTCACATATGCTCGAATGCACGCATTTCACTCAAAATCAATGTTCCTTGTCAAACGTGTGCTTTATGCTCTGAAATGGCGTTAGAAACAGTTTGAAGGCGCTCCTGCGCTAGCAAAGCTGTTTTCATACACTCGTTGACACAACGTGTGTTTTCCCACTCTGAACAAGTGCATATCACAATACTATTTTGAAAACTCGTTTCAGCCGTGCTTTTACAGTTAACATGACAAATATGATGAAAATGTGTCAAAAGCTCGAAAACATGAAAATCCATGCTTAGAAAGTTGTTACATGTCACATATGATCGTATGCACTCAAAATCAATGTTGCTTGTCAAACGTGTGCTTGATTCTCTGAAAAGGCGTTAGAAACAGTTTGAAGGCGCTCCTGCGCTAGCAAAGCTGTTTTCATGATCTTGGTGACACAAAGTGTGTTTTCCGGCTCTGAACAAGTGCATATCACAATACTTTGTTGAAAACTCGTTTCAGACGTGCTTTTACAATTAAAATAACAAATAGGATGAAAATGTGTTAAAAGCCCGAAATCATGAAAATCCACGCTTAGAAAGTTGTTACATGTCACTTATGCTCGAATGCACGCATTTCACTTAAGATCAGTGTTCCTTGTCAAACGTGTGCTTTATGCTCTGAAAAGGCGTTAGAAACAGTTTGAAGGCGCTCCTGCGCTAGGAAAGCCGTTTTCATACACTCGTTGACACAACGTGTGTTTTCTCACTCTGAACAAGTGCATATCACAATACTTTGTTGAAAACTCGCTTCAGACGTGCTTTTACAGTTAAAATGACAAATAGGATGAAAATGTGTTAAAAGCCCGAAATCATGAAAATCCATGCTTAGAAAGTTGTTACATGTCACATATGCTCGAATGCACGCATTTCACTCAAAATCTGTGTTCCTTGTCAAACGTGTGCTTTATGCTCTGAAAAGGCGTTAGAAACAGTTTGAAGGCGCTCCGGCGCTAGGAAAGCTGTTTTCATACACTGGCTGACACAACGTGTGTTTTCCCACTCTGAACAAGTGCATATCACAATACTTTGTTGAAAACTCGCTTCAGACGTGCTTTTACAGTTAAAATGACAAATAGGATGAAAATGTGTTAAAAGCCCTAAATCATGAAAATCCATGCTTAGAAAGTTGTTAGATGTCACTTATGCTCGAATGCACGCATTTCACTCAAAATCAATGTTCCTTGTCAAACGTGTGCTTTATGCTCTGAAAAGGCGTTAGAAACAGTTTGAAGGCGCTCCTGCGCTAGGAAAGCTGTTTTCATACACTCGTTGACACAACGTGTGTTTTCTCACTCTGAACAAGTGCATATCACAATACTTTGTTGAAAACTCGCTTCAGACGTGCTTTTACAGTTAAAATGACAAATAGGATGAAAATGTGTTAAAAGCCCGAAATCATGAAAATCCACGCTTAGAAAGTTGTTACATGTCACTTATGCTCGAATGCACGCATTTCACTCAAAATCAGTGTTCCTTGTCAAACGTGTGCTTTATGCTCTGAAAAGGCGTTAGAAACAGTTTGAAGGCGCTCCTGCGCTAGGAAAGCCGTTTTCATACACTCGTTGACACAACGTGTGTTTTCTCACTCTGAACAAGTGCATATCACAATACTTTGTTGAAAACTCGCTTCAGACGTGCTTTTACAGTTAAAATGACAAATAGGATGAAAATGTGTTAAAAGCCCGAAATCATGAAAATCCACGCTTAGAAAGTTGTTACATGTCACTTATGCTCGAATGCACGCATTTCACTCAAAATCAGTGTTCCTTGTCAAACGTGTGCTTTATGCTCTGAATAGGCGTTAGAAACAGGCTGAAGGCGCTCTTGCGCAAGGAAAGCTGTGTTCATGATCTTGATGACACAAAGTGTGTTTTCCGGCTCTGAACAAGTGCATATCACAATACTATTTTGAAAACTCGTTTCAGCCGTGCTTTTACAGTTAACATGACAAATATGATGAAAATGTGTCAAAAGCTCGAAAACATGAAAATCCATGCTTAGAAAGTTGTTACATGTCACATATGATCGTATGCACTCAAAATCAATGTTGCTAGTCAAACGTGTGCTTTATTCTCTGAAAAGGCGTTAGAAACAGTTTGAAGGCGCTCCTGCGCTAGGAAAGCTGTTTTCATTCACTAATTGACACAACGTGTGTTTTCCCACTCTGAATAAGTGCATATCACAATACTTTGTTGAAAACTCGCTTCAGACGTGCTTTTACAGTTAAAATAACAAATAGGATGAAAATGTGTTAAAAGCCCGAAATCATGAAAATCCACGCTTAGAAAGTTGTTACATGTCACATATGCTCGAATGCACGCATTTCACTCAAAATCAGTGTTCCTTGTCAAACGTGTGCTTTATGCTCTGAAAAGGCGTTAGAAACAGTTTGAAGGCGCTCCTGCGCTAGGAAAGCCGTTTTCATACACTCGTTGACACAACGTGTGTTTTCTCACTCTGAACAAGTGCATATCACAATACTTTGTTGAAAACTCGCTTCAGTCGTGCTTTTACAGTTAAAATAACAAATAGGATGAAAATGTGTTAAAAGCCCGAAATCATGAAAATCCACGCTTAGAAAGTTGTTACATGTCACATATGCTCGAATGCACGCATTTCACTCAAAATCAGTGTTCCTTGTCAAACGTGTGCTTTATGCTCTGAAAAGGCGTTAGAAACAGTTTGAAGGCGCTCCTGCGCTAGCAAAGCTGTTTTCATACACTCGCTGACACAACGTGTGTTTTCCCACTCTGAACAAGTGCATATCACAATACTTTGTTGAAAACTCGCTTCAGACGTCCTTTTACAGTTAAAATAACAAATAGGATGAAAATGTGTTAAAAGCCCGAAATCATGAAAATCCATGCTTAGAAAGTTGTTTCATGTCACATATGCTCGAATGCACGCATTTCACTCAAAATCAATGTTCCTTGTCAAACGTGTGCTTTATGCTCTGAAAAGGCGTTAGAAACAGTTTGAAGGCGCTCCTGCGCTAGCAAAGCTGTTTTCATACACTCGTTGACACAACGTGTGTTTTCCCACTCTGAACAAGTGCATATCACAATACTATTTTGAAAACTCGTTTCAGCCGTGCTTTTACAGTTAACATGACAAATATGATGAAAATGTGTCAAAAGCTCGAAAACATGAAAATCCATGCTTAGAAAGTTGTTACATGTCACATATGATCGTATGCACTCAAAATCAATGTTGCTTGTCAAACGTGTGCTTGATTCTCTGAAAAGGCGTTAGAAACAGTTTGAAGGCGCTCCTGCGCTAGCAAAGCTGTTTTCATGATCTTGGTGACACAAAGTGTGTTTTCCGGCTCTGAACAAGTGCATATCACAATACTTTGTTGAAAACTCGTTTCAGACGTGCTTTTACAATTAAAATAACAAATAGGATGAAAATGTGTTAAAAGCCCGAAATCATGAAAATCCACGCTTAGAAAGTTGTTACATGTCACTTATGCTCGAATGCACGCATTTCACTTAAGATCAGTGTTCCTTGTCAAACGTGTGCTTTATGCTCTGAAAAGGCGTTAGAAACAGTTTGAAGGCGCTCCTGCGCTAGGAAAGCCGTTTTCATACACTCGTTGACACAACGTGTGTTTTCTCACTCTGAACAAGTGCATATCACAATACTTTGTTGAAAACTCGCTTCAGACGTGCTTTTACAGTTAAAATGACAAATAGGATGAAAATGTGTTAAAAGCCCGAAATCATGAAAATCCATGCTTAGAAAGTTGTTACATGTCACATATGCTCGAATGCACGCATTTCACTCAAAATCTGTGTTCCTTGTCAAACGTGTGCTTTATGCTCTGAAAAGGCGTTAGAAACAGTTTGAAGGCGCTCCGGCGCTAGGAAAGCTGTTTTCATACACTGGCTGACACAACGTGTGTTTTCCCACTCTGAACAAGTGCATATCACAATACTTTGTTGAAAACTCGCTTCAGACGTGCTTTTACAGTTAAAATGACAAATAGGATGAAAATGTGTTAAAAGCCCTAAATCATGAAAATCCATGCTTAGAAAGTTGTTAGATGTCACTTATGCTCGAATGCACGCATTTCACTCAAAATCAATGTTCCTTGTCAAACGTGTGCTTTATGCTCTGAAAAGGCGTTAGAAACAGTTTGAAGGCGCTCCTGCGCTAGGAAAGCTGTTTTCATACACTCGTTGACACAACGTGTGTTTTCTCACTCTGAACAAGTGCATATCACAATACTTTGTTGAAAACTCGCTTCAGACGTGCTTTTACAGTTAAAATGACAAATAGGATGAAAATGTGTTAAAAGCCCGAAATCATGAAAATCCACGCTTAGAAAGTTGTTACATGTCACTTATGCTCGAATGCACGCATTTCACTCAAAATCAGTGTTCCTTGTCAAACGTGTGCTTTATGCTCTGAAAAGGCGTTAGAAACAGTTTGAAGGCGCTCCTGCGCTAGGAAAGCCGTTTTCATACACTCGTTGACACAACGTGTGTTTTCTCACTCTGAACAAGTGCATATCACAATACTTTGTTGAAAACTCGCTTCAGACGTGCTTTTACAGTTAAAATGACAAATAGGATGAAAATGTGTTAAAAGCCCGAAATCATGAAAATCCACGCTTAGAAATTTGTTACATGTCACTTATGCTCGAATGCACGCATTTCACTCAAAATCAGTGTTCCTTGTCAAACGTGTGCTTTATGCTCTGAATAGGCGTTAGAAACAGGCTGAAGGCGCTCTTGCGCAAGGAAAGCTGTGTTCATGATCTTGATGACACAAAGTGTGTTTTCCGGCTCTGAACAAGTGCATATCACAATACTATTTTGAAAACTCGTTTCAGCCGTGCTTTTACAGTTAACATGACAAATATGATGAAAATGTGTCAAAAGCTCGAAAACATGAAAATCCATGCTTAGAAAGTTGTTACATGTCACATATGATCGTATGCACTCAAAATCAATGTTGCTAGTCAAACGTGTGCTTTATTCTCTGAAAAGGCGTTAGAAACAGTTTGAAGGCGCTCCTGCGCTAGGAAAGCTGTTTTCATTCACTAATTGACACAACGTGTGTTTTCCCACTCTGAATAAGTGCATATCACAATACTTTGTTGAAAACTCGCTTCAGACGTGCTTTTACAGTTAAAATAACAAATAGGATGAAAATGTGTTAAAAGCCCGAAATCATGAAAATCCACGCTTAGAAAGTTGTTACATGTCACATATGCTCGAATGCACGCATTTCACTCAAAATCAGTGTTCCTTGTCAAACGTGTGCTTTATGCTCTGAAAAGGCGTTAGAAACAGTTTGAAGGCGCTCCTGCGCTAGGAAAGCCGTTTTCATACACTCGTTGACACAACGTGTGTTTTCTCACTCTGAACAAGTGCATATCACAATACTTTGTTGAAAACTCGCTTCAGACGTGCTTTTACAGTTAAAATAACAAATAGGATGAAAATGTGTTAAAAGCCCGAAATCATGAAAATCCATGCTTAGAAAGTTGTTACATGTCACATATGCTCGAATGCACGCATTTCACTCAAAATCAGTGTTCCTTGTCAAACGTGTGCTTTATGCTCTGAAAAGGCGTTAGAAACAGTTTGAAGGCGCTCCTGCGCTAGCAAAGCTGTTTTCATACACTCGCTGACACAACGTGTGTTTTCCCACTCTGAACAAGTGCATATCACAATACTTTGTTGAAAACTCGCTTCAGACGTCCTTTTACAGTTAAAATAACAAATAGGATGAAAATGTGTTAAAAGCCCGAAATCATGAAAATCCATGCTTAGAAAGTTGTTTCATGTCACATATGCTCGAATGCACGCATTTCACTCAAAATCAATGTTCCTTGTCAAACGTGTGCTTTATGCTCTGAAAAGGCGTTAGAAACAGTTTGAAGGCGCTCCTGCGCTAGCAAAGCTGTTTTCATACACTCGTTGACACAACGTGTGTTTTCCCACTCTGAACAAGTGCATATCACAATACTATTTTGAAAACTCGTTTCAGCCGTGCTTTTACAGTTAACATGACAAATATGATGAAAATGTGTCAAAAGCTCGAAAACATGAAAATCCATGCTTAGAAAGTTGTTACATGTCACATATGATCGTATGCACTCAAAATCAATGTTGCTTGTCAAACGTGTGCTTGATTCTCTGAAAAGGCGTTAGAAACAGTTTGAAGGCGCTCCTGCGCTAGCAAAGCTGTTTTCATGATCTTGGTGACACAAAGTGTGTTTTCCGGCTCTGAACAAGTGCATATCACAATACTTTGTTGAAAACTCGTTTCAGACGTGCTTTTACAATTAAAATAACAAATAGGATGAAAATGTGTTAAAAGCCCGAAATCATGAAAATCCACGCTTAGAAAGTTGTTACATGTCACTTATGCTCGAATGCACGCATTTCACTTAAGATCAGTGTTCCTTGTCAAACGTGTGCTTTATGCTCTGAAAAGGCGTTAGAAACAGTTTGAAGGCGCTCCTGCGCTAGGAAAGCCGTTTTCATACACTCGTTGACACAACGTGTGTTTTCTCACTCTGAACAAGTGCATATCACAATACTTTGTTGAAAACTCGCTTCAGACGTGCTTTTACAGTTAAAATGACAAATAGGATGAAAATGTGTTAAAAGCCCGAAATCATGAAAATCCATGCTTAGAAAGTTGTTACATGTCACATATGCTCGAATGCACGCATTTCACTCAAAATCTGTGTTCCTTGTCAAACGTGTGCTTTATGCTCTGAAAAGGCGTTAGAAACAGTTTGAAGGCGCTCCGGCGCTAGGAAAGCTGTTTTCATACACTGGCTGACACAACGTGTGTTTTCCCACTCTGAACAAGTGCATATCACAATACTTTGTTGAAAACTCGCTTCAGACGTGCTTTTACAGTTAAAATGACAAATAGGATGAAAATGTGTTAAAAGCCCTAAATCATGAAAATCCATGCTTAGAAAGTTGTTAGATGTCACTTATGCTCGAATGCACGCATTTCACTCAAAATCAATGTTCCTTGTCAAACGTGTGCTTTATGCTCTGAAAAGGCGTTAGAAACAGTTTGAAGGCGCTCCTGCGCTAGGAAAGCTGTTTTCATACACTCGTTGACACAACGTGTGTTTTCTCACTCTGAACAAGTGCATATCACAATACTTTGTTGAAAACTCGCTTCAGACGTGCTTTTACAGTTAAAATGACAAATAGGATGAAAATGTGTTAAAAGCCCGAAATCATGAAAATCCACGCTTAGAAAGTTGTTACATGTCACTTATGCTCGAATGCACGCATTTCACTCAAAATCAGTGTTCCTTGTCAAACGTGTGCTTTATGCTCTGAAAAGGCGTTAGAAACAGTTTGAAGGCGCTCCGGCGCTAGGAAAGCTGTTTTCATACACTGGCTGACACAACGTGTGTTTTCCCACTCTGAACAAGTGCATATCACAATACTTTGTTGAAAACTCGCTTCAGACGTGCTTTTACAGTTAAAATGACAAATAGGATGAAAATGTGTTAAAAGCCCGAAATCATGAAAATCCACGCTTAGAAAGTTGTTACATGTCACTTATGCTCGAATGCACGCATTTCACTCAAAATCAGTGTTCCTTGTCAAACGTGTGCTTTATGCTCTGAATAGGCGTTAGAAACAGGCTGAAGGCGCTCTTGCGCAAGGAAAGCTGTGTTCATGATCTTGATGACACAAAGTGTGTTTTCCGGCTCTGAACAAGTGCATATCACAATACTATTTTGAAAACTCGTTTCAGCCGTGCTTTTACAGTTAACATGACAAATATGATGAAAATGTGTCAAAAGCTCGAAAACATGAAAATCCATGCTTAGAAAGTTGTTACATGTCACATATGATCGTATGCACTCAAAATCAATGTTGCTAGTCAAACGTGTGCTTTATTCTCTGAAAAGGCGTTAGAAACAGTTTGAAGGCGCTCCTGCGCTAGGAAAGCTGTTTTCATTCACTAATTGACACAACGTGTGTTTTCCCACTCTGAATAAGTGCATATCACAATACTTTGTTGAAAACTCGCTTCAGACGTGCTTTTACAGTTAAAATAACAAATAGGATGAAAATGTGTTAAAAGCCCGAAATCATGAAAATCCACGCTTAGAAAGTTGTTACATGTCACATATGCTCGAATGCACGCATTTCACTCAAAATCAGTGTTCCTTGTCAAACGTGTGCTTTATGCTCTGAAAAGGCGTTAGAAACAGTTTGAAGGCGCTCCTGCGCTAGGAAAGCCGTTTTCATACACTCGTTGACACAACGTGTGTTTTCTCACTCTGAACAAGTGCATATCACAATACTTTGTTGAAAACTCGCTTCAGACGTGCTTTTACAGTTAAAATAACAAATAGGATGAAAATGTGTTAAAAGCCCGAAATCATGAAAATCCATGCTTAGAAAGTTGTTACATGTCACATATGCTCGAATGCACGCATTTCACTCAAAATCAGTGTTCCTTGTCAAACGTGTGCTTTATGCTCTGAAAAGGCGTTAGAAACAGTTTGAAGGCGCTCCTGCGCTAGCAAAGCTGTTTTCATACACTCGCTGACACAACGTGTGTTTTCCCACTCTGAACAAGTGCATATCACAATACTTTGTTGAAAACTCGCTTCAGACGTCCTTTTACAGTTAAAATAACAAATAGGATGAAAATGTGTTAAAAGCCCGAAATCATGAAAATCCATGCTTAGAAAGTTGTTTCATGTCACATATGCTCGAATGCACGCATTTCACTCAAAATCAATGTTCCTTGTCAAACGTGTGCTTTATGCTCTGAAAAGGCGTTAGAAACAGTTTGAAGGCGCTCCTGCGCTAGGAAAGCCGTTTTCATACACTCGTTGACACAACGTGTGTTTACTCACTCTGAACAAGTGCATATCACAATACTTTGTTGAAAACTCGCTTCAGACGTGCTTTTACAGTTAAAATGACAAATAGGATGAAAATGTGTTAAAAGCCCGAAATCATGAAAATCCATGCTTAGAAAGTTGTTACATGTCACATATGCTCGAATGCACGCATTTCACTCAAAATCTGTGTTCCTTGTCAAACGTGTGCTTTATGCTCTGAAAAGGCGTTAGAAACAGTTTGAAGGCGCTCCTGCGCTAGGAAAGCTGTTTTCATACACTGGCTGACACAACGTGTGTTTTCCCACTCTGAACAAGTGCATATCACAATACTTTGTTGAAAACTCGCTTCAGACGTGCTTTTACAGTTAAAATGACAAATAGGATGAAAATGTGTTAAAAGCCCTAAATCATGAAAATCCATGCTTAGAAAGTTGTTAGATGTCACTTATGCTCGAATGCACGCATTTCACTCAAAATCAATGTTCCTTGTCAAACGTGTGCTTTATGCTCTGAAAAGGCGTTAGAAACAGTTTGAAGGCGCTCCTGCGCTAGGAAAGCTGTTTTCATACACTCGTTGACACAACGTGTGTTTTCTCACTCTGAACAAGTGCATATCACAATACTTTGTTGAAAACTCGCTTCAGACGTGCTTTTACAGTTAAAATGACAAATAGGATGAAAATGTGTTAAAAGCCCGAAATCATGAAAATCCACGCTTAGAAAGTTGTTACATGTCACTTATGCTCGAATGCACGCATTTCACTTAAGATCAGTGTTCCTTGTCAAACGTGTGCTTTATGCTCTGAAAAGGCGTTAGAAACAGTTTGAAGGCGCTCCTGCGCTAGGAAAGCCGTTTTCATACACTCGTTGACACAACGTGTGTTTTCTCACTCTGAACAAGTGCATATCACAATACTTTGTTGAAAACTCGCTTCAGACGTGCTTTTACAGTTAAAATGACAAATAGGATGAAAATGTGTTAAAAGCCCGAAATCATGAAAATCCATGCTTAGAAAGTTGTTACATGTCACATATGCTCGAATGCACGCATTTCACTCAAAATCTGTGTTCCTTGTCAAACGTGTGCTTTATGCTCTGAAAAGGCGTTAGAAACAGTTTGAAGGCGCTCCGGCGCTAGGAAAGCTGTTTTCATACACTGGCTGACACAACGTGTGTTTTCCCACTCTGAACAAGTGCATATCACAATACTTTGTTGAAAACTCGCTTCAGACGTGCTTTTACAGTTAAAATGACAAATAGGATGAAAATGTGTTAAAAGCCCTAAATCATGAAAATCCATGCTTAGAAAGTTGTTAGATGTCACTTATGCTCGAATGCACGCATTTCACTCAAAATCAATGTTCCTTGTCAAACGTGTGCTTTATGCTCTGAAAAGGCGTTAGAAACAGTTTGAAGGCGCTCCTGCGCTAGGAAAGCTGTTTTCATACACTCGTTGACACAACGTGTGTTTTCTCACTCTGAACAAGTGCATATCACAATACTTTGTTGAAAACTCGCTTCAGACGTGCTTTTACAGTTAAAATGACAAATAGGATGAAAATGTGTTAAAAGCCCGAAATCATGAAAATCCACGCTTAGAAAGTTGTTACATGTCACTTATGCTCGAATGCACGCATTTCACTCAAAATCAGTGTTCCTTGTCAAACGTGTGCTTTATGCTCTGAAAAGGCGTTAGAAACAGTTTGAAGGCGCTCCTGCGCTAGGAAAGCCGTTTTCATACACTCGTTGACACAACGTGTGTTTTCTCACTCTGAACAAGTGCATATCACAATACTTTGTTGAAAACTCGCTTCAGACGTGCTTTTACAGTTAAAATGACAAATAGGATGAAAATGTGTTAAAAGCCCGAAATCATGAAAATCCACGCTTAGAAAGTTGTTACATGTCACTTATGCTCGAATGCACGCATTTCACTCAAAATCAGTGTTCCTTGTCAAACGTGTGCTTTATGCTCTGAATAGGCGTTAGAAACAGGCTGAAGGCGCTCTTGCGCAAGGAAAGCTGTGTTCATGATCTTGATGACACAAAGTGTGTTTTCCGGCTCTGAACAAGTGCATATCACAATACTATTTTGAAAACTCGTTTCAGCCGTGCTTTTACAGTTAACATGACAAATATGATGAAAATGTGTCAAAAGCTCGAAAACATGAAAATCCATGCTTAGAAAGTTGTTACATGTCACATATGATCGTATGCACTCAAAATCAATGTTGCTAGTCAAACGTGTGCTTTATTCTCTGAAAAGGCGTTAGAAACAGTTTGAAGGCGCTCCTGCGCTAGGAAAGCTGTTTTCATTCACTAATTGACACAACGTGTGTTTTCCCACTCTGAATAAGTGCATATCACAATACTTTGTTGAAAACTCGCTTCAGACGTGCTTTTACAGTTAAAATAACAAATAGGATGAAAATGTGTTAAAAGCCCGAAATCATGAAAATCCACGCTTAGAAAGTTGTTACATGTCACATATGCTCGAATGCACGCATTTCACTCAAAATCAGTGTTCCTTGTCAAACGTGTGCTTTATGCTCTGAAAAGGCGTTAGAAACAGTTTGAAGGCGCTCCTGCGCTAGCAAAGCTGTTTTCATACACTCGCTGACACAACGTGTGTTTTCCCACTCTGAACAAGTGCATATCACAATACTTTGTTGAAAACTCGCTTCAGACGTCCTTTTACAGTTAAAATAACAAATAGGATGAAAATGTGTTAAAAGCCCGAAATCATGAAAATCCATGCTTAGAAAGTTGTTTCATGTCACATATGCTCGAATGCACGCATTTCACTCAAAATCAATGTTCCTTGTCAAACGTGTGCTTTATGCTCTGAAAAGGCGTTAGAAACAGTTTGAAGGCGCTCCTGCGCTAGGAAAGCCGTTTTCATACACTCGTTGACACAACGTGTGTTTACTCACTCTGAACAAGTGCATATCACAATACTTTGTTGAAAACTCGCTTCAGACGTGCTTTTACAGTTAAAATGACAAATAGGATGAAAATGTGTTAAAAGCCCGAAATCATGAAAATCCATGCTTAGAAAGTTGTTACATGTCACATATGCTCGAATGCACGCATTTCACTCAAAATCTGTGTTCCTTGTCAAACGTGTGCTTTATGCTCTGAAAAGGCGTTAGAAACAGTTTGAAGGCGCTCCTGCGCTAGGAAAGCTGTTTTCATACACTGGCTGACACAACGTGTGTTTTCCCACTCTGAACAAGTGCATATCACAATACTTTGTTGAAAACTCGCTTCAGACGTGCTTTTACAGTTAAAATGACAAATAGGATGAAAATGTGTTAAAAGCCCTAAATCATGAAAATCCATGCTTAGAAAGTTGTTAGATGTCACTTATGCTCGAATGCACGCATTTCACTCAAAATCAATGTTCCTTGTCAAACGTGTGCTTTATGCTCTGAAAAGGCGTTAGAAACAGTTTGAAGGCGCTCCTGCGCTAGGAAAGCCGTTTTCATACACTCGTTGACACAACGTGTGTTTTCTCACTCTGAACAAGTGCATATCACAATACTTTGTTGAAAACTCGCTTCAGACGTGCTTTTACAGTTAAAATGACAAATAGGATGAAAATGTGTTAAAAGCCCGAAATCATGAAAATCCACGCTTAGAAAGTTGTTACATGTCACTTATGCTCGAATGCACGCATTTCACTCAAAATCAGTGTTCCTTGTCAAACGTGTGCTTTATGCTCTGAATAGGCGTTAGAAACAGGCTGAAGGCGCTCTTGCGCAAGGAAAGCTGTGTTCATGATCTTGATGACACAAAGTGTGTTTTCCGGCTCTGAACAAGTGCATATCACAATACTATTTTGAAAACTCGTTTCAGCCGTGCTTTTACAGTTAACATGACAAATATGATGAAAATGTGTCAAAAGCTCGAAAACATGAAAATCCATGCTTAGAAAGTTGTTACATGTCACATATGATCGTATGCACTCAAAATCAATGTTGCTAGTCAAACGTGTGCTTTATTCTCTGAAAAGGCGTTAGAAACAGTTTGAAGGCGCTCCTGCGCTAGGAAAGCTGTTTTCATTCACTAATTGACACAACGTGTGTTTTCCCACTCTGAATAAGTGCATATCACAATACTTTGTTGAAAACTCGCTTCAGACGTGCTTTTACAGTTAAAATAACAAATAGGATGAAAATGTGTTAAAAGCCCGAAATCATGAAAATCCACGCTTAGAAAGTTGTTACATGTCACATATGCTCGAATGCACGCATTTCACTCAAAATCAGTGTTCCTTGTCAAACGTGTGCTTTATGCTCTGAAAAGGCGTTAGAAACAGTTTGAAGGCGCTCCTGCGCTAGGAAAGCCGTTTTCATACACTCGTTGACACAACGTGTGTTTTCTCACTCTGAACAAGTGCATATCACAATACTTTGTTGAAAACTCGCTTCAGACGTGCTTTTACAGTTAAAATAACAAATAGGATGAAAATGTGTTAAAACCCCGAAATCATGAAAATCCATGCTTAGAAAGTTGTTACATGTCACATATGCTCGAATGCACGCATTTCACTCAAAATCAGTGTTCCTTGTCAAACGTGTGCTTTATGCTCTGAAAAGGCGTTAGAAACAGTTTGAAGGCGCTCCTGCGCTAGCAAAGCTGTTTTCATACACTCGCTGACACAACGTGTGTTTTCCCACTCTGAACAAGTGCATATCACAATACTTTGTTGAAAACTCGCTTCAGACGTCCTTTTACAGTTAAAATAACAAATAGGATGAAAATGTGTTAAAAGCCCGAAATCATGAAAATCCATGCTTAGAAAGTTGTTTCATGTCACATATGCTCGAATGCACGCATTTCACTCAAAATCAATGTTCCTTGTCAAACGTGTGCTTTATGCTCTGAAAAGGCGTTAGAAACAGTTTGAAGGCGCTCCTGCGCTAGCAAAGCTGTTTTCATACACTCGTTGACACAACGTGTGTTTTCCCACTCTGAACAAGTGCATATCACAATACTATTTTGAAAACTCGTTTCAGCCGTGCTTTTACAGTTAACATGACAAATATGATGAAAATGTGTCAAAAGCTCGAAAACATGAAAATCCATGCTTAGAAAGTTGTTACATGTCACATATGATCGTATGCACTCAAAATCAATGTTGCTTGTCAAACGTGTGCTTGATTCTCTGAAAAGGCGTTAGAAACAGTTTGAAGGCGCTCCTGCGCTAGCAAAGCTGTTTTCATGATCTTGGTGACACAAAGTGTGTTTTCCGGCTCTGAACAAGTGCATATCACAATACTTTGTTGAAAACTCGTTTCAGACGTGCTTTTACAATTAAAATAACAAATAGGATGAAAATGTGTTAAAAGCCCGAAATCATGAAAATCCACGCTTAGAAAGTTGTTACATGTCACTTATGCTCGAATGCACGCATTTCACTTAAGATCAGTGTTCCTTGTCAAACGTGTGCTTTATGCTCTGAAAAGGCGTTAGAAACAGTTTGAAGGCGCTCCTGCTCTAGGAAAGCCGTTTTCATACACTCGTTGACACAACGTGTGTTTTCTCACTCTGAACAAGTGCATATCACAATACTTTGTTGAAAACTCGCTTCAGACGTGCTTTTACAGTTAAAATGACAAATAGGATGAAAATGTGTTAAAAGCCCGAAATCATGAAAATCCATGCTTAGAAAGTTGTTACATGTCACATATGCTCGAATGCACGCATTTCACTCAAAATCTGTGTTCCTTGTCAAACGTGTGCTTTATGCTCTGAAAAGGCGTTAGAAACAGTTTGAAGGCGCTCCGGCGCTAGGAAAGCTGTTTTCATACACTGGCTGACACAACGTGTGTTTTCCCACTCTGAACAAGTGCATATCACAATACTTTGTTGAAAACTCGCTTCAGACGTGCTTTTACAGTTAAAATGACAAATAGGATGAAAATGTGTTAAAAGCCCTAAATCATGAAAATCCATGCTTAGAAAGTTGTTAGATGTCACTTATGCTCGAATGCACGCATTTCACTCAAAATCAATGTTCCTTGTCAAACGTGTGCTTTATGCTCTGAAAAGGCGTTAGAAACAGTTTGAAGGCGCTCCTGCGCTAGGAAAGCTGTTTTCATACACTCGTTGACACAACGTGTGTTTTCTCACTCTGAACAAGTGCATATCACAATACTTTGTTGAAAACTCGCTTCAGACGTGCTTTTACAGTTAAAATGACAAATAGGATGAAAATGTGTTAAAAGCCCGAAATCATGAAAATCCACGCTTAGAAAGTTGTTACATGTCACTTATGCTCGAATGCACGCATTTCACTCAAAATCAGTGTTCCTTGTCAAACGTGTGCTTTATGCTCTGAAAAGGCGTTAGAAACAGTTTGAAGGCGCTCCTGCGCTAGGAAAGCCGTTTTCATACACTCGTTGACACAACGTGTGTTTTCTCACTCTGAACAAGTGCATATCACAATACTTTGTTGAAAACTCGCTTCAGACGTGCTTTTACAGTTAAAATGACAAATAGGATGAAAATGTGTTAAAAGCCCGAAATCATGAAAATCCACGCTTAGAAAGTTGTTACATGTCACTTATGCTCGAATGCACGCATTTCACTCAAAATCAGTGTTCCTTGTCAAACGTGTGCTTTATGCTCTGAATAGGCGTTAGAAACAGGCTGAAGGCGCTCTTGCGCAAGGAAAGCTGTGTTCATGATCTTGATGACACAAAGTGTGTTTTCCGGCTCTGAACAAGTGCATATCACAATACTATTTTGAAAACTCGTTTCAGCCGTGCTTTTACAGTTAACATGACAAATATGATGAAAATGTGTCAAAAGCTCGAAAACATGAAAATCCATGCTTAGAAAGTTGTTACATGTCACATATGATCGTATGCACTCAAAATCAATGTTGCTAGTCAAACGTGTGCTTTATTCTCTGAAAAGGCGTTAGAAACAGTTTGAAGGCGCTCCTGCGCTAGGAAAGCTGTTTTCATTCACTAATTGACACAACGTGTGTTTTCCCACTCTGAATAAGTGCATATCACAATACTTTGTTGAAAACTCGCTTCAGACGTGCTTTTACAGTTAAAATAACAAATAGGATGAAAATGTGTTAAAAGCCCGAAATCATGAAAATCCACGCTTAGAAAGTTGTTACATGTCACATATGCTCGAATGCACGCATTTCACTCAAAATCAGTGTTCCTTGTCAAACGTGTGCTTTATGCTCTGAAAAGGCGTTAGAAACAGTTTGAAGGCGCTCCTGCGCTAGGAAAGCCGTTTTCATACACTCGTTGACACAACGTGTGTTTTCTCACTCTGAACAAGTGCATATCACAATACTTTGTTGAAAACTCGCTTCAGACGTGCTTTTACAGTTAAAATAACAAATAGGATGAAAATGTGTTAAAAGCCCGAAATCATGAAAATCCATGCTTAGAAAGTTGTTACATGTCACATATGCTCGAATGCACGCATTTCACTCAAAATCAGTGTTCCTTGTCAAACGTGTGCTTTATGCTCTGAAAAGGCGTTAGAAACAGTTTGAAGGCGCTCCTGCGCTAGCAAAGCTGTTTTCATACACTCGCTGACACAACGTGTGTTTTCCCACTCTGAACAAGTGCATATCACAATACTTTGTTGAAAACTCGCTTCAGACGTCCTTTTACAGTTAAAATAACAAATAGGATGAAAATGTGTTAAAAGCCCGAAATCATGAAAATCCATGCTTAGAAAGTTGTTACATGTCACATATGCTCGAATGCACGCATTTCACTCAAAATCAGTGTTCCTTGTCAAACGTGTGCTTTATGCTCTGAAAAGGCGTTAGAAACAGTTTGAAGGCGCTCCTGCGCTAGCAAAGCTGTTTTCATACACTCGTTGACACAACGTGTGTTTTCCCACTCTGAACAAGTGCATATCACAATACTATTTTGAAAACTCGTTTCAGCCGTGCTTTTACAGTTAACATGACAAATATGATGAAAATGTGTCAAAAGCTCGAAAACATGAAAATCCATGCTTAGAAAGTTGTTACATGTCACATATGATCGTATGCACTCAAAATCAATGTTGCTTGTCAAACGTGTGCTTGATTCTCTGAAAAGGCGTTAGAAACAGTTTGAAGGCGCTCCTGCGCTAGCAAAGCTGTTTTCATGATCTTGGTGACACAAAGTGTGTTTTCCGGCTCTGAACAAGTGCATATCACAATACTTTGTTGAAAACTCGTTTCAGACGTGCTTTTACAATTAAAATAACAAATAGGATGAAAATGTGTTAAAAGCCCGAAATCATGAAAATCCACGCTTAGAAAGTTGTTACATGTCACTTATGCTCGAATGCACGCATTTCACTTAAGATCAGTGTTCCTTGTCAAACGTGTGCTTTATGCTCTGAAAAGGCGTTAGAAACAGTTTGAAGGCGCTCCTGCGCTAGGAAAGCCGTTTTCATACACTCGTTGACACAACGTGTGTTTTCTCACTCTGAACAAGTGCATATCACAATACTTTGTTGAAAACTCGCTTCAGACGTGCTTTTACAGTTAAAATGACAAATAGGATGAAAATGTGTTAAAAGCCCGAAATCATGAAAATCCATGCTTAGAAAGTTGTTACATGTCACATATGCTCGAATGCACGCATTTCACTCAAAATCTGTGTTCCTTGTCAAACGTGTGCTTTATGCTCTGAAAAGGCGTTAGAAACAGTTTGAAGGCGCTCCGGCGCTAGGAAAGCTGTTTTCATACACTGGCTGACACAACGTGTGTTTTCCCACTCTGAACAAGTGCATATCACAATACTTTGTTGAAAACTCGCTTCAGACGTGCTTTTACAGTTAAAATGACAAATAGGATGAAAATGTGTTAAAAGCCCTAAATCATGAAAATCCATGCTTAGAAAGTTGTTAGATGTCACTTATGCTCGAATGCACGCATTTCACTCAAAATCAATGTTCCTTGTCAAACGTGTGCTTTATGCTCTGAAAAGGCGTTAGAAACAGTTTGAAGGCGCTCCTGCGCTAGGAAAGCTGTTTTCATACACTCGTTGACACAACGTGTGTTTTCTCACTCTGAACAACTGCATATCACAATACTTTGTTGAAAACTCGCTTCAGACGTGCTTTTACAGTTAAAATGACAAATAGGATGAAAATGTGTTAAAAGCCCGAAATCATGAAAATCCACGCTTAGAAAGTTGTTACATGTCACTTATGCTCGAATGCACGCATTTCACTCAAAATCAGTGTTCCTTGTCAAACGTGTGCTTTATGCTCTGAAAAGGCGTTAGAAACAGTTTGAAGGCGCTCCTGCGCTAGGAAAGCCGTTTTCATACACTCGTTGACACAACGTGTGTTTTCTCACTCTGAACAAGTGCATATCACAATACTTTGTTGAAAACTCGCTTCAGACGTGCTTTTACAGTTAAAATGACAAATAGGATGAAAATGTGTTAAAAGCCCGAAATCATGAAAATCCACGCTTAGAAAGTTGTTACATGTCACTTATGCTCGAATGCACGCATTTCACTCAAAATCAGTGTTCCTTGTCAAACGTGTGCTTTATGCTCTGAATAGGCGTTAGAAACAGGCTGAAGGCGCTCTTGCGCAAGGAAAGCTGTGTTCATGATCTTGATGACACAAAGTGTGTTTTCCGGCTCTGAACAAGTGCATATCACAATACTATTTTGAAAACTCGTTTCAGCCGTGCTTTTACAGTTAACATGACAAATATGATGAAAATGTGTCAAAAGCTCGAAAACATGAAAATCCATGCTTAGAAAGTTGTTACATGTCACATATGATCGTATGCACTCAAAATCAATGTTGCTAGTCAAACGTGTGCTTTATTCTCTGAAAAGGCGTTAGAAACAGTTTGAAGGCGCTCCTGCGCTAGGAAAGCCGTTTTCATACACTCGTTGACACAACGTGTGTTTTCTCACTCTGAACAAGTGCATATCACAATACTTTGTTGAAAACTCGCTTCAGACGTGCTTTTACAGTTAAAATGACAAATAGGATGAAAATGTGTTAAAAGCCCGAAATCATGAAAATCCATGCTTAGAAAGTTGTTACATGTCACATATGCTCGAATGCACGCATTTCACTCAAAATCTGTGTTCCTTGTCAAACGTGTGCTTTATGCTCTGAAAAGGCGTTAGAAACAGTTTGAAGGCGCTCCTGCGCTAGGAAAGCTGTTTTCATTCACTAATTGACACAACGTGTGTTTTCCCACTCTGAATAAGTGCATATCACAATACTTTGTTGAAAACTCGCTTCAGACGTGCTTTTACAGTTAAAATAACAAATAGGATGAAAATGTATTAAAAGCCCGAAATCATGAAAATCCACGCTTAGAAAGTTGTTACATGTCACATATGCTCGAATGCACGCATTTCACTCAAAATCAGTGTTCCTTGTCAAACGTGTGCTTTATGCTCTGAAAAGGCGTTAGAAACAGTTTGAAGGCGCTCCTGCGCTAGCAAAGCTGTTTTCATACACTCGCTGACACAACGTGTGTTTTCCCACTCTGAACAAGTGCATATCACAATACTTTGTTGAAAACTCGCTTCAGACGTCCTTTTACAGTTAAAATAACAAATAGGATGAAAATGTGTTAAAAGCCCGAAATCATGAAAATCCATGCTTAGAAAGTTGTTTCATGTCACATATGCTCGAATGCACGCATTTCACTCAAAATCAATGTTCCTTGTCAAACGTGTGCTTTATGCTCTGAAAAGGCGTTAGAAACAGTTTGAAGGCGCTCCTGCGCTAGCAAAGCTGTTTTCATACACTCGTTGACACAACGTGTGTTTTCCCACTCTGAACAAGTGCATATCACAATACTATTTTGAAAACTCGTTTCAGCCGTGCTTTTACAGTTAACATGACAAATATGATGAAAATGTGTCAAAAGCTCGAAAACATGAAAATCCATGCTTAGAAAGTTGTTACATGTCACATATGATCGTATGCACTCAAAATCAATGTTGCTTGTCAAACGTGTGCTTGATTCTCTGAAAAGGCGTTAGAAACAGTTTGAAGGCGCTCCTGCGCTAGCAAAGCTGTTTTCATGATCTTGGTGACACAAAGTGTGTTTTCCGGCTCTGAACAAGTGCATATCACAATACTTTGTTGAAAACTCGTTTCAGACGTGCTTTTACAATTAAAATAACAAATAGGATGAAAATGTGTTAAAAGCCCGAAATCATGAAAATCCACGCTTAGAAAGTTGTTACATGTCACTTATGCTCGAATGCACGCATTTCACTTAAGATCAGTGTTCCTTGTCAAACGTGTGCTTTATGCTCTGAAAAGGCGTTAGAAACAGTTTGAAGGCGCTCCTGCGCTAGGAAAGCCGTTTTCATACACTCGTTGACACAACGTGTGTTTTCTCACTCTGAACAAGTGCATATCACAATACTTTGTTGAAAACTCGCTTCAGACGTGCTTTTACAGTTAAAATGACAAATAGGATGAAAATGTGTTAAAAGCCCGAAATCATGAAAATCCATGCTTAGAAAGTTGTTACATGTCACATATGCTCGAATGCACGCATTTCACTCAAAATCTGTGTTCCTTGTCAAACGTGTGCTTTATGCTCTGAAAAGGCGTTAGAAACAGTTTGAAGGCGCTCCGGCGCTAGGAAAGCTGTTTTCATACACTGGCTGACACAACGTGTGTTTTCCCACTCTGAACAAGTGCATATCACAATACTTTGTTGAAAACTCGCTTCAGACGTGCTTTTACAGTTAAAATGACAAATAGGATGAAAATGTGTTAAAAGCCCTAAATCATGAAAATCCATGCTTAGAAAGTTGTTAGATGTCACTTATGCTCGAATGCACGCATTTCACTCAAAATCAATGTTCCTTGTCAAACGTGTGCTTTATGCTCTGAAAAGGCGTTAGAAACAGTTTGAAGGCGCTCCTGCGCTAGGAAAGCTGTTTTCATACACTCGTTGACACAACGTGTGTTTTCTCACTCTGAACAAGTGCATATCACAATACTTTGTTGAAAACTCGCTTCAGACGTGCTTTTACAGTTAAAATGACAAATAGGATGAAAATGTGTTAAAAGCCCGAAATCATGAAAATCCACGCTTAGAAAGTTGTTACATGTCACTTATGCTCGAATGCACGCATTTCACTCAAAATCAGTGTTCCTTGTCAAACGTGTGCTTTATGCTCTGAAAAGGCGTTAGAAACAGTTTGAAGGCGCTCCTGCGCTAGGAAAGCCGTTTTCATACACTCGTTGACACAACGTGTGTTTTCTCACTCTGAACAAGTGCATATCACAATACTTTGTTGAAAACTCGCTTCAGACGTGCTTTTACAGTTAAAATAACAAATAGGATGAAAATGTGTTAAAAGCCCGAAATCATGAAAATCCATGCTTAGAAAGTTGTTACATGTCACATATGCTCGAATGCACGCATTTCACTCAAAATCAGTGTTCCTTGTCAAACGTGTGCTTTATGCTCTGAAAAGGCGTTAGAAACAGTTTGAAGGCGCTCCTGCGCTAGGAAAGCTGTTTTCATACACTCGCTGACACAACGTGTGTTTTCCCACTCTGAACAAGTGCATATCACAATACTTTGTTGAAAACTCGCTTCAGACGTGCTTTTACAGTTAAAATGACAAATAGGATGAAAATGTGTTAAAAGCCCGAAATCATGAAAATCCATGCTCAGAAAGTTGTTACATGTCACATATGCTCGAATGCACACATTTCACTCAAAATCAATGTTCCTTGTCAAACGTGTGCTTTATTCTCTGAAAAGGCGTTAGAAACAGTTTGAAGGCGCTCCTGCGCTAGGAAAGCTGTTTTCATTCACTAGTTGACACAAAGCGCTTTTTCCCACTCTGAACAACTGCATATCACAATACTTTGTTGAAAACTCGCTTCAGACGTTCTTTTACAGTTAAAATGACAAATAGGATGAAAATGTGTTAAAAGCCCGAAATCATGAAAATCCATGCTTAGAACGTTGTTACATGTCACATATGCTCGAATGCACTCATAATCAGTGTTCCTTGTCAAACGTGTGCTTTATGCTCTGAAAAAGGCGTTAGAAACAGTTTGAAGGCGCTCCTGCGCTAGGAAAGCCGTTTTCATACACTCGTTGACACAACGTGTGTTTTCCCAATCTGAACAAGTGCATATCACAATACTTTGTTGAAAACTCGCTTCAGACGTGCTTTTACAGTTAAAATAACAAATAGGATGAAAATGTGTTAAAAGCCCGAAATCATGAAAATCCATGCTTAGAAAGTTGTTACATGTCACATATGCTCGAATGCACGCATTTCACTCAAAATCTGTGTTCCTTGTCAAACGTGTGCTTTATGCTCTGAAAAGGCGTTAGAAACAGTTTGAAGGCGCTCCGGCGCTAGGAAAGCTGTTTTCATACACTGGCTGACACAACGTGTGTTTTCCCACTCTGAACAAGTGCATATCACAATACTTTGTTGAAAACTCGCTTCAGACGTGCTTTTACAGTTAAAATGACAAATAGGATGAAAATGTGTTAAAAGCCCTAAATCATGAAAATCCATGCTTAGAAAGTTGTTAGATGTCACTTATGCTCGAATGCACGCATTTCACTCAAAATCAATGTTCCTTGTCAAACGTGTGCTTTATGCTCTGAAAAGGCGTTAGAAACAGTTTGAAGGCGCTCCTGCGCTAGGAAAGCTGTTTTCATACACTCGTTGACACAACGTGTGTTTTCTCACTCTGAACAAGTGCATATCACAATACTTTGTTGAAAACTCGCTTCAGACGTGCTTTTACAGTTAAAATGACAAATAGGATGAAAATGTGTTAAAAGCCCGAAATCATGAAAATCCACGCTTAGAAAGTTGTTACATGTCACTTATGCTCGAATGCACGCATTTCACTCAAAATCAGTGTTCCTTGTCAAACGTGTGCTTTATGCTCTGAATAGGCGTTAGAAACAGGCTGAAGGCGCTCTTGCGCAAGGAAAGCTGTGTTCATGATCTTGATGACACAAAGTGTGTTTTCCGGCTCTGAACAAGTGCATATCACAATACTATTTTGAAAACTCGTTTCAGCCGTGCTTTTACAGTTAACATGACAAATATGATGAAAATGTGTCAAAAGCTCGAAAACATGAAAATCCATGCTTAGAAAGTTGTTACATGTCACATATGATCGTATGCACTCAAAATCAATGTTGCTAGTCAAACGTGTGCTTTATTCTCTGAAAAGGCGTTAGAAACAGTTTGAAGGCGCTCCTGCGCTAGGAAAGCTGTTTTCATTCACTAATTGACACAACGTGTGTTTTCCCACTCTGAATAAGTGCATATCACAATACTTTGTTGAAAACTCGCTTCAGACGTGCTTTTACAGTTAAAATAACAAATAGGATGAAAATGTGTTAAAAGCCCGAAATCATGAAAATCCACGCTTAGAAAGTTGTTACATGTCACATATGCTCGAATGCACGCATTTCACTCAAAATCAGTGTTCCTTGTCAAACGTGTGCTTTATGCTCTGAAAAGGCGTTAGAAACAGTTTGAAGGCGCTCCTGCGCTAGGAAAGCCGTTTTCATACACTCGTTGACACAACGTGTGTTTTCTCACTCTGAACAAGTGCATATCACAATACTTTGTTGAAAACTCGCTTCAGACGTGCTTTTACAGTTAAAATAACAAATAGGATGAAAATGTGTTAAAAGCCCGAAATCATGAAAATCCATGCTTAGAAAGTTGTTACATGTCACATATGCTCGAATGCACGCATTTCACTCAAAATCAGTGTTCCTTGTCAAACGTGTGCTTTATTCTCTGAAAAGGCGTTAGAAACAGTTTGAAGGCGCTCCTGCGCTAGCAAAGCTGTTTTCATACACTCGCTGACACAACGTGTGTTTTCCCACTCTGAACAAGTGCATATCACAATACTTTGTTGAAAACTCTCTTCAGACGTCCTTTTACAGTTAAAATAACAAATAGGATGAAAATGTGTTAAAAGCCCGAAATCATGAAAATCCATGCTTAGAAAGTTGTTTCATGTCACATATGCTCGAATGCACGCATTTCACTCAAAATCAATGTTCCTTGTCAAACGTGTGCTTTATGCTCTGAAAAGGCGTTAGAAACAGTTTGAAGGCGCTCCTGCGCTAGCAAAGCTGTTTTCATACACTCGTTGACACAACGTGTGTTTTCCCACTCTGAACAAGTGCATATCACAATACTATTTTGAAAACTCGTTTCAGCCGTGCTTTTACAGTTAACATGACAAATATGATGAAAATGTGTCAAAAGCTCGAAAACATGAAAATCCATGCTTAGAAAGTTGTTACATGTCACATATGATCGTATGCACTCAAAATCAATGTTGCTTGTCAAACGTGTGCTTGATTCTCTGAAAAGGCGTTAGAAACAGTTTGAAGGCGCTCCTGCGCTAGCAAAGCTGTTTTCATGATCTTGGTGACACAAAGTGTGTTTTCCGGCTCTGAACAAGTGCATATCACAATACTTTGTTGAAAACTCGTTTCAGACGTGCTTTTACAATTAAAATAACAAATAGGATGAAAATGTGTTAAAAGCCCGAAATCATGAAAATCCACGCTTAGAAAGTTGTTACATGTCACTTATGCTCGAATGCACGCATTTCACTTAAGATCAGTGTTCCTTGTCAAACGTGTGCTTTATGCTCTGAAAAGGCGTTAGAAACAGTTTGAAGGCGCTCCTGCGCTAGGAAAGCCGTTTTCATACACTCGTTGACACAACGTGTGTTTTCTCACTCTGAACAAGTGCATATCACAATACTTTGTTGAAAACTCGCTTCAGACGTGCTTTTACAGTTAAAATGACAAATAGGATGAAAATGTGTTAAAAGCCCGAAATCATGAAAATCCATGCTTAGAAAGTTGTTACATGTCACATATGCTCGAATGCACGCATTTCACTCAAAATCTGTGTTCCTTGTCAAACGTGTGCTTTATGCTCTGAAAAGGCGTTAGAAACAGTTTGAAGGCGCTCCGGCG